>NC_059128.1:166840636-167145251 GCF_020740605.2 Lemur catta | reverse complement strand
TTTAGCCTTATTTCTCAGAAAGAGATGTTAAGAAAAAAGAATTTAGGTAGTGTTCAGGAAGGCCTACTTGAGGCTAAGGCCGTGGTTCTTGAAGTAAAAGTGTGGTCCCTGGACCAGCAATATTGGCATCCCACGGGGGCTTGTGATAGATGCAAATTCTTGTGCCCCATCCCAGACCTGCTGAAGGGAAAACTGGAGGTGAGGCCCAGCCAGCTGTTTCAACAAGCCCTCCAGGCAATTCTGGCGTCCCCTAAAGTTGGAGAACTTCTGCCCTGAAGCGAGCACAGCTTGGGGCACCGATTCACATGCAGAGGCCACTGAGGCAGCTGTGATATCTTTATGGCCAAGGCATTTGTGCAAGTGTCTGGCAAGAAGTAACTGGCATTCAACTCAAATGGTTGTGGGGAGCGTGAGCTTCTAATATAGGTACCATAATTGATGGAAGGGACTTTGGGGGAACCCTAGATTGGCCAGGGGAGACCTCCCAGAGCTTCCTGCTATGACCTGGGGCAAAAGCCTAGGACTGTGAACCTCAGGCCCTGAGACCTGCCTCTGGGCCAGGAGACAGGAGAGCCAGGAGGGTGCTGAGGGCAGAGCCTTCTGGGCCGCCACACACGGGAATTCAGAGAATCTCCAGGGGTGCCGGGCACACAGGTTTTCTGTGCCAGGCTGAGTTCCATTTCAGTCTCTTTTTCCCCCCAATAGTTTGGAAATTGCAAGTGTTCTGGGAGGCTGAGGTCAGGAGTGTTCTAATTAATTATATTTATAGCTTCAAGTTAAATACTGTAGGTAAACAGGGAATTTGAGAAATCGGCTTGTGTTTCTTTCTTGCCTATATTTCCCACACCTTAGCCGGACATTTCACAGTGCAGAGAAGACCTGGATGCTCCGATGAGCCCTCCCAGCAGGGGTGGTGATCAGTGTGGTCCACCCCATTGTTGCCCCCTGGGGTCATGGCGGTGGAGGGGCAGGAGGGCAGGAGGGCGTGGGAGCCAGGAAGGATGTTCTGGTCGCTATCATCTAAACGTGGCTTTCTGATGGGAAGGAAGCAAGCATGCCTTTCCTGACCTCCTGCCTTGACCTCTGCATGTTTCTCTTCCTCTCACGTCAGCCTGGGACCTGAGGAAGCTTTTCTGTGGTATTGACTGAAGCCCCTGTCTTGTCTCCCTGCTTTCCTTACCCAGACCCTGCGGCTCTTTCCCTCCCCCCCTCCTTGCTGACCTGCAGCGTGGGGGAAGAGCGAGGCAGGCCAAGGGGGCAGGGAGGAAGGAGACCCTTGGGAGACACCTAGGAAAGTCAGGGTGGTGAGGCCACGGAGTAGGCAGCCCTCTGTCTGGAAAAATCTGAGAGTCAGTTGAAAGGATGGAGAGAGAAGAGCAGGAACAGAGGCTCCTGGGGCAAACAGGTGGCCAGGCCGTGTGCTGGCCAGAGGTGACCACAGAAGACCAAGCAGCCAGCCCATCCCCCTGCCCTCCTGATGCAGCCTCCAGTGATAAAGCTGCCCACCCCAGGAGAGGGGCAGGGTGGGGGCCAGGTGGGCAGACTCCTCCCCATGTAATGACTAGACAAAAGATGCAACCAAATCATACATGTTGTTAGAAACCAAACAGCCCTGTCAGGCTCCAGATCCTTGATCTCTCAGTCGTCAGAGTTCAGGTGTGCTCCAGCATAGGTCAAGCCATGGAGACTCTGTCCTCCTGATTCTCTTGCTAATTTAGCAGTGCAGCTCTGTTAGGAGGTATCCGTGGGGCCCGATTTGAGCTACACCCTCCATCTCACTACTGGAACGTGCAGCTGTGTGGAGTCTAACCGGGCCTGGGGCTCTGGCCTCAGGGAGAAGGGGCGCAAGGTGGCAGAGATAACGGGACAAGACGTATCTCACCAGCTGCAGTCTGCTCAGGGAGCTCCAACATTGCATAAAGCCCAAGGGGATTCATGTCAGAGCCCCAAATGTAGCTACTGGATTGCTATGCTAATTTGGGGATTGGTCCTTGGATCCCATATGACCCAAAGGGGTCCTTATCTTTTTTTCAGAGTGTGAGGTTGACTATTGGCAGAAGTGAGACTGTCTTTCCCTAGAGCCACCTGCTGAGTAGGCTAAGACCCAGGGATCCATTCCTAATGCCATCACCAGTCAGCCCCCTGCACCTCCTTCCCCAGGTATGTGACTCAAGTTGTCACCAGCTATTTACAAGGCTGAAGAGAACTGGCCTTTTTGCCCTCCATGCCCAGGAGGTGCCAGCTTCACCCCCCATGCCTCCCACTGACCTTGTCTCCATTGCTGTCACCCCCCCACCCAGCTCCCACCTCCTGCCCTCTCTCCGCAGGGGGCTCCTCTCTCTGGATGGACGTCAGCCCTGTGTCCCCTACCGCACCCCTGCCTTTGCCCCCCCAGGCCCCGTGCCTCCCTGGACGTCTCCATGGGTCTCCCCAGCCCAATCCATCTGCCCACCGACTCAATCCACCTGCCCACACTTGCCCGGCTCCCCTTGCCTTTTGAGCTCCTTGCTTCCCTGATTGTCACCTTTCCCGTCCCCTGGTCTGCAGGTGCCCACTTGCCATCCCCCGAGTCCCCTTAGTCACCAGCCCATTGCCTCCCCCGAGCATCTCTCCCGTTGAGGTCCCTGGTCTCTGCCGCCACCCGACTGGCGTCTATTCTGCCTTGTCCCAAGACCTTACATGGCCTCCTCACCTCTAGCCTGGTACAGGTTAACCTTTTAAAGTGTTTGACTGTGTTGTCCTGCTCAGAAGTCTTCAGTGATGGCCAGATGACAGTAAACTTCTGTGGCTCCTCTTGGGCACCAGTCGTCTCTTGACTTAGTTTCCTCCTCTCTCCTGCCCAGAGCTCTCTCAGACTAAGTGGATCGTCCCCTAGGCCTGGGAGGACCTCTCTTCTCCTCTTCCCCCATTCTCAAAACCCCAGCTCCAGCCTCACTTGTGCAAGGACCTCTCCCTCTTCTTCCCCCTCCCGCATTCTGAACCCTTCTGGCACCGTCACTCTGTGGCTGCTCTGGGTAGTGTCACCTTGAGAGCAGCTGCTCTATTGTGTGCATGTGCCTCACCTTATCCACAAATGCGCCCACCGGGGGTCGAGCCCTGCTTGGCCCTTGGTCTCCCCTGAATGTGTTTGGTCCAGAATGATATTCAATAAATATTCACTTATCATATTATTTCAAATGTTCTTTCTGGACAAAATTAGCAATAATACCCCCACCCCACCCCACCCCCATACACACTGATAAATCTGATGAAGTCTGTCCAGGCTGGCAGGCCAAGGGGGTTGTGCACTGTGTCTGTACTGTTGCCAGAGACAGGCGCCATCTCAGCTGTCAGAGGGAGACCCAGCATCCAGTTCAGGGCAAGTCTCAGGCAGCGTCTTTTGAACTAAGCAAGATCTTCAGGGGTGTGTCCCCATATAAGCCTTGCCTGCCCTGGAATCGCAGGTGTGATGGCATTAGACAGAGAGGCCTGCAGCTGCCTGTGGGAGCAGGGGAGTGACGAGGGAAGGGAAAGGAAAGGCTTCCTCGGGGAGGGGGGGTGATATGCAGAGTCAGGCAGGCGGGGAGGCCGGGGAGGGGCCAGAGGGAGCTCTGGGCAGAGGGACAGCAGGCAGGAGGAGCGAGGTGCAGCAATACAGACACAGAGGGATGCACTGAAGGGGTGGGCACAGCATCAGTGTGGCAGGGGCTGGGGCTGCCTCCCCAAGCCTGCCTGCAGGGGGAGGAGGGCTCTTACTGGGATGTACACTGGGGGCACAGGTTTAGAGTAAGTCCGGAGGAGGAAAAGTCTGGAAAAGCATCTCAGTCTGGAGCCTTGTCCTTTATAAGGTCTAGGCAAATTGGTGGGTGGACATTCTCTGGCCTGTGGAGAAGTGCCTTGTGGACTGACCCCAAGGCTCGTGAGGATTTGCCATGAGTGGGAAGGCAGGGCGCCATTCCGTGTGGCAGCTTTGAAAGGAAGGAGAGGCAGAGGCTTGACTTAATGGGGGGAAAGGAAGGCCCGTCCGGTGTACGTGGGCTTCCTGTGGCTGTGCCGCCCACGGAGGGGAGTCTGTGTCTCCGAGGGAAGTGCTCGTGAAGTATGAGCAGTCAGGACCCTCCGGGTGCAGGTGAAAGGCCAGCGTGGACAGGAGAGCCTGGGAATGAGCAGTCCAAAATCAGGAGTTGGCAGTGTTGGTTCCTTCTGAGGGCTCTGAGGGAGAACCCCTTCCATGCCTCTCTCCTTTCTAGCGGTTGTCGAAAATCACTGGCTTTCCTTGGCTTGTAGATGCATCACTGCATTTCTGCCTCCATTGTCAAATGGTGTTCTTCCATTGACCTTGGTTGTCCCTGTGTCCAAATTTCCTCTTTTTATAAGGATGCCAGTCAATGAATTAGAGTCCACCCTGTTTCAGTATGGTCTCAACTTGATTACATCTGCAAAGACCCTATTTCCAAACAATATCACATTCACATGTACCAGGGGTTAGAACTCCCTCTTCTCTTTTTTGGAGACTTCATTCACCCCTTGGTACACAGCAAGGAGGCTGGGCGCAGAGAATATCCTCGGCATCTTGCTGTGAGTTCCATAGGCAGAGACAACAGGGTGGAGAGAGGTGTGAGACCAGCCCTGGGGTCACAGCAGAGTGGTGGGGGGCCACCTGTGGGGCTGGAGGCCAGCGGGCACTGTAGGGAGGGAGGTGGAGGCCCTTGGCATGTGGGGGCACAGACATCCCCGCTTCCCTGCCCAGAGTCATCCCCAGGCGATGTGGTCCTGCCCACCTCGTCTTTGGCACTTTTTTGTTGATCAGTGGGCAACCAAGACCACCAGGTTACATGACCCTCCTGTGATCTGCAGGAGGGCAAGCGGTGGAATCTGGAATCATGCTCATAGCTTGGCGATTAGGGAGGACGTTTCTTTCTCTTGAGGTTCTGATGGGATAGAGATTTGAATGTTGGGCAAAGAGCCTTTTCCACTGTCATCTTCTACCTGCCATTGGATAACAGGGGGAGGAATGACTGCAGAAGTGGGGCGATGTTCTTATGCAGGGGCAATCTGTTCGGTTGAACACTGGGTCTTTCCTTTCCCCTTAACATCTCATCCTGGCTGCCAAGGACCTGCTCTCTAGGGGCCCAGTTTTTAGGGGTCTGCTTATCACTTTTGGAGTCAAGGGGTCTTGGAAGACAGCCCATGCTCGTGAATCCTGGGTCTCTTGGCAGGCAGGGGAATGCCAGGGTGACCAGGACAGGGTGTGGGAATGGTCCCATTCGGGAAAGTGTGTCTGCCAGCAGCAGGTTGTTGCAGGGGAGGCCCCACATCTGCACAGTGCAGGTGGAGGCAGAGCCAGCCCATCCTGCATTTGTGTGGGAAACTGGAATGCTGTAGCCTCAGGAGAGTGAGAGGGACCTGCTGACCCGGAGCAGGGCCCAGCACCCTGGCTGGGGAGGGCCAGCAGGTGCCCGTGCACTTCTGTTCTTGCGGGGTGGGCAGCCTGCTCACCTGCTTTAAGTATCTGCTGTTTTGGGTTCCCTCATAGACTCTTGAAGCTTTGTTCTGAGACCTCCACTATGGCTTTGAGCAGGCTAGGTGTGTTGTGGCTTGTCAGGCATTCGTCTTGGAGCTGCTGCAGGTGGCGGGTGGGCCCAGGCTGCCCTGGGACAGCAGTTTCCCTGGGTAAGGGCTCCTTCCCTGTCCTCCCAGCACACTGACCTGTTCTTGGTGAAACCTCCTAGGGCTCCTCACGGAGCTGGCCCAGGGACAACAGCCCAACGCCCTCCCTTCCCCACTGCTCAGGAGTCATTCTCCAGTCTCTTGTCCACTACAGAAATACCTGGCAGGACCAAGAGCCAAAAGTGGGTCCAAGATTTCAATTCTCCAAACGGAGATGATTTTGTTGGGAGTTCTGATATGGAGCTAGCCCTGCACATGATTCTGAAGAAAGTGAAAGAATCTGTGGGGTTTGCTAAGTAACTTACCATGGCTCCAGAACCTTTGTGAGAGGTAAACACATACAATAGAAGGAAAATATCTGTTTCTACAACAAATTTACAGCCCAGTTTGATAACTCTATACCTCGTACTTATTGCTTAGGAATGCCTAGGTTATCAGTGGGGTCATTCACTGACATTTGTTCTTTCCCTTTGATTTGTTCATCCGTGATTATTTACAGAGAAGAGTGCTTCTTCCTTATACAAACAAACACCCTGCTCTCTCTCTGGTCATTTCCCTCTTCTGTCTTGCTGGTGACAGGTGTGCGCTGAGTGCCAGGATTGCTTCAGGGCCCAAAACACTCGTGGTGGTTGTAATTACAACCTGGGCTCAATGCTTCCAAGGAACAAAAGAGAATGTGTAACAGGAGGGACATTCTTTGCCACCAGAAAGAGAGGAGTAGAAGCTAATGGGGGGGGTGGGAATGAAGAGCCCCCAGGCAGAAAATGGCCCCCACCCCCCAAAGCTCATCACCTGAAGTGATTTCAGCTACAAATTTCAGCTGCCTACTACCCAACAATAATGTAGTTAGCTTGGTACCCAAGCCACCATTGCGGTGGAAAGCTCAGCAAGAGTGGAGGGTGGATGGGGCTGGTGTAAGGAGAGCCCTCTAGGCTGGGACACTTTGCTTGCATTTTAATCTGAGGTGGTGGGGATGCATTGGAGGGTTTTTTATAGGATCTCAACAGGCTCTCATCTCCATTTTTGGAAGATCATGCTGATATATGCTGAATGACTCTATTTCTATAAAATACAAAAACAGGCCCACTAATCTGTGCTGTTAGAAGCCAGGAGGACTCATTGCTCTGGAGGTGGAGTTGGGGGGTGACTGAGAGGTGCTGGGGGGAGGCTTCTGGGAAGCTGGTAATGATCTACCTCTTGATCTGGAGACTGGCCCCTCAGGAGTACCCAGCTTGGCACATTTTTTTTTAAGCTATAGTCATGATTTGTATATTTTCTACATGAATGTTTTATGTCAATAAAGTTTCTTAAAAGATTACTCTGGTTCTTAGTTAAAGAACACATCGAAGAAGACACAAGTGAGCGTAGGAGCCAGGTAGGAACTTGTGATAGTGAACCGGGCGGGAGCCAATGGGTGACCCAGACTGGAGGGTGGCAGAGGAGGTGGAAAACACAGAGTAGATGCAAGACTGGTCTGGAGGCAAGGGCTGGAGTGGAGGGGAAGTGGTGTGGGGTAACAGTAATGCTGCGGCGTGGATTTGGGGGACAGGCCGGGAGTTGGAGTTGAAGTGTGTGGGAGTCAGTTTGATATAAGTCCTGGGGTCAAGTGGGGAGACTTCGGTCTACAGCCCCTGAGGGTGGATGAGTGGGACACCCAGGGGAGCGCGTAGAGAGAAAAAGGACAGAGCCCAGACACCGTCAATGTCAGATGGGGAGACGGAAGAGGCCTCCCATGAGGATTTCTGAGAAGGACCAGTCAGAGGGAGAACACGGAGATGGCACGTGACATCACAAATGGCAAGGGGGAACCCCGAAGCCCTTGGGGAAGCGAGTGCTGGAGAGCCCACTGCACTCAGCAGTTAGGAAACTGGCCGTCCTGGTGAGAACAGTTTCGCTGGTCCTTCCCTCCCCTGGACTCACACAGGACTGGGCAGCGTAGTGGGGCAAAGGATGGTGTGACTCAGCATCCGCTGGCTGCCACTTTTTACCAACTGTGTGACATGAGACAATTTTGTAAGCTCCCTTGAGCCTCAGTTTCCTCATCTATAAACAAAAGGAATCACATGTACCTCTCAGGGCTTGTATGAGGATTGACTTTGCTCAGCAAGTATGTATTGAACATTTATCATGTGCCAGATAGCCAGATGCAGAAGGTCCAAAGCAACCAAGACTGACAAGTGAGGGGTCAAGTAAGTAAATAAATAACCAAGAAGATGTGAAGGAAAAAAATGCTTCCCACTCCGTGCTTCCCTGCGGCCACCACCTAGCCCTCTTGCACCGTGGGGTCCCTCCCTTCCTGGCCGATTTCCCTGGGGTCAGCTCCTAAGGTCCTAGGCTCTTCTGATACCATGTCCCCAATCCCTACTTTCTTGCTTGGAAAAACTAGCTTCCCTTTCCTTGAAGTCAGGAAGGGAAGGGCTTAATCTTCAAACCCTTCCAGGATGTGAGAAAAAATATTGACATCCATCTTATTATTAGAACAAAGAATAGGAAAAATATCAAACAGCGAAGTTTCCATGTTAATATGGTGCATGTCCAAATATCATTTTCTTGCCATAAAGGGATTCAAAGCAGATTCTCCAATGGTGCCTTATTTCAACCTAACAAATTATTCTCTTGCCAACTTCCCCAAAAGACAGGGTAGCACTTGTTCTTCATGAAGGAAAACATTTCTGCCTTAACACAAGAGATAATTTTGGAATTTCTGAAGAATTTGGATACTTATTTGTAGAAATGTCAGTGATAATTTCGAAGTGTTTATTTTCTGGGAAACCTTGAGCACCACGCCTCTCGCCTCTCGCTGATCTGGCAAGTTCCCCTGGTCTCACATGCTTAGGTTCCATCCCCCCTGCCCTTGGGCAATCCCTCACCCTTCGCTCTTGCAGGGTCTTCCATGCAGCCAGCCCAGGCCCTCTCCACCCCACTGCGGAGCTTCTGACAGGGTGCCGCTGGGAAGGAAATGAACAACACAGAACAAGGACAACACAAGGCAGGTTAGCGCTGCTGGTGTTATTAGGAGCTAGAAAGTTTGTCCACCTCCTTTTTTTGTGCCCTATCTTCCTTCAAACAAGGGCGTTGCAATGGAAGTCTGCACGTTTTTTTCTGGATGGTTCTGATCTTTGTACATTCAAGGGCCCGTAGGATCCTGTCATATCAAAGGCCTTTTTTTTTTTTTTTTGGCTCATAATAATACTATACAAAATAACAACAAACACCACAAAATCATGCAGCATGGGACTTCCAGTATGCATTTTAATTGTATGGTGGCCTTCAAGTGAGATTTTTATCTAAGCTGCACGTACTAAGCTGAAAAGTGGTTGAAAAACCCTGGTCAAGTCTGATTCAGTCAGGACTTGGCTCAGAGAGATGCCTTGACTGGGGTCCCCCAGGCGGTGTGAAAGGTGGGAAAAGAGTCCACCTTGGACTTCAAAGGCTTCTTCTAGTTCATAATAATACTAATAATACTAAAGGTACCTTTTATCATTGCTGCTGTGAATACCACCAACTCTGACCCTAGTCTGGCTATTTTGGATCTCTGTGCTTTATCTTGTGCAGGCATTCTTCCTGCATGGGGACATATTTGATTTCCTGAATCAGTTCTTGAAAGAGACATTCCCCTTTGGGGCACGGGGCCATGGTTTGGATCCAAAGCCGCACCCTGCAGAAGGTATAGGAGGGGTAGGCAGGCCAAGGGCTGGAGGAAGCCTTCCATGGCAGGAGGCATCTGCTTCTTGGCTTAGCTTCCTCCTTCTTCTGAGGGGACAGAGGGAAGGAGCCCACTCTCTCCTCCAGCTCTGAGGGCCCTCAGGTGGGCCTCTGAGGAGCCAACCCAGATCTCCTCCTCCCTCTTTAAATGCCTGTGGCTCTGACATCGGGAAGCAGCCAGGACTCACCCTTCTGAGTTCAGTTCACATCTTTGTCCCCATTGCATTAGGGCTCTTGAACCCCAAGCCTTACCTCCCGGATCTTACCCACTGGTGCACTGCCAGCCAGGACTGAGCATGAGCTGTGCGAATAGACACTCTGAGAAAGAGACGTGTAGGTGGAGATGGGCAGATACCCAGAGCCGGCGCCACTCTCTGGCCACGTGCTTCTGTCGGAGACACACGACCACTTTGGAAGACTCTAGTCAAATACATGAGGTGTCAGGACACATGAACGCAGTGGGGAGAGGAAGGACCTGGTTACACTTTTAGGCTTGACAACTTAGTCCACTGACAGGTATACACTCCTTGGAGCCTTGCTTTTTCCCATTGAAAGTTGGGGACAGCACGATTTGTCTGTGAGGCCCAGCAACCCGAAATGGTCGGGGTTTATAACTCAGGATGGCAGCCTGAGCAGACGTTTGCCTGCCCTCCTCTCTCACACCTCCATTGTAATGAAAGTAATGAGTGAAAAATGATGAAAACCAATAACAGGAAAAAAAAGAAGAGAGACTATGAGTGGATGAAGCATTTCAGTAATTTCAGCAGATGGACAATGGCTGGGAAGCGTCAATGGATGAAATAGAATGTAGGAAGACAGGCCCTCAAGTGCGTGCACGCGGCCTACAGTAAGTAGCAGAGCGCCCTCAGGCTTGGCACAGCCCTGGAGAGGCCACAGATTTAGAATCATGGTCTGCAGAAGGAGAAGTGGAGCTGAATCCGAGGGGTGAATGCAGAACAGCCCCTTACCCCAGGGAAAACACAAGCAGCCTTGTCTCCATGAATTGAGAGAACTAATAACTAGTGTGAGCATTTGTGCCCAGGAAGGAAGCCCTGCTTCTCTGGCTGCCAGCTCACTTGCCACAAAGCGAAGTGATCTAATAATAATAAAAATACTAATAGAACTATTAAAAGTTGGGCAGAGTAGAGAGAAGGGGAGGTGCAAGTGTAAGTGCGCTGAATCCCCTTCCATAATAGCATGCACCCTGAAGTGATGAGTCAAGAAATTGCAGATCAAGCATATTATTTTGAGATGTGTGGGTATAATCAACAGAAAACCTAAAAACTAAAGACGGAGGTAGTCGTCCCTGACCTGCAGGACGGTAGTGGGCTGGAGCTGACTTCAGGGCTGGACTTTGTCATTCTAAGCCCTTTCAGACTACTTGATTTTTTTAAAAAACATATGCATGTATTGCATTGATTGAAAGTAAAGGAAAAAATTAAAAAGTGAAAAGAAATGTAAATAGATTCTACTTACATAGGTGGAATTCCAGCTGACTGTGAAGCAGAGCCCAGTGTTGCTCACGTCCAGTTGGGTTGTCAGTGTGGTTGTGCAGTTCTGGGTCTTCCCGAGAGACGTGTCAGTCTCAGAGGTGTTCCCACCTGTCTGGGGTGCAGTCAGCTCAGCCTAGAGAAGACAGGAGGGACAGAATGTCCTCTGAGGCCAGATTTGACCATCAGAGGATGGGAGGCACAAGCAATACCTCCCTCCTTCAGAGAATGGAAGCGTGGCCCTCAGAACACCCCTCAGCTCTCCCCACGTCCTGTGAGGGTGAGAGTAAGGTTTCCCGGTGCTGTTCCTTTCTCCTTCTCCCTTTTCCTCCCTCCCACCCTCTCTGCCTCCTTCCTTCCTTTGGAAGAATTGTTCCATTTGGATTGCCCTGTCAGAGCTCTGTTTGGGAAAGCAGACGGCTGCTATCCAGGGATAGAAGCAGTTGTTCCAAACTGGGGGGTCTCCAGCTGTGTGTCTCAGTCGAGCCCCTTCTCTTGCTCCCGAGTGCTTTTCTCCCCACTCCTGGGCTCCTTCAGTGTGTTGAATCACCTCAGAGAACGTACATTCTAGCAGACATAAAGGATCAGGTGGATCTTCTAGAGTATTGCCTTCCCCAGGATTTCTGTGGACAAAGTCAGAGCTGGTTGACGGCAGAGTTAGACATCAGACAGGTAGTAACCGTCTGGGGATCGCATTTCAGGACTTCTGCCCAGTGTCCCTGTAACTGTGGTTAGATGCCACTATGATCCAACAATGCTTAGATCATAGTTCTGATGTTGAGTTTGGAAAAGGCAGTCATGAACATGTGGGTCAAAAGAAACCATGTCTAGGCTATCCTTTGACCCCTTCTACTTCACCCTGAGCTGGGGTTTCCCTCCTTGTCCTTATGGCTTCCCCTTTGTGGCCGTCTTGCTCACGGCACTCAAGTGTGGCTTGGGCCTGGGGCTTCCCTCTGTGCCTTCAGTTGGCATCTCAACAGCTTGTCAGCCTTGCTTAGCTCTTGGCACAGGTGGTTAAAAGTTTCCTCTTTGTCAGAAGAAAGATCTTCATGGCCACTCCGGTTTCTCTGCTTCCTTCCTCTCTGTGTTTGTTAGGATTGGAGAAAGATGGGAGCATGGCTTTCGCTGTGAGCATGGCTTTCACATTTAGAAGTTTGAGTGCCTCCCACCCACCCCGCCTGCAAGAATGTTGCCCCCACTCCATGGGGTTCCTCTGCCAGCTTCCTTCTATAAGATGTGCCTCAGGTGACACATTAACTGTAGCACATACACACACACACCCCTTGTAAACCTAGATGTTTAGATTAGCACACACACACTAACCTAGATATTTATATGGGTTTTGAACCTTTCAAAGTAGGCCCCTTGAATAAACAAATGTGTTCCAATGACATTGCCAATGCTCATAATTAAAAAAAAAAAAAGGAAGTTGTTTGTGGAATTCCCTTCAAAGCCTCAGAACATTATTTTGAATACCTTCATGGTTGCAAATTGTCTTTCAAGTGAATTTTTTCTTTCGGCAATTTTATTGAGGTTTAGTTTACACATAATAAAATGCAGACTTTAAATGTCTGATGAGTTTTGACAAACATATATGCCTGTATAAATACCACCACAATAAAAATGTAGAATATTTCTACCACACTAGAAAGTCCCTTCATACATAGCTGCAAATCTTTAACTTTTTAGTTTGGGTTTAGAAATATCTAAAAGTGGTTTAGAGTCAAGCCATGTCTGCTGAAGTGATGAATGCTGTTTTGTGCCTTGTAAATTGTGTGGCTCATAGACTGATTAAAGGCAATGCTGAAGGGGAAATTTATAAATAATTGAGGACAGATCATTGGAACGAATCTGCAGCATTGAAGAGTGGCTACTCTGATGGATGTATATTCTGGAGCATGGATTTATCAGTTAGAGTACTTTAAAGAGGCCAGGCGTGGAGGCTCACACCTGTAATCTCAGCACCTTGGGAGGCCAAGGCAGGAGAATTGCTTAAGCCTAGGAGTTTGAGACCAACCTGAGCAACATTGTGATACCACATTTCTACAAAAAATAAAAAAATTAGCCAGGCATGGTGGTGCATGCCTGTAAGTCCCAGCTACTTGGGAGGTTGAGACAGGAGAATGGCTTGGGCCCAGGAGTTGGAGATTGCAATAAGCTTTGATCAAGCCTCTGCACTCTAGCCTGGGCAACAGAGTCAGACCCTATCTCTTAAAGTTTTTTTTTTTTTAAAAGAGTACTTTAAAGACACATTGTTCACCTGACAGTGATTGAGCCTCAATTATGACCCACGTGCTGGAGATTTGTTGTCCTAAAAAAACACACATCATCTTTCCACTATGAAGTCTATATTCCAGTGAGAGGAAATGTCAATGAATGAGAAATCAAATGGATGATGTAATTTTAGGAAACAATAAATGCCAAAAAAAAAGAAAAAAGAAAAAAGAAAAAAGAAAAAAAGGTGAGGAGATGGAAAATGATGGCATACTATTTTAAAGAATATAATACAGCCCAGGTAATACATCTTTCTTTTCTTTCCTTTCTGTGAAGAGATCACAAGATTCAAATTCTACCATAAGCTGCTTTCTAAAAGAGACACATTATCATTCCCTACAGTACATTGTACAAAATGCTAGTATTTGTTATATGAAAAAAAATGGTGGCAGTGGTGCTAAGGTTCCATAGTTAGAAAAGTATGGGGAGGCTGGGCACGGTGGCTCACACCTGTAATCCTAATACTCTGGGAGGCCAAGGAGGGAGGATTGCTTGAAGCCAGGAGTTCAAGACTAGCCTGAGCAAGAGCAAGATCCCATCTATACTAAAAATAGAAAAATTATCTGGGCAACATGGCACACACTTTAATCCCAGCTACTCGGAAGGCTGAGGCAGAAGAATTGCTTGAGCCCAGGAGTTTGAGGTTGCTGTGATCTAGGCTGATGCCATTGCACTCTAGCCTGGGTGACAGAGCAAGACTCTGTCTCAAGAAAAAGAAATGTGGGGAAAGTTGGGTTAAGCAAAGTTAAGGGGGTCTTTACTGAAAGACTTCTCAGAACTTTTACTATGCTAATATGACTGCAGATATTCATGAAGGAGGATTGTAGTACATAATATTTTCCAAACTTCTTTCTCCAGGGAATCCTTCTGGCTTGGAGCATCTTAAGCAAGTGGTGTTCTGTGTAACACATTGTGGAAAACTGTCCTAGAGTTCTCATGCCACGGAGAATTGAAAGCCATAGAGAAGTTAAATTACTTGAGGGGCAAGAGGAGGAAGTGGAGGAAGCTTCAACCTATTGAATGGCCCTGTGTTATGAGGGGCTCTCACTGTGGGCCAGGAGGGTGCCAATATCTACAAATACGTCTCTGGTGCAATCCTCACATCTCAGGTGGCCTCATAGCTCCCATTTACTACTGGGGGAAACTACCACTCAGAGAGATCAAATTGGTAGCCAAAGGTCACACCATTCCTTATAGAGACAGGATCTGAATCTAGGCTGTTTGACTCCAAAACCCAAGTCGTCAAACACCATAACACTACAATGCTTAAATGATGAGGGAGGGTGGGTTGCAATCCAACTACCAAACTCTTTCCTAATCCTACTAATCCATCCAAATATACTCTGAAACCTGTGTCCTCCTCAAGGGTGGGTTTCTGTTCCATGTGCACCATGTCGAGTGTTTCTTGCTTGTCTGATGCTGGCCATGTAGTGGTACTTGGTAAGTTCAAGCAGCCTGGGTCATGGTCCCATGGTCCCATGGTCCCATCCACATAAGTACAGTACATGGGGCCAGATGGCTATGACCCTGAGTGGCCTTGCCAGAACCACCCATGGATTTCTTTCTCCTTTCCTGGCATTTTCTCCCTGCCCTTTCCTCCTCTGCATCCACAGATCTGATTCTTCTCCATCTGTCATACCCGCTGGAAACCAGTGGCCCAGATACATACCAGCACTTCTGCCAGGGCCCCCATGAGGCACCCAGACCTGACAGTGTTGCTGGGGCCAATGGCTGGCAGTGAGGGTGGCTCTCTGAGGGGGTGGGGATGTGGAAGGAGCCAGCCAGGAGGGGCTGGAGTCTCCTACCTAGTAGCTGGGGGGAGAAAATGGGGGACTTCATATTTAAAGGCATGTCTTTCAGGAAAAGATCTGAGACAGATTTTCTCTCCCACCCTCCCCATCTTCCTCTCATGAGACAGTGATTAGTCACTCCTGTTAATTCATTACTAATTTGGATGGAGATAGACTGGTCTTTCCTGAGCTTAATGCTCAGAAACTTAATTGCTCCAAAACTGAGCTCACTGTCCTCCCTCCCCTGAGCCTCTATCTCCACCCATGGCTTTGCCCCCTTCCCAGCCCTCGGGCTGCGAACACAGTCCCTCTCTTCTTCCACTCTGCATCAGTGACAGCCCTGTCAACTCAGCCTGTGCAGGAGCCCCTGGTCCTGTCCCTCCCACACGCTCACTGCCCCAGCCTGGCCTTGGTCCAGCCTTCACTCCTCGGCTGGATGCTACTTTTGCCCCCAGCTGTGTGTCAGCCTTTGAGAGGCCTCTGTGCAGAAGCCAGCACAGGGTGCTGGGAGTTTTGGAAGTGACCTTGAACTAGACACACACCTAAGCCTTGTGCTGGGCAAGGGGGCTCCTGAAGGGCAGGAGGAGTTATCCGGACAAAGAAGGGGAAGATTACGAACAAAGGCAGAGACGTGTGCACTGGGGGACTCTCAGGGTATGACCTTGATGGTGTTTGAATGACAAGGTGTGTGGCAGCAGGTGTTGCAGCTATCTAATGCTACAAACCAAAGCAACGCAAAACTCAGTGCTTAAAACAATGACCACATTTAGTTTGCTGACAAATCTGTCATCTGTGTAGGGCTCGTTGGAGATAACGTGTTTCTGCTCTGCCTGGCATCGCAGCCTGAGACTAGAATCATCTGAAGACTTGCTCAGTGACATGTCTGGCAGCTGACGCTGGCTGAGGGCTGAAACATTAGCTGGGCTGGTCGGCTGAACACCAACACTGGGCCTACTCATGAAAAAGAAGACTGGGCTTCCTTACAGTATGATGTCGGGGTTCTAAGGGTCTCAAGAAAGGAACAGCCAGGAAGATTCTCCATCTGCTTTTAGGAGCTGGCCTCAGCAGTCACATCACATCACTTCTGCTTCATTCTCCTCATTACTAACAAGAAACTAATATGGGCCCATATTCGGGGGAAGAGAACGCAGACCCCACCTCACCTCTCGATGGAGTGTCATTGTCACATGTAAGAGATGTACATGGACGAGAGAGATTTGTATGGCCATCTTTGTAAAACATGATTAGCCCCAGCAGGGTACGGAACAGAGGCAGGCAGGCTCCAGGACCTGTAGCATCCTTGGTATCACACTAGGGTATTGGTTTTTACCTTATAGGAGATGTCAGTTCGGGCATGAGCTGCTCACACTTGTGCCTGAGAAGGCTCTCCCTGGGGTGGTGTGGCAGAAGACTTGAAGAGGGAGATGGCAGGCCTGGGAGAGGCTGGTGCAGTAATCCAGGGAGAGACAGTACGGGCCTGAGCCAGGGCACACCTCTGGGGAGGAGGGCAGGGATCAAAGGTGGGAGACGCCAAGAAGAGACCACAAGGCCCAGTGGTGGGGCGAATGCCAGGGGTTGAGGAGGAGGGGAGGATTCTCGGTTTCTGGCTTCAGAAACAGAGTGGAGGCAATAGGGAATGAAGGAAAAAGAAGAGAGGCTCATGGGGGAACATGGTGAGTCCTATCTGGGAAGTGAGTCTGAGGGTTCTGAAAGTGTCCATGTAGACACACCCAGCAGATAGTGGGATGGACCTGAGTGCAAAGCTCTGGGGAAAATTCTGGATGAGGAGCTGAGATTTGGGTGCCTCCATCCTGCCAATGGGATTGCCTGTGCCCACGTGCAGAACCGGTACGTGTCCAGAGAAAGTGTCTAGAGAGTTTGGGGTATTAGTCTCTAGGGAATGGCCAGAGGAGTAGAATCTGGTAATGCATCTGAAATCACATTGCCCCTTCCCTGAGTTGGGCCTGGACCAGTGAATCATCTGGGCTCCAGGGTGCTTTGATGGCCTGTGTTCGTGGAAGGAGAGTGAACTTTGACAAATCCCATCACCATCTGTGCTGCTCCCCACAGCCTGTGCTATGGCTCTTGCCGGTCCTTCCACCTCATGGTGGCAGCTCCTTCAGATTAAGGGATTTATGTGATTGCTTTTCTTTTCTTTTTCAAATCCTTCACAGAGGGCCAGACCCAGGATATGTCCTCTAGTCCAGTAATTGTAACCCATGTCACCCACCAGATTCTGCTGGTGGGACTTTCCCAAATAACACATTTGGGGCCTCACCCCACTGACTGACTGAGTATATCTGGGCTTGGCCTCACCTCTGTATTTCAGACACCTCCATCCATGTGGTTTTGAATCAAGGCTGAGTGAAGACCCACCGATGTAGCCCAGGTGTCTCACAGCCAAGGAAAGCCAGGGTCGAGGGGCATGACTGGCTGAGGTTGCCCCACCGAGTGAGCGGCCCAGGCCTGGTCCACTCTAGGATGGCAAGTGACTGGCACCTAAGCCCCAAAATGCCTATACATGCAGGGCACTGTGCTGCAGTGCCCATCCGGTCGCTCCTCTGGAGCATGATGGGCTCTTCCCTGCACTTAGTGAAATTCAGGTCGTGCAGTAACTCAGAGACCGCCCTCCCCAGCCCACCACCCACCCACCCCCCGTGCCGCTTCTGGCTAAGACTCGGCTGTGAAAGAAGGCGGGTATCTCTTACCCCAGCCTTCACCCTTCAGTCCCCCCTGCCCAGTCTGGACCTCAGTTTCCCCATTTGTGAAAGAATGGGACAAGATCATGTTCAAAAATACCTTTATCACAAAATATTAAGAAGAATTCCAATTTATGAAACAAAGCCCAGTGGAGGCTCTCTGGGCAGGCAGGGGTGAACGCTGCCTCTGCCTCCGGGCAGTCAGGCTTCCTTCTGCCACCAGTGAGGAGTGAGGTGGCCACACGGGCTCAGGCGCAGCTGGCAGTTTGAAGAGGTGTCTGGTTTCATGGGTGCCGTGA
This sequence comes from Lemur catta, assembly GCF_020740605.2. Classification (NCBI taxonomy): domain Eukaryota; kingdom Metazoa; phylum Chordata; class Mammalia; order Primates; family Lemuridae; genus Lemur; species Lemur catta. The sequence goes on along the minus strand of NC_059128.1, from coordinate 167,127,345 downwards.
CCTCCTCAGATCTGGAGGCTGTGAGCAGGGACATGTGGACAGGCAGGGAGTTCTGGGCTCTGTTGGAAGCCCCAGGCTGGCCTTGCAAAGGCTCTGCCCTGCAGGTGGGAGACCCCACGGTCTGGAGCAAGGGCCCCTGCGGAGCAGGTAGGCTTAGCTTTGGAAGGAAATGGAAATGGAGGTGGAGCCCCCGTTGCTCTCCTGAGATGCCAGCCCTTCAATTAAGGGAAGAACTTTGGCAGACTATGAATGTAACGGCACCCCACCCTTCCCTGGAGGAAAAGCATGACCCACGAGGGCACCCTCCAGGGGATGTTTGAGGGGGTGGGGCTCCTGGCCAGGAGCCTCTTTGGGCCTGGCCCAACAACTGAGGACCTGGGAAGGCCCAGAGCTCAGCCTGGAGCTAACTAAGGACACCATCAAACCCTTCTCCCGCCCTCGCTGATGTGTATGTCCCCATCAACCTGGAACTCACATTTACTCAGTACCCACAGGACAAGGCATGCAGAGACAGAGACAAATGGCCTGGGTCCCTTCCTCGAGTTCATGATCACCCATCCAGCACAGTCACAGACACCCCTGTGACAACAAGCTTGGTTAGGATGTGAATGGGGACATCCATTCAAACCGGGTGTTTTGGGGGCCACATCATGGTGCCTTATGGGAGGCATTAGAGGTGGGCCTTGGAGGGTGTGTCGGGAACAGAGGACACGTTGAGAGTGGGGAGATGTGACCTGGGGCTTGTACACTGTGTGCCACTAGGGAAGATCCAAGGTGCTTGGCCTAAGTGAGGCCTTTCCCTCAGGGTGACTTTCCAGCCCTGCCAGAAAATGACCGGTGGTTTTACAGGGCCATTTATGGTACCGGTGAAAACAATGCAGCGACAGAGGAACCGCTAACACTTTCCTTCCCGAAGGGGTGGAACAGTGTAGCAGTGATGACATCTCACCCTCAGGACTATGAAGTAAGTGCTCCAGGTGACAGGTGAGGAAACAGGCCCGGCAGCAGGAAGGCTAGGGGCTCCAGAGCTCGTTGTCCAGAGGCCTCATGGGCTGTCGCTGTCCCCGCAGGCGTTCGTGCTCTGCCAAGGCCTCCTGCAGCTCTGCCAGCTCCTGTACAGCTCCTACTTCAAGAGCAGCCTCACCACCATCGAGAAGCGCTTCGGACTCTCCAGTTCTTCCTCGGGTCTCATTTCCAGCTTGAACGAGGTGAGCAGGAGGTACCGGTCTATCAGACCCCGATTGTGCATCACTCTGACCATGGGATCCAGGAGACGCAGAGGCACAAGGGGCTGGGTGTGCACTGGGGTGCAGGGGGCCAGGGAGCCAGCAAAGATCCCACGGGCACAGTGAGAGCAGCCACATTTCCTGAGGCCTGACTTGCACCAGGTGCTGAGCTGACAGCCACCCACGCCTGACCTCAGGGATCCTCATGGCAGCCTGTGAGGGTTCTCTGCTCATGCCCACGTCACAGATGGGGATCCCAGCTCGGCAGTACAAGTGGCTTGCCCCAGGTGTGCAGTGCCATCTGCCTCCAAGCTCTGTGCCCTGAATGAGTTCTGTGGCACCCGAGAGCTTGTGTGGCCTCTGTCCCATCCCTAGTCTGGGGAGGATGAACCCCAGGCACGTGGGTGGGGAAGCAGCCCCGGGCCAGCCATGCCCTGTCTTATGAGGGTCACAGGAGCCAGAGTTCTCAATGGCCTTGACTCTCTAACCTGTGACCTCCTAGCATTTCCCTATCCCTTGGTGACCACCTATCAGAGTTCAAAGAAGATAGGGTGGACCGAGAAGCCTGAGGCAGGAGGTCAGAGGTCAGGGCCTGCTAGGAGCCTCGGGAAGCTGGGAGAGAGTGAGGGTGGCAGCAAGTCCCCTCCGTCACGCCCAGGATGGAGGTGGGCACCCGGCCTGGCTTCTCTCCTCTCTCTCCCGCCCGCTCCTCTTGGATGGAGGCAGTAGCTTCCCTTCCCCTGAGCCCGGTCGCTCCTCTGGAGCATGATGGGCTCTTCCCTGCACTTAGTGAAATTCAGGTCGTGCAGTAACTCAGAGACTGCCCTCCCCAGCCCACCACCCACCCACCCCCCGTGCCGCTTCTGGCTAAGACTTGGCTGTGAAAGAAGGCGGGTATCTCTTACCCCAGCCTTCACCCTTCAGTCCCCCCTGCCCAGTCTGCTCCGGAGGGAACATGCCTTTGCCCTTCTCTCCTCCCCCACCCTCGATGGGCCTCACAGCAGCGCCCCCGGTGCCCTGCCCTGTGCCAGCCCCTCGGCAGTCTTAGGTGAGAGGCTCTTTTTGTAGTCGCTTTTCCAGAAGAGGAAACCTGCATCAGAAAGCCTGAGTACTTTGTCCCAGGTCAGCCACATGTCATGTGCTCAGCACAGCCAGCGTCTGAGCCTGGGTCTGTCTCATGGCCGCCTGCTGAGGCCTTGTCTGTGAATCCACAGCTGACCTCCCTGCCGCACCTCCAGTCCCTTGTCCACCCAGCCTCGCGTCCTACACACTCATCGCCGAAATCTCCTTTGGTGCCCCTCTCTGCATGCGCTCCCCACCACGGGCTGTTCCCACACACATGCGACACGCATGCACATTTACACACACAGTCCTGCGGCCTGAGTTGTCCCTGCTGGGCTGAAGGGCCCCCGCACTCCCAGGCCCGTGTGTGTGCTTCACTGTTTTCTGTGCATGCGTGTGTGTCTGTGTGTTTAATGTCTGCGTACCTGCCTGTCTGGTTGTGTGTCTGTCCTGAGCTTCCTGATGATACCTGGTGCTGGCGTCTACCTCACCATGTAGGCTGTGGGACCTGGAGTCCCTGTCCTGCAGTCACACAGAATGCACCCTCCTAAATATTGGCCTGTGACTTTGATAACACCCCTGGCATGTGTTGTCCTCACTCATAATGGACATCAGGGAAAACCAACCTCTGACATTTGTGTCCCCACAGTCCTGTTCCATGGTCCTGCCAGGTGTCACTAATCACCTACAGTCCTTTCCTGCTGAGTCCACACGCAGCCTCTGAATCCTCAGCACAATGTTCTAGGCTCCTCTGCTGATCAAACCAGACCTGGCGTGCGGGGTGAATGCTCTCTTCCACCTCAGCCCGGTGGTAGCCAAATCCATGATCTCCATGGTTAAGTTTTCATTCATAATGTCCCTATGTTTGAAACAAAAATGTGGGCCCAGGAATAATGGACGGGGTAGCTAGCTGGGACAGGTAGCAGGGTTTATTTAAGACTGGACGTTGATTAGGCAATGAAAGGGAGTAATATTTCCCCAGAGCTAGAGTTCAATCAAAAGTAAAGATAACTCACATGCTGAATCTTCTCTTTTCCAATCTCAGATGAACTTCTCAAGAATCTGACTTTAGATCATGCCTGTGGGCGTGATTTGAGGCAAATACCATCAGATCGTTCACTCCTCTGACCTCACAACCTGTGTGTGTAGCGGGCCTCCAGGGGACGTGAGCGTCACCACATCACAGAGTCCCCCAGGGGCCAGCAGGCGAGGAGAGGTGGAGACACAGGCTGGGGTAAAAGGCCAGCGGCAGGAGGGGAACTCGGTTATCGAGAGAAGGCATCTTGGCCCTGTGGGACCACAGCTTCTGCTGTCCACTGCAAAAGGCCAGGGCCAGCACGCAGAGTCAGGAGGGCCTCGAGGCTTCCTGTCCTCAGTGCCTCCCACTCAAGTTCCCCGGCCCCCCCGGCTGGGACGTTGAAGGGCAGGGACGTGTTACCGATATGCTTTGTAACCGCTTCCAAAGGATCTCACAGCACGGCCACAGAGCTGTTTTAGAGGCCGCTTAGGGGCTGAGGCCTGAGGCCCTCTTCTCCTCAGCCAGAACAGCTGCATTTTGGGGGTTTGTTTTATACTAGGAAAAAATAGAGGGACTCTATGGCTAAAGAAAAGTTTGAGAACAAGGTCTTAAGCCGGCATCAGCCGTAACACCTATGGAGGTCCAGCTTCCCACGGAGAAACAGCCCGGGCCCCAGGAGAGAAGAAGGGTCTCTCCAGATGGGCGGGGCCTGGGCACCCCTGTCCCTCCTCCCCGAGCCCCTCTGGGCCCTCCACCATCCCTCACCCAGACCTTTTAAAGGCAGCCTCGGTCAGCATAGCTGATAGCATCTGACATTTACAGTCATCTGATGAGAAACGATGGGGAAACAGAAGGAAATAAATGAATCTATGAAGCATGAGAATAAAGCTCTCTTTCCAGATACAGGTTTCAGAATGTTCTAGAACTATGTCTGGCAGGGGCTGGAGCAACTCCCTGCCCAGCCAGGGCTGTCCTCACACCCCTTCACTCCCCCTTTCTCCGGGCATCATGAGCCGTCTTACTCCTGGCCATGCTGGAGGGGTCTCCTGGCAACTGTGTCCTCGTCCTAGAAAAGCCAGCTGTTTACACTTTCATTCACTCATTTTTCCAGCAGATACTAATGTGCACCAAGTGTGTGTCAGGCACTGTTCCAGGTGCTGGGGAGACAGGAATGAACAGACAAACATCTCTGCTCACATATCATTCTAAGGATAAATATAATATTTACTTACAGAAATAAACATAAGGTAGGTCAGATTATGAGTGCTATGAAGAAAGATAAAGTGGTGGAGGGGAAAGGGTATGCAGGCCGGTGAGCTGGGGCCAGAGGAGATAAGAGAAAGGCTTTAATGAACCGTTTTCATCTGAGCCCTGAAATCAGTTAGATAAGAAGGGAGCCCTGAGGACAGTAGGACAGGAGCAGCAGGTACAAAGGCCAGAGGAGGGAATGGCTGGGGTATGTTTGCAGAACAGCTGGGGCAGCTGGCTGGAGGGACGGGGAGGGAGGAGCAGAGTGGACCAGGGAGGGCAGGCGAGGCAGGCCCCCAAGGCTCTGGGACAGACTCTGCCTTTTACCAAGGGAGGGTTTGAGCGAGGGAGCAGCAGGGCAAGGGTAGAGGCAGAGGCCCAGTTAGGAGGCCACGGCAGGAATCCAGGCAGGACAGGAGGTGAGGAGTCGCTGGCTTCTGGGTGGCTACTGAAGTCCAGCCAGTGGGATTTGCTGATGGAGTGGATGTGAGGTGGGGAAGTCAAGGATGATGCTCCGGGGTTCTGCTTGAGCCACTGAGAGGATGGAGGTGCCATTTATTGAAATGAGGAGGACAGGGAGGGTGGCCTGGGTTTTGTGGGGAGGAAGAGGAGTGAGAGTTCGGATGTGCTGAGCCTGGGAATTAGGAACACACACAGAGCATGCAAAGCCACAGGAGGGACTGGGCCAGCTCACCCTGATAGGAGGCGAGGTGCAGGGACAGAGCCCTGGGCCCAACACTGAGAGTTCAGGGAGATGAGGAGGAACCAGCCAAGGAGACGGAGAAGGAGCAGCCAGGGGAAGGAAGCGGGGCAGGGTGGTGTCCTGGGAACTCAGTGGAAGGAGTGTTTCAGGAAGAAAGAAGTGGTCAGCTGGATCAGTGGTGCTGAGAGGCAAGAAGAGAACTGAGCCTTGGCTGTGGATTTGGCAATGAGGAGGCCACTGGTGACGTTGGTGAGAGCCATGTACTGAGGCTTTAGCCCCTGTTTCCTGAGCCAGGAGCACCCGCTTGTCCAGCCAGAAGGAGACTGGGGTGTGGACAGGCAGGGTGATGCTGTGGACTTACAGGGCTCCTCCAGTCCAGGTGAACTGTGTTCTGAGGAGAGGACGCTGCTCCTGGATGGAGACATGGTCAGAACATGCCAACACCGCCTTTACCATTGAAGACCCTGCCCCCAAGCTGGAGCCTTCAGTTCCCTTCCCTGGCTCTGGGTGGAGCTCAGAGGGCACACCTGCCAGGGAGCACCAAGAAAGTGGGGTTAGTGATGTTTCCAGCTGGGAAGGGATGTAGGGGTGCTATAGTCCTCATCCCTCATTCTACACGAGTGGAAACAGGGCCAGGGAGGGGGAGGGGGAGGGCAGTACCAGAGCTACTGGGGCAGAAACCCGCTTCTCAAGAGGCAGTAGACCACTCTAGTTACGCCTTGGTACTGTAGAGTCAGGCAAACCTGGTTCAAGCCACCCCCCAACCTCATTGGTCTTGGGCATATTACTTAATATTCTGAGCCCCAGTTTTGTCACCTGTACAATGAAGGTTGTTGCATGAATAAATGAGATAAGCATATTGCTTGGTTGTTATTCTGACTCTGAATCTAGAGTCTTTGGGTCCTTTAATTAGTGCCTAATTAAACTTGGGGGTTTAATTAGGGAACATATTTTGTTCCTAGGAGCCAGCCAGGACTGGAGGCTTCCTTGGATTTTGCCCCAAAAGGTTAGATCTTAAGATGGATGGATTTTAGGCTATGAGCTTTATGTGGTCTCCGCATACTTCCCTTGGTCTGGAAGTGTTTCTGACAACAGAAGGAGAACTGAAACTGCCTGTGCTTGGCCCGCTGCGAGGCTCTCTGGGCAAGGCTGACTCTGTGAGCTGACACTGGGCAGTGTCTTCCCTCTCCAGTCTTCCTGGATGAGGTGTGGTCAGACCTCCGCTGTGGGTGGGTGAGGCCAGGGTCTATGGTCTCACTCGGCCCCTCTGCTCTCTCCGCAGATCAGCAATGCCATCCTCATCATCTTTGTCAGCTACTTTGGCAGCCGGGTGCACCGTCCACGGCTGATCGGCATCGGGGGTCTGCTGCTGGCTGCAGGAGCCTTCATCCTCACCCTCCCACACTTCCTCTCGGAGCCCTACCAGTACACCTTGGCCAGCAGCGGTGAGTGGCCTCCAAACCCCGCCTCAGGGGGATAAGGAATGGGCCGGCACCTCACAAAGTTAGCGGGGAGGCTCCTGGGGCAGTGGACACTCCCCTGGGCTGTGCCGCCCTCTTCCACAACAAAGTTTCCTTGGCTTTTATTGCTTTGTTTCTCCCCAAAGCACATCTGAAGCTCAGAATGTACTGAAGTACAGAGAACTATGAAGCAGCTGTCTGAGCTCTGGCTTGTGGAGGAAAGAGTATGCAATCGTGGCTCACCTGCTGCCGCAATCCCCTGTGCTTCATGCCAGGAATGACCCAAGCTCCACCTGCCTGGGGACACTCGTGAGCAGTGCCCACGATGGGGCTTGGCGGGAGGAGGGTCAGAGCATCCATCATGATGAGATCTGTGGATCTTCTCATTGCTTAATTATCGCACTTGGTGACATTCGTACATTCTTCCATAATTCTTTAGGTTATAATGTACTTGTGCTATGACCTCATTTGATCATGTTCACTATGTTCGTGGACTCTGCCAGTCCATGAGCATGGCAAGAGCATGCCTCACCATTGCTCTTACATTTAGCATTGACCTATGACTTAACAAACTCTGAAGTTCATGAATGTCTCTATTCCCTAGAACAAAATAAGAATCGTAAGGTATTTTAATGCTTATCATCCTCTTCCATCTTCCATTTTATTGTTGATCAGTATTTTAGTTCTACCTGTCTTTAACCTCTCCACAGTGGTCATTACTACAAATTATTATTAAACTGTTATTTATACTTAAGTCAGTGCTTATTTAAGTATGTAACCACAAGTTTATTGGTTTCTTTGTTCACCATTGCTCCCTGCATGTCACCCACCCTGTTGATTCAATTTTCTTTTTCCTGAAGGATATCCTTTAGTGTTACATTCAGATGGGAGCATGAGTGAGAAAATCTCCAAGTTTTTGTCTGAAAATGCCTCGGTTTTACCCTTGTTCTTGAATTATAGCTTAGCTATAAACAGGATTTTAAATTAATAATTATTTCTTTTCAGCACTTTGAAGTTACCATGCCTCTGTCTTCTGGCATTTCTTGATAGTGTTGGGACTTTTCCATCAGTCTAATTGTCATCTGTTTTTCGGTATCCTACTTTTTTGCCTCAAGTTGTATTTAATATTTTCTCTTTTATTTATCGTTTTACATGCCTACCATAAGGTATCTGACTATGGGTTAATTTTTTGGAATTCAATGTGCTAAATCTTTTGGAAATTAAGATTTTTCTTTAATTCTGAAAAATTCTCAGCCAAACATACTCCAGATATTGCACATCCCTGTTTTCTTTATTCTTTCCCCTAGAACTCTTTTTATATATGTGCTCAACATTTCCATTTCTGGCCTCCTTGTCTCTTAAACTCTCTTTCATAGTTTTTAGTGCTTTGTTCATCTGTGCTGCATCCTGGACAATTTCCTTAAAATATGTCTTTCTAGTCACTTAGTCTCTCTCCAGCCTTGTTAATTGGTGTCAGACCCATCCTTTATATTGAAAATTTTATTGGCACTATATATTTTGCTAATTTCTAAAAATTCTTATGATAGTTTTCAAATTTGTCTGTCCAATTTTCATGGTTTCTTGGTGTTTCCTTATGGTTTCTATTTTTTCTTTGATGTCTTCCACTATTTTAAATACATTTATTTTATAATCTTTTTCAGATTTTGAGAATGTTAGTACCCCCAATGTTTTCAGTCTGCTTGCTCTTATTCCTGGTGGATTATTTCCTTGTATGTTCTATAATGTTTGATCATGGGCCATTTGCAGTGGGATTTTTTCCCCTGTAGAAATTTTATGTGGTCTGGGTTGGGAAATAGCCTTACAGAGTGGTTTTGCATTTGTATTTACTCAGCACCCTGGCAACATCACTGCTTTGGAACTAATTTTATGTTAATGTATTGGCTTGGGATGAATTTGCACTTGTTTTAAGAGCTGTAGGAAGTGACTGTGGTTTTGTGATGAGCAGCTGTGAGAAGCCCAGCCCGTAGATGTTCATCCTTGGTCCACTGTCTCGGAGTTGAAAGTGTCCAAGGATAAATGAGCCACCCAGGAAGGTGCTGAGGAAATAATTGATTCTGGTTTGCTGAAATACCGGGCTCTTTTTCTCAGTCAGATGTGTAGAAAGGTTCAAGAGATGAATCAATTCATGAATGACAGAGGCAGGGGATTACTTTATAGGTTGTAAGACCTATGGTACACAGACAGAAGTGGCTGGAATGGGAAAAGAATGGAGCAGGAACGGGGATGTCTAATGATAAAACATCTGCTGGGCTCTGCTCATGGAAATCTTTTCCCCATCTCCTTATAAATAGCCAGTCACTGGCCAGTCACTTCTTGTAAATGTGTCGTGGCCTTAGATCCATTTGGACTGTGTGAGGCTGAGCCCGGCTTCAGGTGGGCAGGGGTGAGGACAGACCTGAGCCCAGGGGCCCTACCATGTGCTTTCTCCCCCTTGGTGTAGACAAGGAGTTTGAGGCCAGCTTGGAAGGAGGGTCAGGAGTTGCTGGCCACCCTCTCAGAGGCCAGGCCAGCTGCACTGTCATCTCTCCAGATGCACGGTCCCTGCCCAGTGAAGACTGGGCTCCTGGAATCAGCAAGAGAGCCTGGGGCACGGGGGCAGGCCAAGGGGAGGGCGCCCTGCCAGGCACACACTGTGGCCTGCTGAGCCTGGCGAGTCAGCTCCCCACAGCCTGGGCCCACATCCCAGTGACATTTGCTTCACACACAGTGGCCACGGGAGGGTGGTTACAGGCAGGCCTCACTCTGCTCCTTGTTAGGGATGGTCAGATTGGATTCAGCCCACCACGATCCTCCCAGCCCAGAGGGAAATACTCTGCTGTTTCAGCCTTGCCCCCAGTGCTCTTAGCCAAAATCCCCTGAGAGAGGACCAAAGGGGCTGTGGAAGGACCACAGCTTGCCTCTTAGGGCTGCAGTGGGAGAGTTGTAGGCCAACAGAGCAGACTGCTTTATAGTTGCTGCTCAATTTATTTGTGCAAATTTTAATTGCAGCAACAGGGGATAGCAGTCTCCCTTGGTCTGACCCGAATCGGAGCAATGCTTGGAAGTGCTCAGGGCTCAGCTACCTTTGGGGCATCTTCCCGGTGCCAGGGGTGGGATGGGGAGGACTTTGGCCCAGGAGCCTCGTCCACGGGATCTTGCTGGGGCTGCACACTGGGTACCAGTGCAGGGCGGGACTGTGCTATGCTAATATGTGCAAATAAAAATATTCATAAAGTCTCACTTCATGGGAAAAGCTTGAAATGTGACTCCTAATTCGAATGTATTCCTTTGGAAACTTTAATTTTGAAATATGCTAGGTCGCAAGAACAAATGCAGTTCATCAACTGCACCACCGTCAATGGTGATGTGAATCTGAATCATCTTCAGGAACCAGGCAGTCCTCAGTCTGAACCTGGGCACTGAGGCTTCCTAATGGCCTGGACTTGGGCCACTTCCTCTCTGCCCTGAGTCTGGGTTCATCCCTGAAGGTCTATAACAGACCAGGGCTGAGAAGATGCATGTTCAGAATTTAGTGCAGCGCTGGCATATTCAGTAATCATTAAGTGGTAGCTCTTTTTCCCCATGGTGGTGGGGACAATACTCATGATGTTGAGTAAAGTAGTAAATCCTCCAGATCCCAAATGACAAAGCTTCTTACTTCCTGTAAAGAGCCAGAGTTCAGCAGCTCTTGGCTATGGGTTGGGCAGCCTGCGGGAATCTGAAGGTAGATTCTCTCTGGTCCTTACCACTGGCCTCTGCTCTGGCCCCAAGGAGGGCCCCTCCTGTGCCATGGTCCCTGCTGCATCCTCCCATGTGAGTCTATGGGATTTCTCTCGGTGGAAGCTTAGGTTGTTGTGCTCTGATCTTCATGTTGGTGCAACCTGGTGTGATGGGTAGGGAATGGACTTTAGCATTCGAATCCCAGTTCAGCCAAGACTTGCCAAGTCTCCTTAGGCAAGCCACTTCACCTTTCTGAACCTCAGTTTCCTTGCCTATAAAATGGGAGCACTACTACTTTCACTTTCAGCATGTGCGGAGAATAAAATTAAAATAAAATATTATGAGTAAAGTGCTTGGCTCATGTTAGCTATTTAGCAAATTTCTATTTGCTTGCCCTTGTCATAGTATTTGAGATCTGTTACTCGTAAGGAATGGCCCCAGTACTATTAGCACGTTTTTGTTGCTGATTTCTTCCTTGTGGAGTGAAGCTGCTCCAGAAATGAACATGGGAAATGAAGAGTAACTATGTGTTTTAGGAAAAAAAATTAAGGAAGGGCTGAACATTGTGGGAGTCATGGAGACCTTTAACGACTAATTGCTAATTTTGAAAAGGCCATGCAGACATTTATGGATGTTTAGATTTTCTAAATGTCAGTGGGGTCCAGAAATGTGCCCTGGCGCCTCTAGAGAAAAGACGAGCTACCTAGCCAAAGCCTCCAAGACCACTTCTGGTAGGCGCAGAGGTTTTCTGAGATGGGAAACAGGCCACCCTGAGACCAGTTCTCCTGGGAGATAAGAGAAGGGGCTTCGGAAACCAGCGTCTGGCAGGACTAGGTGTAACCTGGAAAGATCCTGCCAAGTCCAGGGGAAGTCTGCCCACATACAGACAATGGGTGCCGCAGGCAGGACGCTTCCTGGAGGTTAAGGGGAGGAGGAATGGGGAGTGTATTTTTGGAGCAGTCCAGAAAAGAAAGGGAAGAGCCACTTTCCAGCCCTTTATTCATGAAGTTGCCAGCCCCCACCCACGCTCACTCATCCAAAGGCCCCCGCCCTGGAAAGAGGGTGGTGGGAAGGCACAGGTGGAGAAGCCTCAGGGTCCTCAGTGGCTGCGTCCCTTCCTCCGTGGACTCAGTGGGGAACATGCAGCACCCCAATTCCCAGAGCAGAATCCCTGAACCCCACCAGCCACACAGGGTCTTTCAACCCGGGGAACCACTCAGAGCCGTGAACTCCGGGCAGCTCCGTGGTGAGCACCCAGCTGTGGTGTGAAATGGGTGTGAAATGCGTGTGCAAAAGAGCCCTGCAGGGGAGTGAAGGTGCAGCCTGTGAAGGATGGCGGAGTGTGTTTGCGGGGGTACTTGCGTGTGGGTGCGTGTGAGGGAGGTGCTTCCATGTGTGGGAAGTTGAGCGTGTGAGGATGTGTGTGGATGTGGAGGGAGGTGGACATGTGGGGATGTGGCGGGATGTGAAGCCCTGGCGTGGGAGGTGTGTGAGAGGAAAGTGTGTGTGGGTGTGTGGGTGGGGCTGGGGGTGGGTGCATGTGAGGGGGAGAGTGTGTGGGTGGAGGGTGTGGAGAGCGGGGGTGGGGGGGTGGTTGGAGGGTGGGTGGGTGTATGAGGGGGCAGGGAAAAAGAGTGTGTGTGTTGGGGGGGAGCGACTGGGTGGCCAGTCCAGGTGGGAGTTGCACAGCCTGGCCGATGGGTCTATTTAACCTGACAAGGAAGAGAAAACAAACAAATAATATGTGTGTTATTAATTTAACTGGGAGAAAAATAGCCCTGAACAGATGAGCAGAACAAAACTTAATGAGATTTGATGTGGAACATTTTTTCAATGTGCAGTGTAGGAAAGAACAGAAGCAAACATGGAGACATGGTAGAAAACACTAAGCCTCTGTGCTGAGCTCCAGGGGAAGGCCGGGGAAAGGGCGAGGGCTGGACGCTGGCAGAACTCCGTGGCGATGGCGTGGCAGCCTCTCCGAAGGCCTGAGCAACGATATGAAAGAAGTTGACTCCGTCAGGCCCTTTTGAGATCTGTTCTGTGGGCAGGTCACACCCCCGTTTGGCCGGCCTGGACCCCTTGTTCTCCTGGGTCTCCAGCCCAGGCCTGGTGGGACCTGAGTGTGGCTCCCCGTCCCACGTCGGCCCTTCAGGCGTGTCTAGTGATCCCCCTTGCTTGGGAATGAGGCTGGCGTGGCGGCCTGCTTGGGCCGGGAGATCTGGGAGGCAGGCTGCGTCCTGCTCCTCCCGGGACAGTGCGTCTCCAGGAAGGCTGCAGGCCACGTGTCAGGGCCCACCTATGGCAGGGGAGCTCTGCTTGGGAGTTGGCATCCAGGGAGGAAAGGAAAGCTGGTCGCTATTCCAGTGGCTTTGGGCACCCCGGAAACACTGTTGAGGAGTGAGGGATAGCCCCACGGAAACAGGGTGCCAGCCCCCGTCCCGCTGGGGATGTGGTTTGGAGAAACCACTGATCTTCCCTGTGAGAGAGGCCGTGGGCTCCCCAAGGCTGCTGACTGTGTGCCCAGACACCTCCTGTGGCACAAAGGCTTGAAAGGGGAACCACTGGCACATCTGGGCAGCGTGCTCCCACCAGGAGGAGGGAGACTGACAGGGCAGCTTCTTTGTCTCGGGAACAAAAGGACTTTTCAGAATCCAGAGCTTGGATTGGCTGTAGTCAGAGAGGATGTGAGGCTCAGAAATCTAAAGGGAGGAAAGAGCAGAGAAAAGTCAGCTCGACAGAGGACTAACCCACAAACCAGGACCTCAGCAGTCACCTAAGGGGGCTGGCTGGTGCTCTAGAATGTTCTGGAGAGCCCCTTCCTGGCCCCTTTCTGGCCCAGGGCTGGAGTGAGGAGAGGTCTGAGCGGCACAGCTCCGCACCCCACCCCCGCCCCCACCTGATGACAAGAGCTCTGCGTGTGTCTGTTTCATGCTTTGTGCTTTTCTAGAACCACTGATTGCAGTAAGATTTGAAGGCTGAAGTGTTTGAAAACCATAGGACTAGACCAGTGTTCAACAGACATGTTCCATGAAGGGCTAGGTAGTAAATGTTTCAGGCTTTCAGACCATAAGGTCTCTGTGGAAACTATTCCACTCTGCTGTAGTAGCACAAAAGTCCCCATTACCAATAGATAAGCAAGTGCATGTGACTGTGTTCCCATAAAATTTATTGATAGCAACAGGCTGGGAGCTGAATTTAGCCCACAGATTGTGGTTTGCCAACCCCTGAACTAGACAGTGCTCAAGACCTCTGCCAGGCCCACTGGCCCCTCCTTTTCTCCCACTCTTCTCTCTCTTTTCTTAGATTTCCCTGAATACTGCCTTCCTATACTCTACTCTGTGGGTCCCAGGTCTGCCTTCTAGAACTACCCAGAACCAGCCCATCGGGCCATGCTACAGAAATGCCACCATAGGACCCCAGAGTCTTCGCTTCACTTCCTGTACTCTGTCTCCTGAAATGAGGCTTCAGGCCCTTTGGGGGCCCCAGCTGCCTGGCCGAGCATGATGCCCTCAGGGTGGTCTCCCTGGGAAGAAGACAGAGGGAGGCTCCTCTCTGGATCTGAGGGTCCTCGTCAATGCAGCCTGAATTGTGAACTTGTGGTCAAAACACCAGATTCTTGTCCTCGTAAATTTTTTAAAGCTAGGTCTCATCCTTCCAAGTGCCGGCTAGCTGAATTCTTTGAAATTATAGTAAAGTTTCATGTTTTATCCCCATAGGAATCATTCTCCTTGGTTGGAGCCTCTCCTTATAACCTTAGATCTGATTTCGAATTTTCAGCCTTTGGACTATCTAGTCAGCCATTCCTTCCACATTCGTGTCATTCGTGTCATTCACAAATTTGTGAGCAGTTTCCCTGCTTTCACCTGAGTCCATGATAACAGTATTGAGTGGTGCACTTAGGGCAGCCTGCTTTCGGGTGACGCCGGCCCATCAGCACCCGAGCGGGACATGCTTTGAGCCAGTTCTCCCCTTGAGGACTCTCCAGCCTTGTGTCCCCATCTTGTGCAGCAGGATATGATGGCAGGTTTGTCAAAAGGCCTTTCTAACCAATTAACACCACGTTACGGCTTCCTGCTGGTTTAGGAGCCCCATTAACAGTGAGGTTGGTTTGGCATGACTGGCTTTTGATGAACTCATGTTGGCTCAGCTAACAGCTTTTTTTTTTTCTTCAAAGAGCTCCTCATCAGCCTACTGAGTAAGTATATGAACAAAACATTCTGCCTCACATCCAATGGGGGTGTGCTAATTAAGCTCATGTCTCTTTGAATATTAAAATTAAATGGCTCTGAGCTGCATCCTACTCCCTCGGGTATGTCTTCCGTTCTTCCTTCCACTGAAGAACCAGCTTTGATGATGAGCCAAGCCAGGTGCTGCTTGGAGTGCTGGGACATGTGAGGGGGGGAGTGGGTGTGGGCAGTGGGGAAGAAAGGCCCTGGCCAGCAGTGTTACAGCCAGCCTTGCTGGGCACACTTGGTGAGCCTGCCCTCTCACGCCCCGCTCACTCGCAACTCAGCCTCCTCCATACAGGTAGGCGTTTTCCCCAGGAGCACACCCACTTGCCCCTTGACAACTCTATCATAATCCATCTGTTGCTGGTGATCAGCAATGGTCTCACTGGTCTCTAGTTTCTGGACCAAGTCCCCAAATGAGCAACATTGTCTATCTCCAGGCTTCTGCCATTTCCCCTATCCATGTCAGTTTCTCACAGTTACTCGTGTCTTTGGATGAACATTGATCTTATTGTATCATCACTACACCCCAGGTCACAATATCCTCATTATTTTTAATTCTCATAAGAATGCCCTATTTTGGAGATGAGGGCAGCGAGGTTCAGAGAGGCCCCTGACTAGTGAACGGAGCCAAGATTGAATCTGTCTGGCTTCAAGGTGTGAATTTCTTCCATTGCTCCATGATGTACCCCAGGTTGTCAGCCCCAACTCTGGTTCTTTCTGCCGGGGCAAAATAATTATGTTTTCTTGTTTCCCAAGATGAAACTCAGAATGCATTTGCCCATAGAAATCATTTTATAAATGGAGGCTTAGTTTAATTGGAATAGAGCACATATTATTATAGGAGCATTATGGATTAACTGGGCTTTGTGGATTCCACTGAGAACCCAATCATTTCTGATTTGCAAACAACTCAATTTACAAATGACTTTGAGATCTCAAGTCACAAGTGAATTTGGGACAGCCTGTTCCAGGCCTGCCAGTGGGTGTAGCCGGAGTTTTGGGAAGAACTGTAGAGCAGCCGAATTTAGGAGGATGAGGAAATAAGTCCTTCATAGTGGAACATTCTGAATCAGGTTCCAGAACTTGTGCTGATAGCTTGAGGGCTTGGCACCTTGGATGTTCCAGAAAGTTCTCTGGAAGCACCCTCACCTTTCCCTGTTGTTCTTTTGTGGATCGCTTCTGAGGTTTGAGGCTTACTAACCTCTTCCCCGTTGGACCCTACTCACCCACAAGCTCCCAGATGACAGCCCTGTCCTCTTCTGAGCTGGGAAGGAGTGGGTGGCTCTCAAGAGTCATGATTTGAAGGAGAGAAAACTTGCTGCCATCCTCTTTCCTGGCAGAATTCTCCTCTCTTTGCTCTACAGCACGACTAGCCAAAGGAAGTCCCCTTCTCATGTTGCTCGATCCTTCTAGGGTCCTCTTTCTGCCCCAGCTCCAGATCTTTGTGCAGAGACCTCTTATTACACTCTCGCCAGCCCTCCAGCCAGCCTCAGCCTGGCCACCCCGAGGGGTGGGAAGGAGCCTGGAATGCGTGGCCTTGAGCAACCGAACGGCCAGACCTTGGTCTGCCCCAGGTCTGCACCACCTCTGTGTGGGCCACTCTAGGGAGGCAGACCTTCCTGACAGAGCCGCTTACGTTTCCAAACCAGCTGGGGGGCCCAGGAATTAGAAATGAAATGCTGCGTATTTAAATCGTGGGATGAGTCAGAGGGTTGACTCACGTGCCAGTGGGGTGGGGCTGGGGCAGCAGAAGGAGGGGAGAGGTCCCGGCCTGTTTCTAGTTAGCGTTTCACAGCCCTGTGAAAACTGGCAGAGCCAGGCCTCTGGTGTCCTGTGGGAAAAAGAATGTACTCTGATGAACTTGAGCCTTCCAGAAGTCTGCCTCGGGGAAGATGAGAAACAGACTGACATCCGGCTAACGCATGGGCGCCCCTCCTTCCCCCGGACCCCTCAAGATGGAGGCAGGCGGCCGCGGGTGGGCAGGCGGCCCCAGAGGCTGTGGTGAGAAAAGGCAGGCGTTTCTCTGACCTTACCACAGGGTTACACGGTGGGGAGGCCGAGCCAGCAGCCTCTGCGGAGGAAGGGGGTGAACTTCCATAAGTTCAAGGGCGCGTAGCCGGGTCCGGGGCCTTTGCTAGAGTGCCGAGAAATGGTGAGAAGTTGCTGCTTCTTCCATCACGTGGACCCCAGCGCCTGACAAAAGCTGGGGCCCCTGCTCCAGGAGGAGGGTGGTGGAGGGGAGTAAAGAAAGCCAAGCCCCCAGTTCTGTCTGCCAGGGGCTGTCTAATGTGTGTCCCTAGATCACAGGCTGCCCATGGGATGGGCCGGAGGCAAGGTCTTTTCTTCCCATTCCTCCTGCCCCTTGGGTTCACCTATCCCTGTGCTCTTAATGTCAAGAGAAGAGCCTGATGTTCTAAATTCTAGAAGACTCCACGCTCACCAGAGTGAGCTTGCCAGGGCCACCTACTGCCAGGGGGCCCCAGGCTTGAGTTTTGGGGAAGCCTGCACCACGTCTGACTCTGACATAAACACCTGTCCCCATGCAATGCCAGGGGGTAGCAGGTCCTGTTCACGCCCCTGCCCTCCGCCTTGCCCTGCGCTTCCTGGCCGCCTTCGGGAACTTCTCTGAGGGCAGCGCCCTCTGGGGTTGCCTTTAACTGTTGTTCCCTTTTTACACGTGTTAGAGCTTGATCTGGAATGGGTTTGGCATAAGGAAAAGAGAGTTTGTTGGGAGACCTTGAATCAATTTGGAAGGCAGAATAGGAACTCAGTAGATGTGGACGTAATTGGGGCCAATTGATTATTGTTTAAATACATATTTTTAATAAAGGCAGTTTCTGACATGCAACCCGGACATTCTTAACATGGGTGGTAATAAACAATCCCCAGAAAGTTTTGCCTCAGGGACACTTTACGAGGTGAGACTGCACGAGGATTTCTGTGGCATTGGTGTATACCAACGCAAGGGGCCCCGTGAACACTTGACAAGCCAGTCAACACTTTTGCAGTCTTTGATAACCATTAAATGTCCCACAAAAAAGGATTTTGCCAGCCAAGTCGGCATCAGTATTCTAATAAATGTGAATTTAGTAAAATGAGAATCAGCAAAATCAAGAACTAGCACTCGTGAAAGAAACACATATTCTCTGGCCCTTTGTTTCCCCAGGGGTGTTTCCCATGCCCCTGCCCTCCTCCAGCAGCCTGGCCCGCGCATCCTACACACGTGCCCTCCGGCTGTGCGTTCGCCGGCCAGGCCAGCACTGCGCTGCCCGCACGCCCTGCCCCGCCAGCCGCACGCCCTGCCCCGCCAGCCGCACGCCAGCAGCCGCATCTGTTCAACCACCTCGGCAGCTCGGATGGGCTCCGCTCCCCGCCTGACCTGTGGGCCTGGAAAACTGCTCTTAACCTCTCCAGTGTGTCGCCGCACTGCCCCTCAGGACCGTCATCCTTCTGGGGTTTCCCCTAGGATACACTCCAGGTCCCCTCCCAGGACACACAAGCCCTCCAGGAGCAGCCAGTCCTCACCCGGGCTGTATTTGTGCTCACTGAACTTCATTTCGTGCTGTGGGGTGTGCCACCCCCACCACCCAGCCCCTCCACTTGCTGCTTCTCTCTTCCCCAGCCGCCCCCTCCCCACCCTCATCTTCTGTCTCCGCCTGTCGGTTCTTCTCAGTTCAGGCCACTTTCTCCAGAAATCATTTCCAGAACCGTCTCCCTACAACACTGGGTTTGGTGCCTCTGCCATGTGCTCCCTGGCACCCTGTCCTAGCTCAGCATGTACCAGGCAATATTTTTTTAAATTGTTGTAAAACATACATGACATAAAATTTACTATTTAACCATTTTTAAGTGTGTAGATCAGTGGCATTAAGCACATCCGCATTGCTGTGCAACCGTCACTGTCATCCATCTCCAGAATGTTTTCATCTTCCCAAACTGAAAGTCCGCACCCATTAAACACTGACTTCATTCCCTTCCCCCAGCCCCTGGCAACCACCATTCTACTTTTTGTTTCTGTGAATTTGACTACTTTAGATAACTTGTATCAATGAAATCACACAGTGTTTGTCATTTGTGTCTGGCTTATTCCACTTAGCATAATGTCCTCAAAGCTCATCCATGTTGTAGCACGTGTCAGAATTCCCTTCCTTTTTAAGGCTGAATGATATTCTATTGTATATGCCACATTTTGCTTATTTGCTCATCTGTTGATGGATATTTGGTTTGTTTCAACCTTTTGACTATCATGAGTAATCTTGCTGTGAATATGAGAGCACAAATATCGGTTCAAGTCTTTGTTCTCACTTATTTTGGGTAAATATTCAGAAGTGAATTACTGGATCATATGTCAGTTCTATTTTTAATTTTTTGAGGAACCACCATTCTGTTTCCACAGTGGCCGCTCTAGTTAGCATTCCCACCAGCAGTGCACAGGGGACCCAGTTTCTCCACACCTTTGCCAACACTTGTTGTTTTCCATTTTTTTGACAGTAGCCATTTTGATGGATACAAAGTGGTATCTCCTTGTGGTTTTGATTTCAGTGAGCAATATTGTTGCTTTTTCGGTGATCTGTGAATGGACAACCACTCAGGCCTGGGCACTGTCCTTCAGTGGTTGAACAGAGCCGATTTTTTTTTTCACCTCTTTCCTAGTATTGTCATTTGCTTTCATGCTTGCGTGAACTGTGTCCTGGCCCTCCCACTCCATGGCCTGTGAGACGGCACACCACTGAGAGCCTCTGTCACAGCGAGAGGCGTGGCTCAGCCAGGCACCCTGGCCAGTGACTGCACCCAGTCTTAGGGAACTCAGACTTCATTTGTGCTTCATTTCTTTGTACAAAATGTACCTGAAATGTATCTGAATGTTTGGAAAGAAATATTCATTTGAAAACTTAGCAGCAGCCCTTCAATTTATGGACACAGAGTATATGTTGGCCCTTTAGAAACGCATCCATTTGGTCAAAGTTGGCACAGGGAAGCTGTCGGAGAAACACACGTGCAGATTTGTTCAGGTGACACAGCTGCGTTGGGTCAGCCGGCCACGCTGGGTCAGGTGGGTTTGTTTAAGTGCCTGCGCACTTCCCGGGCCAGGCAGCCAGCTCAACCCTCATTCCTGAACATCCCCGTTTGGTCTTGAGAAGAGAACAGGGCCGTGGGACCTGCCGATCACTCATTCTAAAGACCAGCGTGGCCTGTGCTGTGGAAACGCTCATCCACCTGGGGCAGCAGGTGCTGAGGGCAGCCAGTGATCAGTGAGCCCAGCACTCTGCCCGCCTGGCCCAACTACTGCCTCTCACCTGCTGCTGGGCTTGGCCCCTCCCTAGAATCCTCTGAAATCTTTCAAAGTCAACGTTACCAACACAGGGAGCCATGGATTCAGGACGAGAATCCGGTCCCAGCCCAGCCAACATCCGTTGGCCTTGCCTGCTCACGGCCACCCAGACCTCCCCCGGGGATCTGCATGAGTCTGCCAGCACCACACCCATTTCTGGGTGTTGAACATGGGTCAGTGCTGATATAAGGATTCCTGAGTGGGGTAGTGGGAGGGCCAGACAGCCCTGGTGGTCTCTCTCTCAGCAGGAACATTTCACAGTTCTTTGCTTCCAGACTGTCCTGAGAATGGGACCCAGGCAGCATTACTGAGCCACAACAACTTCCTTTAAGAGGGCATGCACAGCCACCAGGCCTGCCGGCAGCCTGGCAGGATCCAACTTCTCATGCCTGGGCCTCTTATTGGAACCATGCCTTCCAGATCATTAATGACCCATAGGGAATCTCCCTACCCAGTCACCTCATAGTCTCTGCCCCAAGGGAAACTGAAGCTTAGAGAGATTTATAAACTTGCTTAAGATCACACAGCTACCTAGGGATAAAACCAATTTCTTGACTCCCTATACTGTGTTTATTTCATCTTATTGTCTCAGATTTTAGCAAAACTCCAGGCAACCAGCCCCTTTCCAGGAGGCTTCCTGGGAGGAAGTAGGTGTAGGTCCAGGCCACCTCCAAGGGTCAGAGAGCTCATATGTTCGAATGTGGCTAGGTGTGGAGGAATTTTCCCCCAAGCCTTGTTCCTCCGTCCCTGCAAAATGTGTATCCTGTCTTTTGGAAGTTGCCATCAGTCTGGACTTCAGTCTGGACTTTGAGTCAGACACATGCAGATTTGAGTTCCAGCTCTGCCCCTAACCAGCTGCTTAGGAAGGCCAGTCTCCTCTGTGAGCAGGTTCCACATACATCACAGCCTGGCACAGGGCCTGGCCCCGCCAGTAAATGGAAGTTTAAAAATTCTGGTGTTGGAACTTGGGTCCCTGCAGGGGAGCTGTAAGTCATAGAAGGCTACCATGGCACAGTGGCGAGGGGATGGCGGGTGGGCGGGGTGGGCCGAGGAACGCAGCCCACGCCTTGCATGCCTGGAGGCTGGACCAGAAAGAAGGGCAATGGGGATGGGATGGAGAAGCACAAAATGGGAGAGATGTTGTTAAATTTTGGATATATTTATTTACGAACACTTTTTAAATTTAAAAACTTTGTTGCTGTATTTCAAAAGTATCCTGTGTTCATAATATAATAGAAAAATTAGGAAATACAATGAGGCAAACAAAAAAAGATCAGCACGATCCCATCAATCCCCGAGAGAGCCGCCGTCTCCCAGAGGTTTCCTCTGCGTGTTCAGTTAGTCCACATAAGTTTTGTAAATTAGGGATGATGTTCTTGTCCAAGCTACTAGTTATGTTTTGAACCTCACACGATGTTACAGCTGTCTTTCCCTGTAAATAAGGTTATATTCTCACCCTAATTCTAAGAAACTGCATATTATTGCACTATGTGTTTGGGCCACTCCATCTGAATTGTGCATTGAAAAGCAGGATAATGAGCATGGAATAGCAGGAGGAAGGTCCAAAGGGACACTGACCAAAGTCCCTGGCTGCTTGCCTGGGTGCTCCATTCCCTGCACACAGCTGGGGCCGGGTCTGGATGACCTTGACCCAGAGAGACGCCTTGGCTCCCTTTGCTTTTCCTGGGACAGGCCTCCCTGACTGATGGGGGAGCCTGCTATGCAGCAGTTGTCAAATGTGTCCTGCACAGACACCAGTGTAGCGGGCACACAACAGTGGGGCAAGACTGGACGAGGCGTGTGTCTGGGGAGGGGAAAGGACAGTGAGGAGGGCGGAACACCCCCCACCCCCACAGGCCCCACCATGCAGGGTAGCTCTGAGCCCAACAGCACTGGGCAGCGTCCAGGGTGAGGAACAGATCTAGACTATGGCGATCGGTTTTCCTCTCCGTGGGACTTAGGCCCACCTCGCTCGGGGCCATACCCTCTCTGAGAGCACCACAAATGAGAATTAAACTGAATCCCATTAGTGTTAAGTGGATAACCCCACAGAGTGAGATTGGTGATGTCAATGGTTTCCATTGACCTGAATGAGGCAGGAAAAAAAAAGTATCTCATGGAAAGGAGCCCTCGAGAACCCCCAAGGCCTTGGAGGACTGACAGCGCTGGTTGTTCAGTATGAGCCAAATTAAAAACAGAGGCATGGAAGCGGCAGCCCAGCCTGGCAAGGTCCACGGAGCCACAGTGCCCACAGGCCACATTGGGGATGTCTGGGACTCTCTCAGAAGGCCCTTGAGGTGCAGCCTGGCTCCTTTGGGTGCAGCCTCAGCTCCCAGTCTGTCATATGAGAGGTTGAACTAGAGGGTCTCAAAGTCCCTCTAGCTTCAGAAGTTCCATGATTGTTGGCAGCTGCCCAGGTATGGTTAGGCCGTGAAATGTCCTTGGCAGTAGGTCCTCCAGTGTGACTCGGCGCTGTGCTCATTAAGGAGTGAAGGCTCTGAGAGTCACGACCCAGGAGAGATGCAACCCAGGCTGGAAGTGCCCCCTTCCCCGTGGGATAGGGTGACCTCTGTCTCGCTGAAGGGAACCTGGGGGCCCAGAGCCCTGGGGCTGACGCGCCTGGGTTTTGATCCTGGATCCTCTTTTTCTGGTTGGGTAACCTCCAGCGATGAAGGTACCGTTCCCTCCATGCCCGGCTCTCCATCCGCGGGGGCCCACAAAGGAGAAAGAACGGACGCCCATAAGAGGAAGCTTCCTGTCCTAGCCGAGAAGGGCTGTCCCTAGAGCCCACACTCTACCTTTGTCTCACCTTTGTTTCTAGAGTCTCTCCTGCCGGCCAAACAGAGGGAGGTGGTCCTCAGGAACCGTGTCCTGTCTGCCAGCACAGCCTTGACCCGGGTTGGCCCTCCCCCAAGTGGCCAGGAGCAAGGCCAGGTTTGGAGGCCGGTTTGGAACGAGGAGGCCAGGGTGGTGGAGGTCAACGTGCGCTCTCGTTGCAGGGAACAGCAGCCTCTTGCAGGCTGAACTCTGTCAGAAGCATTGGCGGGACCCGCGCCCCAGTAAGTGCCACAGCACCACCCAGAACCCCCGGAAGGAGACCAGCAGCATGTGGGGCCTGATGGTGGTCGCCCAGCTGCTGGCTGGCATCGGGACAGTGCCCATTCAGCCATTTGGGATCTCCTACGTGGACGACTTCTCAGAGCCCAACAACTCACCCCTGTACATCTGTGAGTCCTGGGCTTCAAGAGGGCTGTGGGGAGGGGTCAGGTCCTGACATGGCACTTGCGGAGGCCCTGGGGGGTTGAACTGAGGTCTGACAGTCTTTGCCCACATCCCAGCAAATGAGTGTGGAAGTTTGGGGTCAGACAGACTCTAGTTGAATGCCAGCTCTGTTACCTCCCAGCTGTGAGATCACGGGCAGATGGCGGAACCCCAGAGCCCCAGGTTCCTCACCTGCAGAACGGGGCTAATATCATCTGTGAGCCCGGCGGCTGAGAGATGATGAGACGATGTGTCAGGCACTGCATAGATCCTAAACCGAAGCAGCTACTGCTGCTGTCAGCTCCTGCTGGGGCCACCAGCATCGTATCCACAGGGAGCTTCACCCATCAGCACACCAGCAGGCTGGCACTGCATGCCTTGGGATCTTGCGTGGTTCTGGCTTTGTTTGTGGGAGATGCCATAGGTGTGGGCTTGTCAGGGCCAGGGGACAGATAGCGTGACATCTCAGGAATCCCCTTCAGTTTGGGAGCCTGGGGCTGCCAACCCCTCCAATTTCCCTCAGCCTCCTTTCCCTCGCTTCTATTCCCAGCCATCTTATTTGCCATCTCTGTGTTTGGACCGGCTTTCGGGTACCTGCTGGGCTCTGTCATGCTGCAGATCTTCGTGGACTACGGCAGGGTGAACACAGGTGAGTGTGTGCAGGGACACGCATTCCCCTCCCCAGTTCCACCAGCCAGTCCCCCGCCCCCATCCAATCGGGGCAGAGAATGGAGCTTCAGCTCCACGTGCCCACTGCCGCCTCCTCAGGCACTGGCTCATCCCTGCAAGGCGCAGGCAGCTGGAGCAATGTGCCTCCCCCCGCAGGGCCCACGCCGGCCACTGTGGGAAGGAGCTGCTGCAGCCAACACACTTTCTGCCCTCAAGAGTTTTGCGGGAGGAAACCTTGAGACCTAGAGCAGAGCCTCTAATGTCACCACACACCTGCCCATCTTGGTGGTTGCATTAAAAATATTTGTATGGTTCTTTGAATCTAAGATGTTACTAGTAGTTTTTAAAAAGAGAGATTTAATAAGAACTGTTTGAAGAAAAAAAGAAACACTCTGAAAAATATACACATGGATTGTGCTTCACATCCAGAAGGGCTTAATGTCGTGTTTAACTGTGTGGGCACTTGTATGGGACTGCCTGTGTCTCCTGCCAGTCCCGCTTCTTACTAGCTGAGTGATAGGCAAGTGACTTCATCTTTTTGTCTCTCAGTTTCCTAGTCTGTAAAATGGTGCCAATGGGAGTAAAATAGAGTTGGTACAGATTAGAATAAGCCCAATATATTAAGAGGTTAATAGGTGTGAGCTTGTAATCTTTAAAAACTGGATGGACCAAGTCACCGTGTATCTGAGAATGAGAAGATACAAACATAGGTGAAAGTACTGGGTTAACCATTCAGGCAGGGAGTCAGACCCTGGTAAGGGCTTATTGCCTTTGTGACCATGTCCCACACCACCCAGCCTCCCACGGGACAGGGAAGGTCAGCACCGTATCAGAGAGACAGGCAAAGTGTTTTGGAAGTTCAAAGGCAAAAGAGAGCACTCCTGCAGAGGCAATCTGGGAGGGCTTCCTAGGGAGGTGACACCTGCTTGGAGCCATGCCAGATGGGAGGGATTTCCACAGGCAGTGACAGGAGGGAAGGCCTTCCCAGCTGGAGAAAACCAGCTAAGCACAACCAAGAGGGTGTGGAGGGTGGGGAGTATGGGGAGCGTGGAGGGTTGTATGTGACGTTCCTGCTCAACTGAAGATGTGGCTGGAAGGCAGGACTGAGCCAGGCCCTCGGCAAGAACATACCCACCACTGCCCGGCACACCGGTCGGCCTGCCCCTCTCACAAAGAATTGGCAAGCGTGAAATCTGACCATGCTGCCAGAGCCCAGACCCCTGTCCCCAGGGCTGTCAGACCACCATGTCATCTGCCTGTATTTCAAATGAGAGTTGGAAAGTCAGGGGGAGTTTTATGCCTCAGGATCAAGCCATCTTCGCTCTTGTGCTGGCACCTACTGAGTTGGTCCCTGGCTTTTGGTTGCCCAAAGAGACCAGCAACTGAGCCCCCAGCCCAGCCAGACAGTGCCCGGGGATGCCTGTCATTGTTTGACTGAACCCCTCTGCCACCTTGTCCCTCCTTCCCCGGGTGGTTTCTTTACACAGACAAAGGCAGTGGCAGACTGGCAGACGTGCACAGGAGAGTTTCCAGGGGAAAGCTTCCCCTTGGAGGCCAGGCGGCCATGCTGCTGATTCTTCAGACTTCTAAGGATCGTGGGGCCTCCTTTTAGGGACCAATAAAGTGGGGAGGGGAGCGGTAGAGTTCAACAGCTAAGGGTGCAGGTTTGGGTACCAGGAAGACAAAGACTTGAAACTGACCAATGAAATGGCACTTACTAGCCTTAACCTGGGACAAGGGACTTCACCTCTCAGATCCTGAGTTTTCTGATTGGCTATAGGTGGACAGAGGTAACTCCTACCCCACAGACTTGCCGGGACAGCTCAGTGGGATAGCCAATGCATGTGGCTTAGGGTCTGTTCCACGGAAGGCCTCAGGAGAGTCCACTCTCTTCACCAGCATTCCTGCAAGGGCTGGGAATTAATAAGGTCAGGCGAAGGCCGGGCTCCCTTCAGCAGGGGACGTTCTGATGCTCGGCTCCCTGTGCAGTGGCCTCAGTTCTCTGGGGAGACCAGAATGGCCTGGAGAGGGAATGTTGTCTCCACCAAGGTTCTAGCTCATGGCTTGTTTCTTCTCCATTGTGGGAAGATCAGAGAGTCTCTTTCCAGTCAGGGGAGATCATGCATTCACTCAACAAACACTTGCATCCTTTGGTTTCTCTTCAGCTGCAGTTAACCTGAGCCCGGGTGACCCTCGCTGGATTGGAGCCTGGTGGCTTGGCCTGCTCATTTCTTCAGGCCTCTTGGTTCTCACTTCTTTCCCTTTTTTTTTCTTTCCTCGGACAATGCCCAGAGGAGTGGAGGTAAGGTTCTGAGAGCCCAAAACCCTACCTATACGAGTTTAAGAAAGGGAGGTAGCAAATAAGCAGAGCTGAGATGGTACAGCAAGTTAAGCAAATTCTGGGTGAAATCAAAGCAAGTTTCAGGGTGCAGGACTTCTCAGAGGTGTTGAGAGGTGAGAGTGCTGCTGAATGTCCAAAAGGCGATATATCCTCGTGTCCCCTTGCCACACTGGCATCCCAAGCATCAGGCGGGCTCCAGGAAACACAGTTTGGGAAACACTGACTTCATCTAAATTGGGCTGAAGAGTTAAGAGCCAATAAAAGCCACGTGTATGACCAGGCGCACTTGAGTTTTGCACTTAATAGGCCCATCGTGTCTGAACCTGAAGGACGGGGTAGGGAGGGGATTCCCAGCACTGGAGAGTGTGAGGGTGGCTGAGATTGGAGCGTATCTTGAGCAGGGTGACGTTCCAAGCATCTTCCGGTAAGATCTGCAGGGGAAAGGAATCAGGGAAGGGTGAGAACAGAAAGCAAGGAAGATAAGCCTGGGAGGGGCCTTGACGGTAGGCTGAGGGCCTAAGGCCTGTTCTAATCCCATGGAGTTCTGGGCTCTGCAGTGACGAGGGGGGCTACGTGAGTGGCAACATGGTAGTGAATGGGGTTGCGGGGTCTCGAAGGAATGAAGGCTGGAGATCCAAAGAGGCCAGTGCAGAGGCCTGAGCGAGAGATGGGGAATGTAGCCATGGCTGTCAGAGGGCTGGGACAAGGACAAGGATGGCCATTCCTGGAGAAGGCTCCTGGAGGACTGCACAGGGAGCTGGATCGGAGGATGAGAAAGAGATAGAGTTTGTGTCTAGGTTTTGAGCCAGAAATGGAGCTTAATGTTTGGCAATGGGGTGTATGAAATCTAGGCCCAGCTGTGGGAAGAGGGGCAGGGGCAGGAGGATCTCAGCTCATCTTGGGGGAGAATTTCAGAGCTGGCAAGCACATTGTGGGGGTTTGGGGTCAGCAGACCTCGGTTTGCATGCAGCTCTGCTACTTATAAACTAGCTGAGTGATCTTAGTCAAGCTCCTTTGTTCCTAAGCTTCCTCTTTAAAATACTCTAGATAATTAGAGTACCTATCTGGGAAGGAAATTGTGAGGAATGAGACAATGCCTGTGGAACACCGGGCATGGTGCCCGGCGTGGAGTAAGCGCTCAATGAATGGGAGCGTCTGTTCCTGGCCATGAGTTCCCTGGAGCATCTAACGGTGTCGGGGCTCAGGGGCCTTGCCTCTGGGAATAGTTCAGATGGGGGCCTCAGGCTGCAGCTGGCGAGGTCGGAAGACATAGGCAAGTTCACTGAGGTAGTATGTCCCAGAAGCCAGTGGCCCCTGGAATCTGAGGGTAGGGGGAAGTATAGCCAAGACAGATAGACAAGGGGTAGGATTCAGGAAGATACTGTTGGCATCAGTCATGGGAAAGTTAGATATGAAATAATATGCCCACAGGTGTCGTGGGAGGCATTGGCACGGATGTGTTCTGGTTGTCAGCCAAAGCCCCAGGCTCACTGAAATGCAGGCGGTGTTTGCTTCAAGACAGTGTTCTCTGGATGCCCTCCAGACACCCGGGCCTGGGGCGGCTCACCTCTGCCTGGCCCTGAGCCTCCGATACCAGAGGGTGGAGGGCCTGGGGAGGGTGGCTGCTGCGAGCCTGGGCTATTGACACTCAGCCCCTTTTGCTGCCTTCAGAGGTCTCCTGCCGTAGTGGACGAAGCAAGGTCGATGGAGGGCGACAGCTCGAGAGGCTCCCTGGTGGATTTCATTAAACGTAACTGACTGGCCCAGGGCGGGGTGGGCAGGGACCCCAGCCCACGTAGTGCCGTGTGGTAAGGGGCAGTAGGAGCAGGTGGTATGTAGCTGGCCCATCTCCAAGGTGCGCCTGCAGCTCAGGGACCCCGGTGACTACCGCTTTGCAGGTACCAGGAGACACAAATTCAGGCAGGGTCAGTCCCCTACCCCTGCCCCGTGGTCTGGCCCCCATGTTTTTCCCCTCCTCCCTTCATGTGAAGTGGTGGTCACGCGAGGAGGCTGTTTCCAGTGCCAGTCCTGTTTCTGAATGCCCGCCACCTGATTTCTTTTGGCACATCCTCATTTTATTTAGCCCGTGGGCATGTGTCGTGGGAGTCTGAGTGGCTGTGTGCCCCTAGATTGGCCACTGAACATCTCGGTGCCTCTGATTCTGCCCTGAAGAAGAGAGGGGGCGGGGCAGGGGCACCCCGGGGTGCTGCCGCAGAGGCCTGGCCCCCAATGGTGGGCTGTTCGCAGGGTTTCCCCGCATCTTCCTGAGGCTCCTGATGAACCCTCTGTTCGTGCTGGTGGTGCTGGCCCAGTGCACCTTCTCCTCCGTCATCGCCGGCCTCTCCACATTCCTCAACAAGTTCCTGGAGAAGCAGTATGGCACCTCAGCGGCCTATGCCAACTTCCTCATCGGTGAGTCCGGAGGCCGCTGCGGGAGCTGGGCGGGGGCTAGGCGCTCCAGCCGCCCATCCGGGGTCGGGTGCAGGCCAGACCGGACGCAGACAGGAGCCGGACGAGGGCTGCCCAAGAGAAAGAATTTTAAGGACATTTTTCCTGGTTGACAATCTAGAATGTTCCTGGCAGATTTCTGGGACTCCTTCCAGTCAGAAGTGGGTGGAGGCTGGGGGCTGCCTTCCTCCCCGTTGAGGGGCCGGACGTCTGACAGCCTCCCAAAGGCCCTGACATCAGCAGGGGTAGCAGAGGAGAGAGGGAGGATCGGGTTTGGGGTGAGACAAAATGCCTCCTGGGTTTTTCCTTCTTGTCCAGGGGCTTGAATACATTTGCTTCAGTAAGAGAGTATGTGGCCCAGAGATTGTCAACCCAGGCTGTACTTCAGGCTCCTCTGGAGAGCTTTACAAAATAGAGACGCCCAGGTCAATGCAGCCCGGAGCCCTGGCATGGGGCCGAGCATCAGTATACTTTACAGCTGAGGGTGAGAACCACCGATGTGGTTCCAAGTACCCAAGGGAGTTATTGGGCCCAACTCCCAGGTGAGCTTAACCATATGGACTGGCAAGGTGGTTAGTGTGTGGGATTTTGAGGGTGACTCCCCTGCACTCTCTGTGTGGCCCTTGGGTGTGACTTCGCCCCTCTGGCCTTCAGTCTCTGGTACATCAGGGGTCATCAGTCTTGTGTAGGTAACCCCATCTGGTCATAGTGAGGATGCAGTGAGGGCCCAAGTAATGAAAGGTGCTTAATAAATGCACATCCAACCCACATCCCTCAGGCTACAAGGGCCCCACTTCTTTATTCTTTGCAACAGAGAGGGCAATCCTCTATGTTCAGATAACTCTCTAGATATGCCTGGCAAACAGTAAGTGCTCAATTGATGTCAGCTATTACAATTATAATTTATTAATAATGTATCAGATGGTCCTTCCTGAAGCCATGCTCCTTCTCGGTGGTCCTGCTCAGGGTCTGTAGCCGGCATGCACTCCCAGGCCTGTGCAGCCACACCAGCTCCTTCTCTCCATCTGCAGGTGCTGTGAACCTCCCCGCTGCAGCCCTGGGGATGCTGTTCGGAGGAATCCTCATGAAGCGTTTTGTTTTCTCTCTACAAACCATTCCCCGAGTAGCTACCACCATCATCACCATCTCCATGATCCTCTGTACCCCTCTCTTCTTCATGGGATGCTCTACCCCAGCTGTGGCCGAGGTCTACCCCCCCAGGTAATGGAGAATAAAGGGTATGGAGATACTTTCTGCTAAGGCCAGAGCCTTGATCTGGCTGCCATATAGCTTCCCTTCGTGCCTCCTTGACTCTCTTCTCTGCGATTCACTTTTGCTCTGATATCTAGTTGCCATAGCATAATGGTGAGTACTCTGGACTCTGATCTGATCTTTCAAGTGGCAACTTAGAAAATCAGGTCTTGAATAGTATGCTCCATTATTAGAAGAGATTACAGGGTCCTAGTGGACCACCAGCATTCAGGGTTAGGGTTCTGTTTGTTAAGAAGCATCAAAAACTAATTCATTTGGTTTCAGGATGAATCTGTAGGGCTGTGAGCCACAGGCACCAGGAGATAAGCTATGTTTAGCATCAGCTCTGTGCTGGCTGGAATTACACTCTCACTGAGCTGCTGAAGAAAGATGAGAGGAGATTTGAAAAGATATGGAGAGGAATAATGAAAGTGATGGTAGACTTGAAAAATTAGGGCAGGTAAGGAGGAGGACAGCTAAAGTCTAGCTATCAGTTTGCATAAAGCAACATGGGTCATGGGCTTAAGTCTGGCTTTATGTTCAGGATGAGGGGACAAGGAGCATTTTCATTTCTTTCCTGGGTACCACCTTTCAACAAGCTTTACTTTTAGACTTTGCCTAATGAGGTTGCAACATTGGAGACAGCCTCAGTGTTTTCTCTTTCTCTTCGAGACAACCTCCTCCTGTCTTTGGCTGGTGAAGGAGAGAAGG
Organism: Lemur catta; assembly: GCF_020740605.2. Classification (NCBI taxonomy): domain Eukaryota; kingdom Metazoa; phylum Chordata; class Mammalia; order Primates; family Lemuridae; genus Lemur; species Lemur catta. The sequence goes on along the minus strand of NC_059128.1, from coordinate 167,096,663 downwards.
GAGGGAAGGGAGGGTGACTCAGGGTAGGGACTGACCCCTGGGGTGTGCCGCCCTTCTGCAGGCTGACCGTGGATTGAGAGAAGCTGAGAACCCTTTCGGGTCTTTTGATGGCTTTCCCTGGGCGTTTAGCACACGGCTTCGTCATCAGACAGACCTGGGTTCTAGTCTTGGTGCTCTTTACTAGTTGGGGGAAGTTACTTATCTAAGCTTCAGTTTTCTCATCCACAAAAGGCGAATAATTAATTGTAGACTCATTGTGATGATTGTGCATGAAAAGCCCCTGGGCACAGTGCCTGGCACATCAAAGATGGCCCATAAATGTTAACTATCATTAGCATAATTATATTAGTGGAAGATCTGGACTGTGGTTTGTCAGCCCGTCTCCCAGCCCTCCCCAAAGAAGGTCATGAATGTCGGATATGGGGGACAGTGGAAACAGTAAGACCAAGCAGTGAAATCCCCTTTGGGGGAAGCTCAGGGGACAGAGTGACCTGGGCAATGTCTGTGCTGACCCAGGAGACAGGCAGCAAGCTAGAGCCCGGATTGCCTCAAGGGGACTCAGCACTGTCTTCAGCCTGAGCCCAGCTGGAAGAAGAGAGAGGGCACACATTGCCTGTGACTTTTCCATTGCAACTACCATTCTCTCGTCAGAGTCCTGGTTGGTTGGTTGGTTGTCCTGACTCCTGCTGTGGCAGGGGCTTTGCCAACTAGGCCTTCTCAACTGACTGATTGGTGGGTTTGGGCTCCAAGTAGCAGAAGAAACAGACAGGTGCCGTAACCACTGAACAGTGGCAAATTTATCGTTGGCTCCGCTAGGCATAATTCAGATCCCACGGTGGCGCTGGCCCAAGACAAATAGAGATGCACAGACACATTAACTGGCCAGGAACTCACACTGGCTGGAGTGTAGAGCTTTTTCTTTGGTCTTGCTTTGTTTGATTCCCCGTTTCCTTTTTTGCTGGCAGCACATCAAGTTCTATACATCCGCAGCCTCCTGCGTGCCGCAGGGACTGCTCGTGCACAGATTCTATCTTCCACCCAGTCTGCGGGGACAATGGAGTAGAGTACCTCTCCCCTTGCCATGCTGGCTGCAGTGACATCAACATGAGCTCCGTAGCCTCCAGACAGCTGGTAAGTGCAGCTGGGGTCCCAAGGGCAGGGGGAGCCCCGTGGGGTCTGGGACTGCTCCCCGGCTCCGGGATGGGCAGGGCTTCACACACTCTCATTGCCAGCATCCTGGCCTCCTCTGGGCCACGCCCATCCTCTTTCTACCTCCCCTTCCCTAGGGACTTGACCAGATGCAGACAGTCCAAAGTCAATTAAAAATTGGCCAATGTCCAACAAATTCACATTCTTAAGGCCTGCCAATGCTCAGAGCAGAAACAAGGCAGAGCACTCCATCAGCCGAGGTCTTCGTGCCTCATCCTGATGGGTCCTGATGGGATATCTCTGGGTCCTGCATCCTGGCCATGTTGCAAAGCCATGTGGGCTGGCCCAGATAAAGGCAGAGGCAGAGGGCCTCTGTGACATGAACGTGGAAGGTTAGAGCCAGAAGCAGTAGTTGAGAGCATTTTGTTCAACCCCTCAGCTCCCCAGTGTGGCCACATGACTGGCCTCAAGTCATGCAGCTATTAATATTTAGGGGCTGAACTGGGACTACACCCAGGGCCCTGCCCCAATCTGTTCACAGCCATGTTACTCCTGGCCACCAGCCTTCCACTTGGGCAGCCTACATTGTGTGTTCACTTGGCGAGGGCCTATCCATCTCTCTCTGGTCTGGCTCCAGACCTTTTAGGATCAGCCAGCAGCAAACTGACTTGACTCACTTGTTTAGTTATTCAACAAATAGTGAACATTAGGCACATCCACGGGTGCTGAGGGTATGGAAGTAAAAGTCCCTGCTCTCCTGGAGTTTGCATTCTATCAAATAAATGCACAAGAGAGTTTCAAAGAAAGTAACCCATGTCCTGTAGATATTTAATGGGACAGAGATTGCCTGGGCCCTCCCTAAAGAGGTGACATTAGAACTGAACAACCAAGAGAAGAAAACCCAACGAAGACCTGGGAGCAAGCATTCCAGGTAAAGGGAACAGCAAGTGCAAGTCCCAAAGGCATGCATGTACTGGTGTGCCGTAGGAGAAGAGAGAAAAGGCCAGGGTTGGCACTGAGTGAGGAGTGTCACACCCAGCCAGGCCAGGGAGCAGGCAGGGGCCAGGACCAGGTAGGTCAGGCTCGGGAACCTCTGAGCAATTGGGAAGTCTATGCAGTTACCATAAGGATGCCCTAAGGAGAGGAATGTGCCTTATTCCCATAAGTCTGCGGAGGACATGGGCAAGGCTAGCCCCACTTCCCAAGCCCTTCTGAGAGGACAGGGCACGGCTGCCTCCACAGTCACTCTGCGGGCAAAGGAGGGTGCCCCTCACGCAGAGGGAGGATGAGGAGCTTGGACAGGATGCTCTCTAGGTTGCCTTCCAATTGGAGGAGTCTGTGGTGGCTTCTGTGGTTTTCTTATCTTTATTTACTTACTTCTGACTCACCTACTTCCAGAAATAATCTTGGCAAGTTTCCAAGAACAGCATAAGTACGTCAAGATAAAAATCCATTAGCATAATATCTAGAAAAAAATGGTCAATTATAAGGAAAAAAATCTGTATTTATAAAACCCAGACTGAGGATGGTAACAGAAATTTTATATTTAACTGACTTCTGAGCTTCCTAGGAGTCAATGTAACCAAGGTGCATAGTTCCCACTGTCTGGTAGAAGGAAACACACTGGCTCATTAGTTCCAGTATTGGCCCCAGAACTGTTACAATGCTTACAGGATCATTGGGTGGGCCATCAGACACTACAGGAAGAAAAGTAAAGACCACCAGACAAGGGCAGTGGCCACCAAAGTACAACAGTATTGAGCCATACAGACTTGCAGACTTGGGACAAGGGCCCTTTACAGACAGACAGAATTCCTCTCAGGCAGGGAGCTCCCGCAAAGACTTGACAGATGCAAAGCTCAGGGGATTTTATTGTATCCCCACTGCTTTCCTCCTATTTATACCTTCCCCTGCAACAAACAGAACGGCAAAAACAACAACCTACAAAACCACCACTGCTGGGCACAGGGTGACCTGGCCCAGAGGGGAGCCCTCCCCGGCCCCTGGCTCCAAGCCAGGCTGGGCCTGCCTGGCAGTGACAGCCGGGACACCCAGACACGAGTGACTGCTGGGGGGCTGGAAGACAGTCTCTGCTGCCCAAACAGTGACAGAGGCGGGACCCCTGGGGCAGCCTGAAGCCCTCACCTGGTCTCCTCCTCAGCCTCATCCAGCCTCCTGGGCACCTGGAGGAGCCAGGGGGTTAAACCCGTGGGAGTCTCAGGAAAGGACTGGCTCAGACGTCTGACGAGTGTGGAGGTGAGATCGTAACAGCAAACTTTCCTCTTTTTCCCTCCCTTTCCTCTCCAAGACCTATCTGAACTGCAGCTGTGTGACCGGGGGATCCGCCTCAGCCAAGTCAGGATCGTGCCCCGTCCCCTGTGCCAACTTCCTGCTCCCGGCCATCTTCCTCATCTCCTTTGTGTCCCTGATAGCCTGCGTGTCCCACAACCCGCTCTACATGATGGTCCTGCGGTGAGTGGCGCCCAGGGCGGGGCCTGCCTTTCACGCATCTCCCTTTGACGCTGCGCCCGTTGCTCCCTTCCCGTCTCTCCTCCATTTTCTGGCCCTCAGAGTCCTTTGAACAACTACACGCAAGCTCCTCTTGGTAACACAGGAACATAATGCTAGCAGGAACAGTGCCGGGGACCCTGCCCCTGCAGGCTCTGTGCTGCGGCCCTGGCTGCTCGGCTTCACACGCCCCCGTGAGCACCTCCGCTCTGCACGTGGGAGGTTAGATCTCCAGCCTAGGATGGCAGACCTGGCGAACGGCTGAGCCGTGCTGTGGAAATGCCTGTAGATTTGCTTATTTTTAAATCCTAAAGGAACTGAGAGGAGGGAAGAGAATTCAACTGGGTGTACAAAACCAAGGCAGAAATTTTGATTGAGATCTTGGGCCCCTTCTGGTCTCTGCTCCATGAAGCCCTGACTTAATGCTGGCTTAAGCATTAAGGAACATTCCAGAGACAGAGTGGGGGCTATGGAAAAGGATGAAAATGAGAAAATTCCAGTATGCTTGGATCGAGGACCAAATCCTCAGGTCAGGAAGGGAGAGGCCGGGGGGGAAGGGGAGGGGAGAGGTGTCCCATTACAGCTGGAGCTGAAGTGCCTCTGAGGTTTTTACAGGGAATGACCCTTCCTTCACCTCACTGGCTGCAAAGGAGAAAACAACATTTCAACCAAGTTCACTTAACCCACCCCCTCCCCTCCCTCCTGTCCTCACCCGCTTTACAAGCAGAGAGGGAAAAACACAGGATTTGGCCTTCCGGTGCCAGAGTCAGTCCCTGTACTGCTGTACTGCCGCACACTGAATTAGTGTCTTGGGTGTTGCTTAACCTCACTGAGCCTCAGTTTCCTCATTTATGAAATGTGGATAATGATATCAACCACAAAGGGTTGGTGTCAGGACTATATAATAAATTGCTTTATAAATATAAGGTGTTCTGCATATTGGTTAATTATCACTATTAACCAAATTATAATAATAATTATTAACAGCTAGCTAGGTACCCATGACTTACTTTCCCCAGAAGGCTAGGAGATGAGGAAGGAACAGAGCAGCCACTTGTTTGGGGTCTGGGATTTTACCCTATTTACAATTTAGCTATCAAGTTAGCTAGCGAGCTTTCAAGCTACTGTTTCAAGGATGCTGGTAGAAGATATGAGACTCCTGGGTCAAAGACAAAGGATTTTATAACAGCATAAAAAGCAGCATGAACCTCATGCTCTGTCAGTTATCCTTGCCCCCCATATCCTATAGGGGTGACACAGAGAGGCCCAGGTGCATGCTTTGCAGGAACACTGAGTGTGAGAGAGCCACTGCCTATACAGTGAGCAGTGAGAAAGACCGTTCTTGCTCTAGGAGAAACTTTAACTCATGCCTCAAGGTTGCTCACTACAACCACAACCCTGAGAAATGGGGCAGGAAAAAAGCAGTTAGGACCTTGCATTCTTAGCATACTCATAAGAAGGTGCAGGGGTGCTCAGAGCCCATGGCATATTGCTTTCCCCAACGCCACTGTCGCCCTCTTCTCTACTGCCCCCCGAATCCTGTATAGTCTGAGCACTGACGCTGTCGCCTAAGGCACCACAGTGGGCTTCCCTTCTTATACCCCTGGTTAGGTGGCCCACGCTGGACCCTCTAGCCCTGAGACAAATCTGTGTGAGGCCATAAAGAGAAGAGGGGACAGGGTAAGGAAGTCTCTCAGGGAAGTCCCTAAGCAGCAGGGGAGAGGGTGATCTTTGTCAAATCTCCTCCCAGAGGACTTCTGTCACACCCCACGGATGGGGAAGTCGTGGAGAACAGAGCATCATTCCAGCCACAGGGCAGGCTTCTCTGGACAATCTCTTCAGGTCTGGTCAGGGACAGGGGTGAAACTGGAGAGGAGGCCCCAGGATTCCAAAATGACTTAAAAATAAATCCCAATGGAGAAGAAGACAGAATGGAAGTGTGAAGGAGAGGCTTAGAGATGACTTTGTGGGTGACCCAAGCATTATTTCTATCAGTGCTGGCCCCCGAGCAGCCGTGGGAATGCAGGCTGGGAGTGAAGCTCCACTGAAATGTGGAAGGAGAGAGGTCAGAAAGCCGTGACTTGGACAGTGCAAGGGCAATATATGTCACCTCAACGTTTGTACCCCGTAATATTTTGAAATAAAAAAATAAGAAAGCCAGTATTGATTCAGGGCCACACGGGGCAGAGACCAGAAGGGGCCCAAGATCTCAATGAAGAGCCAAATTGGGGTGTCCAAGTCCTATTTAGTTGAGAATCTAGGGAAGTGTGCCCAGGGTAAGGGCCAAGACAAGGCAGGCGTCTATGATGGAGGGGTCTGTAGGCATAGAGGCAGCAGCCGTCAGATCGGGATTCAAGGCACTTTCCCCGGGGGGGATCCCAGTGGGTGCCCCTTTCCCTGCCTACACTCCAGTGAGTGTTTCCCCCACTGGGCCATCCCTCAGCGGGGCTGGAAGAAGGTCCCTTTCCATTTGCTAACAGAACTGCGGTGATGGGGCTGAAACAAACCGTGTGGAGGTCGGGGGATTACCTCTGGGCTCCCTTCGTCGCCGTCCCCTCGGCCCTGAAGGCTTTTCCCAAGCACCACTGAGAGTGTGTATGCTCAGAGCACAGAGACACCCAGGGTCAGGTCACTCGTCGAGTGCCTCTGCGGGCCAGATGCCCTCTCTGAGCCTGCGTCCTCAGCCAAACTCATTTTCCCCTCTTGAAGGAGGAAGAGCAGAGGCAGGAATGGCTATGTATTTGCAGGATCTGGTGCAAATGAAAATGTAAAGCCCCTGGCTCAAAAATTAAGAATTTCAAGACAGCCACAGCAGAGCACTAAGCCAAATGTGGGGCCTTTCTGAGGATAGAGTTCTGTGCAGCTGCACAGTTCACACACCCACAGAGCTGGCCCGGAGTAGGAAATTCTTTTAGCTGTGCACAGAAGCCTGCAGCCCAGGGGCCCTAGGTACACTCTGCACCAAGGCTGCCTTTGACTGGGCTCAGACACCCTGCGGGAGTTGTTCAGACCTGCTGCCGTCAACACACCCACCAGCATCCTTCACTCTGCTCCCAGCCTCTTCCGCCCTCTGGCTCTTGAAGGGGGCACTGGGCAGCCCTGAAAACCACATAGACCAGGGGTTCTCAAGTGTGAGTGTGCATCAGACTCTCCTGCAGGGCTTGTTAAGATAGGTCTCTGGGCCCATCCCCAGGGTTTCTGACTCAGTAGGTCTGGGCTGGGGTCTGAGAATCTGCATTTCTAACAAGTTCCGGAGCACACTGATGATCCAGGGAACATACTGTGAGAACCACCGACACAAACAACGGGGCCTTCAGCCCAGGTGAATCAGGCCATGTAGGGCAGGTTCTGACCCGCCCTGAGGCTTGCCGCCCCTGACTGAGGGATAGTGCAGCCCTGAATCCTCCCACCGCTGATTCTCTGTCTTCCTTTTCAGTGTGGTGAACCAGGAAGAAAAGTCATTTGCCATCGGGGTACAGTTCTTGCTGATGCGCTTGCTGGGTAAGTGTCTGCGACCTCCTTCCCAAGAAGTGGCCCCAGGCTGTGGGGTGCAGGGCAGGGAAGGGGGAGGATCGCATCTGCATGGTAAGGAGAAGCTGTGCAAAATCAATGGCAGGTGCCAAAACCCCATGGGGATGGGTTCCCCAACTGCTTGAGGTTAGCAAAGGCTCCCTCTATGGCATTAATTCCAAACTAGTTTATATAAGAAAAATGAAAAATGGACACAACTGAAAATAGCTAATACAGAGTTAAAAGCAGGTATTTTAAGATCTTTCTCCAAGAACTTGTGGTAGGAACAAAACCTTGCATTCCTACCCTAGCCAGAATAGAAGCTGAGCCCAGCCTTGGCTTCCTTCCCATTTTACAAAATTCACTCCTCCTACTGCTGTTCAACAAAAGTTTCTTCTGTGCGGAGCCCTCTACGGCCAACCTTGCCTGCTCTCAAGCAGCCCAGAGCCCACCAGGGGAATGGAGCTGTGCACAAGTGACCGGATCAACAGTGCCCCACGGGGACACTGGCTCTCCCTGGGTGGGGCCATTGCAGGCCCTTTCCAGGACTGCTCATGCTGGGCTGTCCCTTCTGGACACACCCATGTACTAGATTTAACACCAGGCATTAATATGGAGAGCCTTGCAGTGACAGGCAAACAGAAGTAAAGGGACTGAGTGCAACTGAGGATGTATTTATTAAGGATCTAGTAGGTACAAACTGCAGAGGGGAATGTGGAGATCCCAGAGAGAGGGACTCCAGTTCCCAGAAGGTGCACGTTCCAACGTTACCTCTGAAATCCCGTAGAGCCCACTGTGCGTCATTACCCAGGAGGCCGGGTCCACACCTCTGCCTGCAGTGGCTGCCATTTCATTCTAGGGTGTGTGGGTGATGTCCCCCCTGAGGCTGGCTGAATGGGAACCCTTGCAGGGCCCAATCCAACCCCAGGTTGGGTGAGGTGTCTGTATCATGAGGAATGAACCAGCTTTTTCAACCGGATTTCTTGGCCTCAGGCCACTTGCTCCTCTATGGCTGCTGAACCCCTTCGAGCCCCTTCAGACCTGCTCCTCTGGCCTGCATTATGAATACCAAGGACTCAGGGCAGTGGGCTCTACCTGTCCTCCTGGCTGAGGCTAGGAAAGACCGTTGTCATCATAGCTCCTCGTTTTCATGTATAACTTATTCATAACTTGCTCGAAAACCTCCCCTGGGAAGGAAACCTTGCATTCCTCCTGGCCCAACCAGCAGGTGGGATATGCTCTGAAGAGCCCCGCCCTGCTTCCTCCAGCAACCTTGAATATGACCTTGAAAACAACTCTCCCACTCTTCAAAGCACTTGTTGCTTTTGTTTTTCCATTTGAGCTCAGATAACTCAATGTGGGGCCACAGTTAGAAAACCCAGGCCAGGAGGGATTCCATTTATCAACCAAGAATGCGACTCCACCCTCGGGTAGAAAGAAGGACTTCCTACTCATAAACTCCAACAGGTTTAAAATTATCCATCAGGATTTGGTTGAAAACTTTTCTGGCCTTCGTTTCTACTTAGGAAGGTATCCTGGGAAGTCAGGCCATCTGGCCAGTTTCCGGTTCACTTGGAGACTTGGGAGTGAGCAGGGTCTGAGTAGAGAGGCTGCTTCTGGAAGTTTCCTGCTTATGGGTAGGGACGCATGCAGCATATCGTCTCTTTCCTCTGGAAGCAGCATCTCACAGGGCTCTAAACAAAGTCTGGGAGGCTGTTCTCAACACTGTGGTTCTGAGAATGTTATGGCCCAGCCTGGGTATAAATCCTGGACAAGGCCTTTCCCAGTCCAGTGACTGTCTAGAACTGCCTAGAACTGTGGCTAATGATACAGGGCAGGGGATGTCCAGAATATTTAATACCAGGAAAGCATAGCCCCTGCTGGACCAGGTCTTACCACTCAGCTTCTGGGAAGTTCAGGGGGCTGGGGGCAGAAACTCTGAGCAGCCAGGATGTTGAGAGGTCTTCAGGGGTGTCGCCTGACCCAAAGGGCAGCTTGGTGTAGTGGAAGCACATGAGATTTGAATCTTGGTAGGCCAGGGTTCAAGTCCAGCCCTGACCCCTCTTGGCTGTGTAACAGTGAGCTAGCCAAGCTCCCCATCCTCCTCACTAAAGTGACGGCACCCTCACCTCTGGGCCAGTGTGAGAACTTGAGAAGTCGATGCTCTCGAGAGCCTCCTGCCACAGGGTGGAGGTCGGTGTATCTCCACTCACGGACAGTCTCAGGCGTGAGAATTGTGTTATATGTCTGCGCTGGCATTAGGGTGACCCTGTGACTCATGTTGCCTTGAAAGAATGGCCCAGGTCCCTTTTCTCTTCTAAGCCTTCTGGTGAAAGAGAAATTCAGGCTTCACTGAAAGCTATTCTGCTTTCCAAAGTCACTGTGATACCCAAGGGTGGGGCAGAGCCATTCGCATACATGTGAACCGTGCCAGGGCGCTGGGGGAGGGCCTCCACTCCCCACCCTGCCTGCACCTCAGCCTTCAGCTCCGTGTGACCCGGGCTCTCTCCACTCTTCCCCACTGCCAGCCTGGCTGCCGGCTCCAGCCCTCTACGGCCTCACCATCGACTACTCCTGCATCCGGTGGAGCTCGCAGTGCTCTGGGAGGCGAGGGGCCTGCGCCTACTACGACAACGACGCCCTCCGGGACAGGTGGGGGCCCAGCACAACCACGAGTCAAGGAGGCCAGGCCCCAGGCCTGGGCAAAGGGCAGTCATCTGCCCAGTGGCTACTGGGACAGGCAGCAGCAGAAAGAAGGGACGGAGATGGCTGGAGTCTGAGGGAGAGGCCGTGGCTGTGGGACGACCCCAGGCCAGCCTCCCACTGCACAGTGAGAGGGGCCCCCGTCCGGCAGGGCTCTGTGGGCAGGGGGCCCAACTTGTCTCAGTGGGCCAAGCCCAGCTGCAGTACCATTGATTTCTGTACCCCTTCCAGCCACCTCCCCTGCTGCCATCATCACATGGCCCAGAAGCCATGGGAAAGTGGGCTTGAGAGGCTGGGGGGCTGGGGACGGTGTGGGAGTGGCAAAGAAGGCCAGGAGAGGGATGGACTGAGAGGACAGCAAGCAGATGTCCCTCTCCTGCTGGCTCTGCTCAGAGGATGGGGCCCCCTGGGACTGGCTGGGGCAGCTGTTTCATCTTTGGCCCTCTGGGGGAGCCAGCGGAGGGATGACAAGCACTGGATTAGGAGTCCTGTGCCTTACTCCCGGCCTGTGTTTGGGTGAAAGGAATGAGGAAGGTGATCCCACCTGGGTGGTGACAGATCCTTATCTGCATGGTGCCCACATGTGCCCTGGGCCACTGTGAGAATGAGGCTGTGCTTTCTGGTGGTCCTGGGCTCCAGAGCCCCGGCCCTCACCGGCCCTGCGTCCTTCTGCCCCACAGGTACCTGGGCCTGCAGATGGGCTACAAGGCCCTGGGCATGCTGCTGCTTGTCTTCATCAGCTGGAGGGTGAAGAAGAACAAGGAATACGACGTGCAGGAGAAGGCCGCAGGCCTCATCTGACCTGGGCCCAGGCCACGCCCTGCTCCAGAGAATGGACCCTGTCTCCACACCTGCCTGTGTTCACCAATGTTAGCGTATCATTTCCTTTTTATTTTTTAAATAAGAAAGAAAACCCCACTCACCATTTATTTGCCTTCCCTGCCTCCTCCTCCCAAGGTCCCTCCTGTGGCTCCTGGGTGGGCCTCATCTGGGGACCAGGCCTTCCCACGTGCCCAGGCTCTCCTCGGTGGTGGGTCCTCCAATGAGCATGCCCACTGAGGCAGCCTCTGCCCCTCACCAGCGCTGTGGGGGGGAATCCTAAGTGGACAGAGAAACAGGGTATCTGCCCTCCTTCCCAGGCGGCCCAGGTCTCTCTCTGACTGCCCACATGCCTCAGAGAAGTGGGTGAGAGGAAGGGAGTGGCTGAGTTATCAACAGCCAGAGCCACTCCGGAAGTAGGAGCCTGGCTACAGCCCCCTTTGCATCTGGGCTTGGCATCAGCATGGACCATGGGAGGGGCTGGCTCCCACCCCCCTCAGATCCTGCCCATAGAGGCCCCTAGAGGGAAGTGTGGTCTCTGTCCGTCACCTACATGCAAGGACTAAAGACTAACCCTAAGGATGGGTCATCCAAACGCTGTTCATGTGAACCCTGGACCTGTCTCTCCTTGGATCTGCACATGTCTATCTCTGTCTTTCTGGGGCCATGTTTCAAGAAAGTCACAGCACAGTGAAGACCCGAAGGAGGCCCTGCAAAATGGTCTCAATGCCCAGCCTCCCACACCCACAATGCGGGACAAGACCCCCTCATCTCAGAGTAATGGAAAGACCCTCCTCACATTTCCCTGGGAGCAGATGATTGGGCTTCACATGGATATCACTACCTGGACTTCAGTCTGTATCCCAAGGAGTAAAGAGACGCTGTCTGAGATATCAGCAAAGCAAGTGAGGAAGCAGAGTGGATGTCAACTGTCATGTAGCAGATGAAATCTGCAGCCCACAAAACAGAGCCAGTGAGGTTGACTTTCCTGATTTCAAACCCACTTGTATTCATCACCATTTCCTCAGCCTCTTCTCACTCCCCCAGAGGAGTGGGCACCTGGGTTGAGAGATATCGCTGCTATGTGACAGAGGTTGAGAGACAGAAGTCATCAAAGGAGGCCTTTCATCCACAAATATGATATTTATTGCAGACCGACTTTGTGCAAGGCAGTGCCAGTGCTAGGGCATGGTTCTCCACTGAGCTTCTCTTACCTCTTACCTCACCTCCCTCCATTTCCACTGGGCCTTCTCCCAGAGTAGGCTTGGTGGACAGTGTGGGACTGGGGTGGGGGCAGGGACAGGCACAGCAAAAACCCAGAGATTGTCAAGAAGAATCCTGACCTGACCATCCATGCTGTCCCTGGCCCCACCAGGCTGACTCTATACCTGGCCCTTTGCCAGACAGATACCTGGCTCAACATGTCCTTTGGAGCATCTGGGCATTGGTCATCGCCATATGTGACCCCTGACTGCCACTCCTGTTGGAAGACCTCCTCCAGAGCACACTAGAAGCCACCTCTGGAAAGGCCTCGTATGGTGATCAGCAAAAAGTATATTTCAATGGCCAAACTGCTGTGAGACTGAAGTCTTTGTGGAAACCACTGTTACAGACAGCCTCATTTCCAAAGATCTCACTCAGGAAAGGAGGCTCCGTGCAACCTCAGGGGCCAGTTTCAGCATTTGCAATGGTTCTGCTTGGAAAATGATTCCCTGCAACTAATGCTGGTCTTTCTCGCTGCAATTTAACCACATTCTGAAGGCACTGCCTTCAACTGAGTTCACAAACAATGAATGCCAACCTTCAGATTCTGGAAGATTGGTTGCCTTCTCAAACTTTTATTCTATTATAATATTGCTATTAATATATTATAATTTTACTATTAATGCAACTTGGTCATGAATTTGTGCTGTTACGTACATATGTCAGAGAGCAGACAGAACTTGCACCTTCTCTACAGAGGTGGTGACCATGACACAGCCCCCAGGGGCCCATGACCATGGGGACTAGAGGTAATGCAACTCTCCACCATCAGCCTGGTACCAAGCAGGCACTGGGCGCTTCTTGTTCCTTCATTGAAGGCAAAGGCTCTTGGTGATGGGCTCTCAGGAGCCTAATCACTGCCCTTGAGTTTGTATCCAGAAATGGGGTTGGACAGAAATAGCTAAGTCTGTGATACAAAACAGAATTAATATCATAATTGATCACTTGGTCACAATCAATACTACTCCTTCCAGCAAATCTGTCTTCTCAGTTGCCAGCAGGGAATATAATGGTGTCATTTTCATTTCACTTCTAGAGCAAAGCTTAACACACTTCCTTGAGCGTAAGACGCTCATAGAGTATATTGTTAAAATGCAAATTCCCAACACCCTCCACCCAGCCCCAGGCTGGTGGTCCTCAAACCCTGTGTGGTGGGCCATCTGGGTAGCAGAGCCTTGGGGATGTCCACTTGTTCTCAGCCCACTGTAAAATTTATGGACTCACTAGGCCTTCAGTATATTCAAATATGAGTGAAGGGATACCTGTGAATCTGATTTCCTGGATGGCTAAAACCGGGAGTTAGTGGGCATGAAAAATAATCCAAGAGCTCACATTTATATCAGGCTCTTGTCAGTACTGAGAGAGGAATTCTCGCTCCACAAGTTTGGGTGTGCAAAAGCATCACAGTTATTTCTTTAAATCAGTTGAATCTGATTTCACCCCCCCATCCTGATGACTGGCTAGAAATTCAACATCAGCTATGCTTTTGTCTAGCTCCCAGAGCCACCTGAAAGCCCTTGGGTGCCTATGTGTTCAAGAAAGCCCCTGTAGGTCTTTGATCCCTTCCTATTTGAGGCTCTCTAGTGGCGCTGCTTCTCCCCTCAGCCTGGAAACCCTACTGAGGCCAGACCCCAGGGCTAGAGCGACCTCCCCATGTACCTGCACAGCCATGCCCTCCCCCTACCCCAGTCCCAGGAAGCTCACTCCTCTGCACCCCTCTTCCTGTCCACACAATCCAGCCCCTCAAAGGCTGAACAAAAAAAACCAGGAAAAGAGGAGTCTGCAGGAACCTTTTAACTCCATCCTTCTTTGACCCTTCTTGGAAAAAGAAAGGGAAAATACAGTGAGAACTAAATGCCGTGTCTCCATCAGTTATCCTTTGGCCCAATGTTCTCTAGGGTGATCCTCACCACAGCCCCTTGATGGAGGCCAGACTGGTCTGAAGGCCCCATGTGAAGATGAAGAATCTGATCTCAAGGAAGCAACCATCGTGGCCAACTTCACACAAATAACTGGCTGGGCCTGGACTCCAACAAGGCCGGCCAGCTCTCTCTGCTCCAGCCTCATCTCCCCTACTGAAGTCGGGGGAAGGGGATACTGAAATGGAGAGGAAAGCCAGGCATGGTGGCTCCCACCTATAATGCTAGCACTCTGGGAGGCCAAGGCAGGAGGATCGCTTGAGCTCAGCAGTTCGAGACCAGCCTGAGCAAGAGTGAGACCCCATCTCTACTAAAAATAGAAAAAAAAAATTAGCCAGGCATGGTGGTGCGTACCTGTAATCCTAGCTACTTGAGAGGCTGAGGCAGGAGAATCGCTTGAGCTCAGGAGTTTGAAGTTGCTGTGAGCTAGGCTGATACCACGGCACTCTAGTCCAGGTGACAGAGCAACACTTTGTCTCAAAAAAAAAAAAATATATGAAATGGAGAGAAGGCCTCTTCTTTTCCCACTGATGTTCACTGACCCATGGGAGGGAGAAGGGGGAGGGGTGGTCTCTTGAGGGCCATGTAAGGTGGGTAATAGAGGTGGGGAGAACCAGGTAATATTTGACTTCACTAGCAAGAACATTGTAACTATTCATTAAACGTGGCTAATTTAACTCTATAGCACCATGAGTTAAAGGAGAGTTGGGGAGAAAAGGGACAAAGACGTTTTGAGAAGAAACGGCCCCAAGAATGCTGCACACAGATGGTCCTTCAAGGAAACAGCCCCATCTGGTGACTGGTTAGCAGATTCTTGCTTAAGAAACAAAGCCATATTGTGATTTTCTTCAACCACTCTCAAAGATGGAGAGATACAGCTGGGGCCTGAAGCCAGTCAGTATCAAACTGATATTAAAATACAGATTCGCAGAGAGATTGGCAGTGGCTGTGTGTGTGTGCGTGTGTGTGTGTGTGTGTGTGTGTGTGTGTGAGAGAAAGAGACAGAGAGACAGAGGGAGAGGAACCCTGCAAATCCAGGAGAAAAACCCTATCTTTCACAACCACAGGAACTATAATAAATGCCTGGGAGAAATGTCCATCTCCTGCCAATAGCACTAGATTTATTATAACCTTTTATCAGAGATTAGATATGTAAACAGGCCCTAGGCAAGCCCTTGGCAAGTCATTAACGAGAGGAAGCTTTTCTCCAAAACACACCCTGGCCATTCGTCCACTCCCCACCCCAGCCCCAGCCCTGCAGGACTACACCCACCTTGCTGAGGTCCCTGCCCCCTGGGCACCTGCCGCACTTTAACAACAGTAATAATTACTAACATGTGCACAGATATTTAAAGTTTACCAAGCCACCCATTCATTTAACAAGCTCCTTTAATCAATCAGTCAGGATAGGCTTGGCTGTGCTGTGGTAACAAACCTCTCCAATCTTAGTCACATGACACAACAAAAGATTTATATCTTGCTCACATGAAGTCCATAGTGGGTCTCGGTGACTCCCCGGGGCAGTGGCTTCCGTAGGGTTTGGATCCTGAGGTAGCTCCATTTCATTACATGCTGCCATGATCGATGGAGCGGGACTTGGAAGGTTCTGCACAGGGTAAGTGATGCTTTTTGGCCCCAAAGTAAGGCACTCACTCTGCTCCCAGCCCATTGCCCAGAACTAGTCGCATGGTCCTTCCTAACTGCCACGGGGCAGGGAAGGGTGATCCCGGGTGCTCAGGAGAGAGAAAATGCAGATGTGAATGAGCACTGGACTCCTTCCCCGTGGGGAGCGGCCCTGGGTGGGCAGAGTGGCTCACCCGGACTATTAAACCAGCCTCGTCAGGCTGCTGGGGGAGAGGGGCACAGTCAGGAAAAAGTTCCCCAAGGGAGGAGGCTCCACCCCCGCCTCCCTTCCTCACCCACCTTCTCTCATCTCATCTGGGTGCTGAGCGCCAGGCTTGGAGCTGGCGACGCAGAGGCCCCGTCCAGGGCGGCGTGGGGCAGCTTGTCGAAAAGGGCGTCTCTCCGGACCCCCAGTGTGTGACTAACCCCGTTTTCTTTGCTCTGCGTGTCTATCAAGGTGCCATACACCAGGCATCCCCTTTTAAACCCATAAAATCCCCAGATCCATAAAAGTGACCTCAGAGATCCCAGACAGGGACAAACATTTGTTCAAACCTTCGCTCTTGTCACACCTCAGGATCACCAGCTTACGGAAGGGGACCTGGGGGGTCGGGATGGGGCAGAGCTCTCTCCCTTGGGCCCACACTGGGAAAGAACAGAGGCAGGTGTCGTTCGCACCGTTCCTCTTCGACCCGCGCCGCCTCTCCAGACACGCCGAGATTCCAGACCGAGAGTTCCAACAGCTCGGGTGTGTTGAACGCTCAGAACGTCCCAGACATCCCAAGTGCTTTACATACATCTGCCCCTTGCATCTTGACGACAGCACTAGGAGATGCAGTTGTCGTGCCATTTCATAGACGAGGAAACTGGGGCACAGCTGCTCCCCTCCTCCGATTCCACCGCGCAGGCGCACCCCGGGACCGCGGGCGCCCCCCGGGACCGCGGGCGCTGGGGTCTGCAGACTGCGGCGCCTCCGCCCCGCCCGCGAGCCGGGGGTGGGCGGGGCCGCGTCGGCGCCTGGGGGGGCGGGTCACCGTCCGCCACCAGGGGGCGCTGCCCCCTCCGCCGCGGCCCTGCGGTGTGCGACCCCATCGCAACGCAACGTGCCGGTATCATCTGCCCGGCCTTTGTGGGTATTTAAAATTCACACACACACACACCCTAAAGAATCAAGCTAAGCCACCGGAAATCCAGGTGGATGTTGAGAAGGACCCGTCAAGGACCGGGGCACCCGAGAAGGAGACCAGGGCTGTGTTTGAGAAATGATGACCAAGGAAGCCCGGCAGTGCTTGCTTGATGACTGACGGGTGGAAGGCAGGAACAGGCGGCCGTCGCCAGGTGGCGGCTTTGGGCCTGCTGGGGCACGACGCGCAACACAGGGTCCGGGTCCTTCTCCCGAACCCCTTCACTCACTGGCTTGCCGACCTCAGTTAATGACACTCCAGCTTTGGTTGATTGGACCAAAAACTTAGACAAGAGAAAAAAAGTTTTAAAAGCTTATTTAAAAAAAACAAAAACCTACTTTACTAACTTATAATTAACATACAATGAAAGCATTAATTTTAAGCCTACTTACCTTTCAACGAGTTTTGACAAATGTATACAACCATGCAACCACCATTTTAATCAACTTATAGACCATTTCCATGATCTCCAGAAAATATCTTGCCACTCCTTTACAGACAATACTGTCCTCACATCCCCCCATCCTCCCTCCTCGTGTAAGCAACCGCTAACATGCTTTATTTCACTACAGATTAACTTGCTCTAGAATTTCATATAATACATTTTCCTACGTATCTGTCTTTTTTGGCTTAGCATGTCTTCTGAGACTCATCCGTGTGGTTGTGTGTGTAAGTACTTTGTTCCCTTTAATTGCTGGGTAGTATTCCATTGGATGAATATATCATTTATCTATTCACCCTAGTATTTAGGTTGTTTACAATGTTATGAATAAAACTGCTGTGAACATTTGTGCACAATTCTTTTTGTGGACCTATGTTTTCATTTCTCTTGAGGAAATACCTAAGAGTAAAAATTGCTGAATCATAGCGTATGAGCATGTTTAACTTTGTAAGAAATTGCCTGTTTCCAAAGTCATGCCATTTAACATTTTTCACCAGAAAGGTAGGAAAAGTCAGTTGCTCCACACCCTTTTGAAAACTTGCTATCATTAGATGTTTTTTTTTAACCAACTGTATTGAGGTTTAATTTACATGCAATGATATCCACGCATCTTTAGTATAAGGTCAGTTTGTTCTGATAAATGTATGAATCCATGTGACTATTGTAGCCCAATTGAGACATAGGACATTTCCACCTCCCTAGTAAGTTCCCTCCCACCTTGCCCCCAGGGAACAACAGATCTGATGTCTATCTCTATAGATTAGTTTTGCCTGCTCTAGAAATCAATAAAAGTGGAATATTAATTATGTCCTCTCACCATAAAGCTTTTGAGATTCATCTATGTTGTTACATGAATCAGTAATTTATTCCTTTTTCCCTCCAGGCAAAATGGATTTTATTTTAACTTTATAAAATATTTTTAAATCTTTACATTATGCATATCTCAAATACTCATGAAATAGTTATTTCAAATGGCTTAAGGCCATCAATTTATGTCTGAAACTATTTTACCACTACTTAAATATCTAACAAAATACGCAGTTTTTAAAGTCCCATGTTTGTAGAATGAACCTAGCCTAGACTTGTTCTTAAAGACCACCTATTGAATATTCCTGTTTTCCAGAATATCCACAGGTGTTTTTTTAAGTAGGATCAGCTTATGACAATCAGATCATTTAGGTTTCTAAGAAGGCATAAATTTAGAGTCTGTTTTTCCAGTTTTCACATGGAAATGCTTATGTGACTATCTGAAAAAGTGGAGATACCGTCTTAACTATCCTAAGCTTGGTTAATTTTCCATAAGATACTTTTAATTGAAATTTTTGTCATGAAAGCTGTAGATTCACATGTAATGGTAAGAAATAATACAGAGAGACCCCTGTACATTTTGCCTAGTTTCACCCAACTGTGACATTTTACAAAACTATAGTGTAATATCACAGTCAGAATATTGACATTGATTCAATTCACCTATTTTATTCAGATTTCCCCAGCTTTATTTGTACTCGTGTGTGTGTGTGTGTGTGTGTGTGTGTGTATTTAACTCTATACAATTTTGTCACCTGTGTAGGTCCGTGAATTCACCACCACGGTGGAGATATTGAACAGTTCCATCACCATAAGACTCTCTCCTGTTGCCCTTTATAAACACATCCACCTCCCTTTCTCTGCCCCCTCCCAAGTAGTCCCTTGCCCCTGGCAACCACATTAATCTATCCTTCATTTCTAAAATTTTGCCATTTCAACAATGGTATAAATATAATACATACACATACACATATATTTGGAATCATATAGCATGTCATTGTTTTCACTCAACATAATTCACTGGAGATTCATCCAAGTTGTTGCACGTATCAATAGTTCTTTTTAATAACTAAGTAGTATTCCATGGTATGCATGTACCACAGCTTGTTTAAACATTCACCTATTGAAAGACATCTGGGCCGATTTCAGTTGAGGCTAGTATGAATACTATGCTATGAATATTTGTGTACAGGTTTTGTGTGAACAAAAGTTTCCATTCCTCAGGGAAAAATATCCAAGAGTATAAATTGCTGAGTCATATGATAATTGCATGTTTAATTTTTTAAGAAACTACTAATGTTTCCAGAGTAGCAAACCATTTTATATTCTCACCAGCAATGTATGAGTGATCCGGTTTCTCCAAATTCTTGCCAGCATTTGAGGTTGTCACTCTTTCTAAATTCAGCTGTTCTGACAAATATGTAGTAATATCTCATTGTGGTTTTAATTTGCATTTCCCTGACGATTAATGATGTTGAACATCTTTTCATGTGCTCATTTGTATATCCTCTGTGGTGAAATGTCTGTTTATGTCTTTTGTCCATTTTCTAATTGCATTGTTTGTTTTTTCACTGTTGAGTTTTGAGAGTTCTTTATGCATTCTAAATACTAGTCCTTTGTTAGATATGTGACTTGCAAATATTTTCTCTCTCTCTCTCTGTAGTTTATCTTTTCATCCTCTTCATATGGAATTTCATAAAGCAAAAGCTTTTAATTTTGATGAGGTCCAATTTATTAATTTTTCCTTTTACAGGTACCTTTTGGTACCAAACTCATTCTTTTTCTATTCTCAGTTTTCCATTGTATGAATACTGTATACCTCAATGTTCTGTCCATGGACTTGTTGATGGAGATTTGGGCTGTTTCCAATTTGGAGCCATTACAAACAAATCTACTATGAACATTTGTGTTAATGTCCTTTTATAGACATACGTCCTTATTTCTCTCGGGTACATATCGAGGAGTAAAATTACTGGATCATAAGAAATGCCAAACTGTTTACCAAAGTTATTAAAGTGAGAGCTGGGTTATACTTACCTATTATTTTTGGCCCTCTACATTCCTTTTCATAGACCCAAGTTTCCATCTGGAACCATTTGCCTTTAGCCTGAAGAATATCCTTTAGTATTTCTTGTACTGCAGTTCTCGTGGTGCCAAATTGTCTCAGCTTTTGTTTATCTGAAAATGGCTTTATTTAATCTCTTTTTGGTGGATTTTTTTTTTTTTTTTTGCTGGATATAGAAATCCGCATTGACAGTGTTTTCCTTTAGTATTTTAAAAATGTCATGTTATCGTCTTAACGATAATGGAAAAGGTTCCATTATTTATGCTGAGAAGTTAGTCCATTTGTGTCGTTGATCTCTGTAGGCAACGTCTTTCTTCTCTAGCAGTTTTTATTATTTTCTCTTTATCTTTGGTTTTCAGCAGTTTGATTTCCCTAGGTGTGGTTTCATTTTTATTTCTTTTGCTTGTGATTCACTGAGCTATTTTTCATCATATTTGAGAAAATTTCAACCATTATATCTTGAAATATTTTTTTCTAGCCCATTTTTAGTCTTGTCTCCTTCTGGAACTCCAATTAACCATATTGGACCATTTGATACATTCCATAGTTCTCTTGTTGATTTTCCTTTACTTTTTTCCTCTCTGGTCCTCAGACTGGATAGTTTCTGTTGATCTGTCTTCAGTTTATTGACTTTTGTTCTGCCATCTCCTATTAATCCATTCTTATGACCGTCCAGTGATTTAATTTCAGTTTTTTTATCTTTTCAGTTCTAGACATATAATTTGATCCTTTTTTATAACTTCCATTTCTCTGCTGAGATTCCCAAACTATTCACTCATTAAAATCATATTCTCCTTTCATTATTTGAACATTTTTTCCTTTAATGCTTTGAACTTACTTACAATGGCTACTTTACATTTTCTGTCTGCTAAATCCAACCTTTGGGACATCATCTCTCATGGTCAATTTCTCTTGATTGTGTTTATTTCTGGACTTTGGGTCACATTTCCCTTCTTTGCTATTCTAGTTATTTTTTTAGTATGTATTGGACATTGTGAATGATATGCTGCAGAGACTCCAAATTCTGCTATCATCTTCTAAAGAATGTTGAATTTTGTTCTAGTAGGTAGTTTATGGCTAATTACTTTGAATGTGTGTAGGCTTGGTTTTATACCCTTTGTCAAGGATAATCTGTAAAAACACCAAGATATTTGCTAACCCCTTCTAATTTAGTGGAATTCAACCTCCATATTCTGTCTCCCCTAAGCATCTCATTAGGGCTTGATTTTAGGCATTTTTAAGGCAGATATAGAGTAGGCCTTGGTCTCGGACATATTCTTACCCCTCCTCAGTAGCACTGGGATATGAAGGTTTGTTGTTCCATCCCAACAGCTTAAGACTTTTGGTCTGCATAAGATAGGGCACCAGGGAAACAGGCAGTGTTTCAGCCACAGCTGATCACCGCCTGTGTGTAAGCACCACCCAAGGGAGCTCTCTCTGGTCTTTTGTCCTGTCCCCATCTTTCTCATGAGCACCCAGGGGAGACTCATGTAGAATATAAGTGTATGCAAACTCCACTTGTGTCTGGGACTCCCAGTTATTTTAAATTGATGTGCAAAGCCAAAATCAACTTTTAGGAATTCATGAAATTATTAGCTGATTTCTTTTTACCCACTTGGATGGTGGCCACCCCTTCCTCCTATACTCCTCCAAAAGTAAAACAGTATGTGTGTCTCATGTCTTCTTAGTTGCCTTGCAACCTCAACTCTCTGATGGATTCATGAAAAGTTATGCCTTTTTAGGTTGTCTGGGCTTGTTGTTGTTGTTTTCAGAATGGGAGCAATGTTATCGTGCAGCTTTCTACCTCCTAGGTAGAAGTGGAAGACCTCAATAATGATCTCTTATAGAGAGTAAAAATAACACTAACCATAAAAAAGACTGATAAATTGAACTACATTAAAATCAGATACTTACTTTCACTGAAAACATCATTAATAGAGTGAAACATCAAGCCATGGAGAAGAAAAAGAAACTACCAACTTATATAACAGACAAAAGACTTGTGTCTAGGATCTGTACTTAAAACTCCTACATGTAAACAATAAATAGATACACCCAATAGAGAAAAAGGCAAAAGACTTGAGCAGATACTTCACAAAAGAGGATAGCCAGATGGCCAACCAATATATTAAAATGTACTTAGTTATATTAGTCATCAATGAAATGAGAATGAAGACTAAAATACAATTCTACAATACCACCAACCAGAATGGCTAAAGTTAAAAAGATGGCTCATACTAAGTGTTGGCCAGAATATGGAGCAATAGAAACTCTATACATTGCTGGTAAAAGTATAAACTGATATAACCATTTTGAAGGCATTTTGGCTTTTCTACTAAAGCTGAGCACCTGCATATCATCTAACCCAGAAATGCCACTCCTAGGCACATACTCAACAGAAATGCATTACACATGTGCATCAAGAGACACGTATAATATATATCCTAACCACGGTATTCATAATAGCCCCTAACTAGAAATAATACCACACACAAAAACAAACACACACATACATATATAGAACATACATTAATAAACATAAATGAACCATAGTAACCACAATATCATGGATGAAGCTTATAAACATTTCATTGAGTGAAAAACTAAAACTCAAAACAAATACCCAGTGATTCCAAAAACAGGCAAAACTAAACTGTTGTACTGTAAGTCAGAAATATGGTTAGATTTGGGAAGGAGGGTAGGTTTAATAACTGGGAGAGGGCATGAGGGAGGCTTCTGTGATTGTGGCAATGTCTTACTTTTTGAACTCATGGTGGATACATTGTTTTGTCATAATTTATTGAATTGTATGTTTATACTTTATGTAATTCTGTGTATTACACTTCACAATATAAAATGTTACAGTACCACGCGCATATCTCAGTGGGCACTATTATAATTGTACCATCATCCCAGGGATAAAAGATAAAATCATCCTTAAAGTAAAACTTTTGCCTAATATTTGATTTTCCAAAGGTTTATTTAATTAGGGGTTTTGAGTAAATTTTACATTAAACTCAACACTCATAGTTTTATTATACAACAGCATGATGCTACCTTTTTGAATAAATGGTTTTTGTATTAAAATGTCCTCAAATAGAAAGCATTTCCAATTGTAAAACTTTAACCAATTTACCTTTATATCTCTGAAGCTGTTTTGAATGAGGGCTGACATTGCCATCTTGCAAGGCATCACCTGCCCTGGAACTTATTTTAGCCAGAGATGGCTTCAAGCCATTTTTTTAAACTTAATAAAATAAAGAAGACAGGTGACTTTTTTCTTCCCGGCTTTCTCAGTCTGCACTGTTTGATAGGGAAGAAAACAAATTGTGTGGGAAAAAAAATAGATGACCAGTGTTAATGCTCACGATAAATTATAATAACACTTCAGTCTTTATTGTTTACAATTCATTGGGAACTTAAAATGTTGTAATTAATAGCTTTTTACCCCAAAATATCTTCATATATTTGTTTTCTCTTGTCAGAGCACAATATTTACTTGTTAAATGAAAGCTTAATTATTAACATATAGTTTAATTTTATACTCACAAGGCATCTATTTTCAAGAACAAAGTTTTTATTTTTTTCATAAAGTCCAGTCCTCTATCCATGATTTTTTTTAAAGCTCATTTAATATGCTTACATCTCAGAGTTTAAAAATCATACTGTGTAACTCAGCTTTCTATGATACTGCAAAGATTGGTCTCCATAGGCTATAGGGACACATGGAGGGCGGGGAAAGGAACAAAATGTACAACAGCATGTGGTTGTTCAGGCAATGAGTCAGGAATCTACTGTTTATCTGAACACTTCTGTAATATTATTCCACATCTTTACGCTGATAATCTCCTATGACCATTCATGTGAGTGAGCAGGAAGGAATCCCTAGAGACAGGCCCCCCTCTCTCCTCCCAGCTGGCTGCACTCGGGTGTCTAAGGGGAATGTAGTTCACACGTCAACAATGGAATGAAGAGACTTGACCCTGGAGCAGCTGGACGGTCCAGGAGGCCATCTCACTCCCCCAGTGCTGTCAGGACTCAGTCCAGCCGAGCATGAGGATCTTCTGGGATGCAAAGCAGAAAGCACACGTCCAGACAGGAGGCTACACATCCTTGGCACAGCACAGCAACCTCCCACTTTTTGTTCTGGCACATGAATTGTGGGCCGTATTTAAATATGAGTAACGTTCCACATGAATGCCCCATGTACAGTGAGGAAAAGACAAGAGATACTTTGGGTCAGAACTGACTCCTGGTGAAGCAGGTAGAAGCTAAAAGCATGAAAGCCTCAGGCTGGTTGTTTGTCGGTCAACACACCCCCTTCTATCTTCCTGTCCTCACCCAGGGTCCAAAAGAGCAAACACACTCAGACCAGCCAGTGCTGGGTATTCTCCAACTGAGGCTTGACCACCTGGCCACAGAGAGGCCCTTCAGGAAGGGTGGCCCTGAGGAGAGCCAGAGCCTCCGCCTTGGTGTGCAGCAGTGACAGAACCCTGCCTCTCAGGTGACAGCTTCACAATCCAGGGCAGAGTAAATTCACACACTCTTTCAGATTGAAGTCTTAATTTATATGGTGTGAAATAGCTGCCTCTGGAGGAGACAGAAATGTTTCTAGCTCTTTCTTAACTTTACCATCCTACTACCGCTGTGGTAGGCTAAACCATAGCCCCTAAGGTTAGGACACATTAGAATCCTGGAACCTGTGAATGTTACTTAATATGGCAAAGACTTTGCAGATGTAATTAAGTTTAGGATCTTAAAATGGGAAGATTATCCTGGATTAGCTGGGTGGGCCCTGGATACAATCACAAGTGTCCTTCCAAGAGAAAAAAAAAGCAGAGGGAGATTAGACATGCACACCCGGAAGAGAAGGGGAGGTGACGACGGAGGCAGAGACTGGAGTGATGTGGCCCCAGACAAGGAACACCAACAGCCACCAGACTCTGGAAGAGGCGGGGAGCAGCTCTCCCCTAGAGCCTCCAGAGGGCGCGGGGGCCTGCTGACACCTCAATCCCAGCCCAGTGATGGCTAATTTTGGACTTCTGGCCTCCGCAACTGTGAGAGAATAAACTTCGGTTTTAAACCACCAAGTTTGTTACAGCAGCCATAGGAAACTAATATACCACCTTGCAGCCGGAGTATACCCTCACTGATAGGGTTTTGAAAATCCTGGACCTTAGCCTAACTGGCCTGCAGGTGGGCATTTCCTTTCCATATACCATTTAGAGATCACAAAGCAAAATCAGCCCCCCACCAGCTCTGAGCCTGCAGGGGAGTTTGCTGTGCTCCTGGCGCCACCGGATAAAGCCTGGGCGGAAGGTTGGGCAGCCCGTCCCACCTCTGCCTAGTTGGATCTGAATCGTGACTCTTTAACTGTCATAAAAGATTTTGTTTTATTTTAAAATGTCTGCTATAAATTCTTACAAAAGTCATTTTGAAGGAGGAAAACTTCCCCTTAAATTTCTGATTCACCAAAGACTCCACTTAGTTTATAAACTCTCAGATTAATGATAACAAGACCAGAGGGGAAATAGCCAGGGATTACTTATCACGTGGCTGGTGAGCAAATTCAATTTCCTATCACAAATATTTCCAACTCTAGGCGAATAGTCACAATTTTCTATAACAAGCATCTTAATAACTACACTTCTTTTTCCTGACAAATCATACAAAATGAAACAAGCATTGTAGTTTCCATGGCCTGGAGATGAAGGATTACATTCCATAGAGAATTAACAATAAAGCCTAGAGTTAAAGTGTAGAAGGTTACAAGAGCACTCCTGCAAATAAACTACTTATGATTATAACAACACTAGAATAAGCAGAGAATTAATTATTTTAAGTTTTCTCTTTCATGCAAAGAAAAATCAGTATTTGTAAAAAGAATGCTTGGATTGAAACTTCAGATTACAGTTCTGAAGAGAGTGTTTACTAAATATTTTCTCTATTAATCACATAAGTAAACTTTTATATTTTATTGTCTATAGAAATATATTGTGTTGTACTTTCGAAATATGTACTTTTAGCAAGAAGAATTTTAATAGTCTTCTATTAAAATGTACTTTTTATAGTTTCATTCCCAAATGTCATCAGAGTAAAAGCAAATTTTTTTTCTGCAAAAAAAAAAAGAATGCATGGTTATTATAAATTATTCAAGCACTGCACAGAGGTTAAAAAATTCAAATGCCATTGCTCATAAGTAATGAGCATTTACATTAGCAGAGTATCATTCTAGACATCTTTTTGTGCATATGTTCCAGAAAGGCTAAATAGGTATATTGATATATTTTTATAAATATGTAATTTTTATATATGCTATTTGTAATACATTACTGCATTTAATTTCATTTGTGTTTAAAACTTGAAAAAGAAACTAAAGAGAATCAGAAAGAATTATAAAATTTCAAACTACTAATGTTTATTCACCTCAAGACAGTTTTTTAAAAATATCCTTCTATAATTTCAAAAAGATATTTTGGTGGAAAAAGCATTGAGATTAGAGTAATTGTTTTATATACCATACTTCAATTTAGGCATTATTGTTTATGACTCCCTGCTATGAAAGATGAGAACATTAGATGCAAAGCCATCCTTCCTTCTCTTCTATCTTCACATATTGTGATATTAATATTTTTTACATAAATAGTATTTATATTTTATTTTGTAACTAAAACTTATAAAATGTTTTATATTATTATTTCATAGTTAAATGTTTCCAAGTCTTACCACTTGACATTTGACCACAGCTCTCCACTCCTGAAATGTTTATTTTAATTACAGAAATTTAACTTCACATAAGACCTTCACCACTCTCTGCTAATGATATTTATTCTTTGATGTTTCATTCACAGAAATACTTATTTTCAACAATATTTTCCCTTTAAAATTTTCACTGTAACTTGTGACCTTTTTTCTTAAATATTTAAATTTTTCCCAAGACTTAGACAAATTAAAATATGTTTCCAACGTCACTCGCGCAGCTAGTGTGCAAAGTCAGGATGCAAATACAGGTCTAATTTCAGAGCTCATTCTATTATCATCTATCCATTATCTCCTGCCACCACTCAGTTACACACTTGCTCATTATCCATCATCCTCACCTGTCTAGCTTCGTATCTATCCATCTGTCACACCCTTCCATCCATCAGACATCCAGCTACCTACTTCTTCATTACTCCATTCACACATATATGATGCAAACTTACATACACTTACATGTATCCATTAATCTATCCAGATATGTCACCTATTCCATCTATCAATCCACCCATCATCCTTCTATTCACCTATCTATCCATTTATCTACATTCATCCACTGCAACATCCATCTACTTTCTCCCCACTCATACATGTGTGCATGGATACATCCACTCATCCAGACATTCATCTATCCATCTATCCACCCACCAACTCATCCATTCACAAATCACTCCATGCTATCTCCCATCCATCATTTTTCCTTTCTATTAATTCATCTATTCATCCAACCAGTTCATCAATTTATTTGATAACCCTGAAACCCAGATCTTCCATAGAATAGGGAATGGTCTCCTTCTACGACTCTTCTGATCTCATTCAATTTCCCAGCTATCAAGAGAAGACCACAGCATTCCATAAGCATGATAAGGAGGTCTGTGAACTCACAGACATCCTAATTGTCTCTTACCCAAATAAAAATTCTTGCAACAGAGAGGGTGGATCTTATGTAATCCTAGTAAACATTGGACCCTCTATTAATAATCTCCCCAATAATTGAATCTTCTAATCTTAAAGTAACCAATCCCCTCTTTATTGAAGATTACAGCAACAATTACAATGTCTACCCTATGAGGCAAAAACTTTGCCCATATTCGGACTCCTTTAGACCTCCTTCCTTCATTGGTCTGATGCCTTCATTGGGGGCACAACTTTCCATCAATCCACCTACTACTTAGCTCTTTGGCCATCCAGCCAGCACGAAATGTGACATGCTGAACTGCATATAGTTATACATCTACTTTCCCACCTCCACTCTAGGTTAAGCAGCCTGGAAACACCACTTCAACCGACCTCAGTAACAACTGGAGGTGAGAAAAGTGCAGTTTCTCACCCAGATGGTTCACAGCTAGAATTACCAGATCAGGGCTATTCATGAAAAATACAAGTCAAAACAAGGAAAGAGTATAGAAATAAATATAAACTTTAAAAATTCTCTCGCAGAGTGAATTGCGAAGTAGGGATAAGGAAACTGTAATTAAAGCCAGAGTTGAAGGAGGAAAAGAGAAAGGGGAACAAGGAAGAAGAGGAGAATAGTAGTAAGAATGAGAAAGATTTCAAGGAGCAAAAGAAAGGAGAAGAAAGAGGGATACAGTATCTCACAAGGTAGTGAACGAACCCTGTCTTCTGTTTGTCTCCCAAAAATGCAGTGATAGAGAAATTATGGAAGTAAGATGGAGGAACTAATATAAAACCTGTGACTAACCCCTGGGGAGACTAAGGCCGGGGTGAACCAATGTGAACAATTTGCAGTCTGATGTAGGAGTGGCAGGTACAGATGTAGGAGGAAAGGATGGTAGAGGGATTTTAAGTTCTGCTCAGTCCTCTCTCCCATATTTCCTAGGGAAGGTCATTGGTGGCCTCCGACATTGTGAGAAAGAAATCAGCAGCAAGAGCTCAAGTGGCTCAGAATTCCAGGGTAATATCAGAGCCAAGCTAGATTGAGATTCTGATAAAAGCAAGTGCAGGCTGACCAGCATCCCAGGACTTTTACTCTTCCATCCTATTCTCCTCCAAACCCTCGAGCACGAGGGATGGCCCTCTTTTTTTTTTTATTTTTTTATTTTTTTGAGACAGAGTCTCACTCTGTTGCCCAGGCTAGAGTGCCATGGCGTCAGCCTAGCTCACGGCAACCTCAAACTCCTGGACTCAAGCAATCCTCCTGCCTCAGCCTCCCGAGTAGCTGGGACTACAGGCATGTAGTCCGGCTAATTTTTTCTATATATATTTTTAGTTGTCCATATAATTTCTTTCTATGTTTAGTAGAGACAGGGTCTTGCTCTTGCTCAGGCTGTTCTTGAACTCCTGAGCCCAAACAATCCACCCACCTTGGCCTCCTGGAGTGCTAGCATTACAGGCGTGAGCCACCGCGCCTGGCCCGATGGATGGCCCTCTCAAGGACAGTGGATGACTTCCTCATGGATGGTGGCTGACCATTCTAAAGATTTTGTCTCCTCTCAGTGCTGCTTTTTTCAAAAAATTTAAAGAGGAATCCCTAACTGGAGAAGTTTCCCTGTGAAATGAAAGCAAAAGGAATGTTGAACTGCTGCCCTGCAATACCTGAGGCTCTCCAGCCTGGGGCCCATCCCCACTGCTCTCTCCATGCTCACCAGGAGCCACAGAAACAGCCTCCGGACCTCCACCATACCCCTTATCCATTATCAGACTGGGAAGCTGATCATCACAAGGGAACATGACCTCATAAACCAACATCAGTAGAGCTGAGAAGTGAAACCACTAGAAAAGCTATACAAAAACTGAATACAACGTATACTATAGACAGATCCACCATGGGAAATAAGCACAATAAATATTACAAACATATTCAAAGATATAAGAGAGAATGTTAGTTAAATGAAGAAGGAGAAAGAAGCTATAAAAGGGAACCCTATGCCTCTTCTGATGGAAGAATAGGTAAGTCACTGAGGACATCAAGAAAAACTAAGTACAGTTTTAAAAATATATACGTGAAGACACTGAAGAGTTAACAAGGTAGTAAAGAAGTAGTGGGTCTAGAAAGATCTTGAAAAAAAATCGGAACCCAGAAAGGTGAACTCAACATTTGGACTACTTCTACCTTGGAAGTATTTGTCAATTCTAGAAGAGTCAATTGAGAGCCTGGCAGTGTTTGAGATGGTCTGAAAGTAATGGGGTAAAAAGTCAGAATCCAGGACTCATCTAGGGAAATAGCCTGGCGGTGGGATGAGAACCAAAAGAACTGCAGCATAGTAATAAGATTGGACTGCAAATAGATCAGTTCTCACAAAGACTGCAGCCTCAAATCATCTCAGTCTCTGAAATTGGATTAAAGAAATACCAGTTTGCCAGAATTCCCTAATGCTTGGCATAAACAAATGTAAATCCTCCCTAGAGAAGAACAACATCTTCCTAGGCCTCAGGTTATTTCTACACCAGCAGTTTTTCAAATACAACCTCCATCGCACAATAAAAATAATCAGACACTCGAGGAGACAGGACAATACGAATGAAAAGGAGGATAAAAAACACCCGGAAAATAAAAACCCAAAACCAACCCTCAAAAGAAACAGACCAATAAAGATTCCAGAGAGTGAGGATATTGGATACATACTTTAAAATAATACTTGCTAAATTCAATAAGATTTTTTAAAAAAAAATAAGTCTGAAATTTTCTGAGGGAAGACAAAACCGTTAAAAAAGATATATTTTTAAAAGAATATAGCAGATTTGAAAAATAAATATACAGACATTCAAGACCTAAAAATACAATAATTAGGATGAATTTTTAAAAGAATAGACACAGTTAAAGAAAAAAATTAGTAAACTGGAAGGTTAATAAGAAGAAAATATCCATAATGAAGCATAAAATGACAAAAGAATGGAAGATATGAAATATGTGGAATACAGTAAGAAAGTCTAACATATCTGTAATTGTAGTTGCAGAAAGAGAAAAGAGAGAAAATGGAGAGGAGGAAATATTTAAAAAGATAATGGCTGAGAATTTTCCAAAACTGATGAATTTTCCAAAACAGATTCAAGAAGCTCTGAGAACTCTGACCAGGGAAACTAAAGAAAAGGACACTCAAGCACATTAAATTTCTGAAAAATGACATTTTGTATTTGCCTGAAAACCAAGAGAAAGAGAAAATCTTATAGCAGCCAGACATAAAAGACAGATTCCCCCTTCAAGAGCAGCAGTTAGACTAAATGCTGGTTTTTCAACAGAAACAATGGAAGTCAGAAAACAATGGAATATTTACTAAATGTTGAAAGAAAATAACTGCAACCTAAAACCTCATGCACAGCAAAAATATTTCAAGAATGAAGACAAAACAAAGATATTTTTTAAAACCTGAGGAAATTCATCACTGGTACCTCCACAGTAATACTTAAGTACCTTCTCAGACAAAAAGAAAATGACTCCAGAAGAAAAATGGAGATGCTGGCAAGAGTGTAGAACAACAAATTGGTATATAAATAAGGAAATCTATATTACTATTGATTCTACAGAATGACATAATGTGAGCCAAGTATGCAATTTTACATTTTAGGAGCTACATTTAAAAGAATAAAATGAAACAGAAAAATTAATTTTAATAATATATTTTATTTAACCCAATATAGCCAAAGTACTATGATTTCAATGCATAATAAATATATAAAAAATCACTGAGATATTTTACAATTTTTTCATATTAAGTCTTGGAAGTCCAGTGTATAGTTTAAATTTATAGTGCATTTCAATTTTGATGTTATATTTTGTAGATAAAATACAAAATTTGTAGATAAAAGAGTAGGTTCATATATTTAAATTGTTTCAAATATACATTAAAATATTTTAATAACTGAATTTAATAAAATTTTTTCCTTCAATATTATAATTTTCCTTTAATATTTGCATCCATACTGACAAAACTGTTCATCTTTTGCAGAAGAATTACCTTGACTTTGAAGCAAAAGTCTATTGGTTTGAAAATTACATCTGTCTAAGTTAAGTAAATTCAATAACCTTGTGTCAACTCAGTATTATTAATATCACATCAAAGGGGTATTACATAAATTGAAAAGCAATTCTAAGTTTATTAACAAAGTATTCTTCAAAATTTTCTTATAGTTTTTGCAGCCCGTTTACATAATGGTGACAGTTATAATTAAAATCTTCTGCATATTGATTCACTTTAGAAAAATGTGTCAAATCATTATTATTGATTTGTACATATTATAAAAAGCACTTTCAAAATAAATTCTTGTACCTATCTAGTAGCTAGGCCATAAATAAGCTTTTTTATTGTCTTGCCATTTCAAATTTAGATGTTATTCACATGCAGTGTAATACCAGTAAGAAAACTTAAGTCCCACTGACATTTTTACCTTTAATTATTGAATATTTGACCAATATTTGTTTTATTTCAAAAAATTTTAAAATATTAATCTCTAGTTTTAAACTTCCAATAAGTCTGGATTCTTTACTTAACATTGCTGGAGCACCTTGCATCATGATAGAAACTGATTTTATTCATATCTTGCTGAAATTATTTTTTGACAGATGTAAAATATTCAAAATATTCTTGCCATAAATTCAGTTCAATCTCTTAGGCCACAAGCTGATGATATTATTAGCATATTTATTTGATGATAAGATTAGCATCATGGCATTTTAAGCGGATATTGCAACACTTAAGCTCACTGCAATAGCAATAGGAGGTGGCTACAAAATTATTACAATAGTACAGTATTACAACAGTTAATTTTATGCAGTTATTATTAATACTGCATCTTTACATTTGTCTCAACTGCAAATACCACCATGTATGATATGTGTTTGTGTGCATGAGTTTTGATAAATTTTAACTTTTTACAATAGATTTGCATACATTTTATGGCAATAAACAATAGACTAGTATGTATATATATTATGCATTCATGACATACCTAATTTTTCTTAATTGTTTCATTTCTAGGCTATGAATTTCATCTGTGAGTTTTTTCAAATTATTGCAAATCTCTAAAAATTTTCCAATATATTTATTGAAAAAAATTCACATGTAAGTAAACCCACACAGTTCAAACCCATGTCGTTCAAGGGTAAACTGTATACTGTTGTAAGGATCTTGAGCTATAGGTAAAGTGCTATAATATTACATGAAGGTAGGCTATGCTAAATCAAAGATGAATATGGTAACCCAATGTAACCCCCAAAATAACACCATAAAGTGTTATTTATAGCTAATAAGCCAAAAAAGGAGATGAAATAGAATCATTAAAAAATGCTCAATCCAACAGAAGGAAGAAATTGAGGAAGGAACAAAGAACAGATAAGACAAATGGGAAAAGAATAGCAATTGATAGATTTAAACCCAATCTCATCAATAACTATATTAAATGTAAATTTTCCAAACATTCTAACTGAAGGCAGAGATTCTCAGTTTAGATAAAGCAAGATCCAAATATACACAGCCTTCAAGAAACACACTTTTCAGTGAAAAAATACAAATAGCTTAAAAAATGAAAGGATGGAAAACATTCTACACCAAAACTAATAAAAAGAAAGCTGGAGTGTCCATATTTATATTAGGCAAAGTAAAATTTAAAGCAAATAATATTACAAGAAATAAAAAGGGTCATTTCGTAATCACATAGGGATAAATTCATCAAGAGAACATAAAAATTCCACATGTGCATGTATCTAATACTAAAGTTTCAAAATATATGAAGCAAAAATTGATAGAACTCCAAGGAAAAACAGACAAGTCCACAATGATAACTGGTGATTTCCATATCCCTCTCTCAATAATTGATAGAAGTAGAAAATCAATAATAATATATAACACTTGAACAATACAATCAACCAACTTGGTCTAATTGACATTTATTTATAACACTGCACCTAACAATAGCAGAATATACAGTCTTTTCAAGTGTACACAGAACATTTACCAAGATAGACCATATTCTGGGATATAAAACAAGTCTGAATAAACTTAAAGGCTATTAAAACAAAAAGTTTAGTGTCTTATCACAATGAAATTAAATTAGAAGTAATACCAAACTATTTCTTAAATATCTCCAAATATTTGTAAGCAAATACCACTTTCTAAAAATAACCATAGACAGAAGAATAAATCAAAATAAAAATTAGAAAATATTTCAAAATAAATTTAAATGAAAACATAACATTAAAATTGGTGGGATGCAGCTAAGTCAATATACTTGGAATTAAATTTATAGCAATAAATGCATATTACTAGAAGAGAAGAAAATTTCAAATCAATACACCAGCCTTCACTTTAAGAAAGTAGAAAAAGAAGAGCAAATTAGACCCAGAATAAAGAACATAAAGGAAATAATAAAAATAAAAGAACAGAAATCAATCAAAAAGAAAACAATAGAGAAAACTAATAAAGCCAAAGGCTTATTCTTTGAGAAATCAATAAAATCAATAAACTAGACAGAATGCTGAGGGGAAAAAGAACAAATACACAAATTATCAATATCTGGAACAAGAGAAGTGATATCACTACAGGTTCCGCAGACATTAAAAGGATAATAAGGTAATATTACAAACATCTCCTATTAGACAAATTCCTTGAAAGACACAAACTACCAAGCTTCCCTTAAGGAAAAAAGAGATAACCTAAGAAGCCTTATATCTCCAAAAGAAATTAAATTTATACTTAAAAAACCTTCCCACAAAGAAAAGCAAGAACTAAATGACTTCATTGGTTAATCCTACCGAACTTTTGAAGAAGTAATACTAATTCTACACAAACTCTTCCAGAAAATCAGTGAAGTCATAACACTTCTCACAAAGGACTTGTAAGCAGAATATATTAAGAATTCCCAAAATTAAACAAAAAGAAAACAGTAACCAAAAAAGAACTGGCAAAATTTTTGAACTGAAAATCCAATTAAATAATATATATAGATGGCCACTAAACACAAAGATGCTTAATAAACACAAATAAACTGCAAAGATACTTAATACCATTAGTAATTAGGGAAATGTAAATTAAAACCACAATGAGATACCACTATACTTCTATTAGAGTTGCTAAAATTTAAAAGACATGACATGATTGCATATGTTGAAAATCAGAGAAGGCCAACATGGGAGCCAGGACTTTCACCTCCGCTGGACAATACCAAGGCCTCCCACCTGCAGTGTCAGCAGAGACCATGCAAGGAGGCTGGACTCCCACCACCACCCCAGTAACAAGGCTCAACAGATTTTTGACAAAGGTGCAAGAGCAATTCAATAGAGAAAATGCAGGCTTTTCAGCAAATGGTGCTGAAGTAACTGGACATCCATAGGCAACAACAACAACAAAAAAAACCTCCAAACCTCTAACCAGGTCTTACACCTCATACAAATTTAACTCAAAATGGGCCATAAATGTAAACATAAAACACAAAATTGTTTTTAACAACCTTTCAAAAAACACAGGAGAAAATCTCTGGGAGTTAGGGCTTAGTAAAGCATTCTGAGTCATGACACCAAAAAGCACAGTTCATAAAAGAAAAAATCAGTACATTAGACTTCATCAAAATTAAAACCTTTTAGTTTTCAAAAGACCTTGTTAAGAGGATGAAAAGACACGCTGCAGACTGGGAGAAAATATTTGCAAGCCTCATATCTGACAACGGACTAGTATCTAGAATATATAGAGAACTCTCAAAATTCAACAGTAAAGAAAACAAACACTAATAAAAAAAATAGACCAACGACATGAGCAAACATGTCACCAAGAGGATATACAGATGGTAAATAAGCACATGAAAAGATGTTCAACATCATTAGCCAGCCATTAGGGAAATGTAAATTAAAACTGCAATGAAATATCACTATATACCTCTCAGAATGGCTTAAAAAATAAATACTGACAACACCAAATGCTGGTGAAGATGGGAAGAGACTGGATCACTCATGTAATACACTGCTGGTGGGAGTGTAAATCTTGGCGTTTCCTGTAACAAACAAACAAGCATGCATATGACCCAGCAATTGCACTCCTGGGCATTTCTCCTAGAGAAATAAAAACTTACGTTTATACAAAATCTGTACGTGAATATTCATAACAGCTTTATTTCTAATGGCCCCAAAATGGAAACAACCCATATGCCTTTCAACAGGTGAATGGTTCAGCAAACTATTGTAGACCTGTACTATGGAATACTACACAGCAGTAAAAGGAAGCAAATTATCCATCCAAACAATAACCTAGCCCTCCCACCTCCACCGCCATACCACTTTGTATGTGAAGGACCAGATGATCAGGGGAGATACAGGACTCGCCTAGGGCTTACCTAAAAGATGGTGCCTTTTCTGTCACACCTCAGCTGCTTTGTTTTGCCATCGATAATTTCCTCAGGATGAGAGACTCTCCAGAGAATTATGCTGAGTGAAAAAAGCCAATCCTAAAAGGTTTCATATTGTGAAATTCCACTTTTTTATATAAGACTCTTGAAATGACAAATTTATTGAAATGAAGAACAGATTAGTGGTTGCCAGAGGTTAGGAAGGGGGTGGGGGTGGGAGGGACGTGGGTGTGGCTCTAAAAGGAGAACAAGACCTGTCCTTGCCATGGTGGAAATGTTCTATACCTTGGCTGTCTTACTGTTAATATCCAGGTTGTGATATCCTAGTATATAGTTTTGCAAGATGTTACCAGTGAGGGAAACTAGATAAAGGATACAAAAGATCTGTTTTATTTCTCCTGGCTGCTTGTTAATCTACAATAATCTCAAAATAAAAAGTTTAATTTAAAAATGTGTATATAATAATAAAGGACTGAGGATAGTCAAGACCTTCTTGAAGAAAATGAAAAATAAAGGTGATGATATAGAACTCTATGACCTGACAACTACCTTTGAGAAATAGTTTGGCATAAAATTAAACATACACTTGCCTCTATTCCATGATTCATCTACTCGAAACGTATCTTAGAAAAACTTCACAGGTGCATCAGGAGACACATAAAGAATGTGCACAGCAGCATTGTTTATAATAGCAGAAAGAAAACTGGGTGCCTTTTCCAATGTTAATTTCCTGGTTTTGCTAATCAATATGGTTATATAAGATGTTACCATTGGGGCAAGCTGGCTGAAGGATACACAGAAACTCCCTGTATTATTTTCAGTGACCTCCATACAAGTCTAAAATTATCTAAAATTAAAAAAAATTAACTGGACAAATTTTACTGAAAATCATTTAAAAATTGGGTCATACAGTGGAATACTAAACAGAAGGGAAAATGAAAGAACTCTTGCTATGTGCATCAACATATGGATCTCAGCAACGTAATGTTAAGAAAAAGGCAAGTCATAGGACAGAATATACAGTTTGAGACTTTAGATAAAATTCAAAAGATGCAAAACAAAACATTGTTGAAAGGCACATCCAAATGAAATAAAACTCAAAGAAAAGCCAAGATTCTGGCTTTGCAAGTTGGGAAGGGAGGAAAGTATACTTGTAATATTTGATTCTCCAGCTGGATGGAGGGTAAATGGGCATTCATAGCGATAGGTTTCCTTTATAGCTAACATATATAGACATAGCACACACTCAATAGGAAGCTTTACAGAATTTTTAAAAATGGAGCACAAAGATGCAGTGTGAAAAAAACTCTTCTAGTGGGGTTACCAAACTGAGGTTCACAGTGGTCACATTTTCTACCACCTGGAGAAAGCCTGTCTGCTCTAGGGCAGGTTAAGGACAAGATCCCAAATAAGGGGAGACAAGCAGTAGCGGATGGAGAAGGAAAGAGACTTGGAACAGAGCAGACTTGGAGTTTCTGAGGCTCTCATTCCCACAGCATGATGACCTCATTCTGAAAGCAACACTAGTACCTGCTCCAGCTACAATGAGCCAGCCCAGTGGTTGGAGTTGAGTTTTTGTCATTTGGACTGTAAATCCTAACAGAGTCCCCCCAGATATCCTAGCCCATAGTCAGTCCAGATAAGTCTGGTAAGCACGTGGGCTGACTTAGAAGAGGTGTCCAGAGGGACCCATGCCCCAGCCCTCCCGCCTCCACCGCCATACCACTTTGTGTGTGAAGGACCAGATGATCAGGGGAGATACAGGACTCGCCTAGGGCTTACCTAAAAGATGGTGCCTTTTCTGTCACACCTCAGCTGCTTTGTTTTGCTACTGATGATTTCCTCAGGATGAGAGGATCTGGGAAGACACCACCAGATGTTAGGAGAAGGTACAGGTTGGAGGAGTGTTGCCTGGCTGGGTGCCTTGACCAGGAGCTCCCTGACCCCCCTGTGGAAGGACCACTCATACAGGCAGGAAGGGCTGTAGGTTGGGAGTCTCCTCTCCTTTCAGAGCTTCCTTCAGCCCCATGCTGGATGTGGTCTCCTGAGAGAGCAAGAACCCCAGAGCAGAAGTGAGTGGGTGTCTGGAGGGTTACCCTGAGCCTGATGCCAGGCACAGTGGGGCAGATATGCCAGGGAGATGATCTACAACTTCTGGGGTTCTGAACCAAAAGCGACCTTGAGAACAGAATACTTATTTTGATTTCGGTTCCAGATGTTCATTCAAATATTCAACAACTATTTCTGAAACTCTGAGCTAGGTCCTTGGTATCCAATAGTGGAGCCTCAACTATTGCTTTCGTGGAACTTGTGGTCAGGTTTTTAACAAACAATGGAAGAGAGACTCTAGGTGAGTACACCAGGGAGACAGCCTAAGCAAGCCCTGCAAGTCAAAAGAGGGTAAAAAATGTCCCTTGGAAACCTGGAGATAAAAGTTGTGTCTCACTCCTGTCTCTATAACAGTGTGTTCACAGACGTGGATTATAATCCCAAAT
Organism: Lemur catta; assembly: GCF_020740605.2. Taxonomy (NCBI): domain Eukaryota; kingdom Metazoa; phylum Chordata; class Mammalia; order Primates; family Lemuridae; genus Lemur; species Lemur catta. The sequence goes on along the minus strand of NC_059128.1, from coordinate 167,058,126 downwards.
AAATGTTCACTGAACAGCCCTAAATGAACCAGACCACGTGGTGGCAGGACTGAAAGAGGCAGCTTTGTGAAACCTTGATTAACCAGGATGCCTTAGCGTAGGGCTCTCCTGGGAGCGTTCCTCGTGCTTGGCATTCGCTCTTTGCTCTCACTCACAATGCATTCCATATGCCTCAATGGGCCAGGCTATACAGAGGCGAATGGGAGGTCTCCAGCGTGTCCTCTGGGAGTTCATTGTCTAGATACACATAATTGCCAGGGCAAGGAGTGGAGTTGACAGCCTAGCGACCCCAGGATCAAAAAGCGCAAGGCATGGTCCTGGAGACAGCCGCACTGGCATTCAGGGCGTCAGGACTCCTTCTCTCCCATGGGGCACGTTAGGATTTAGCATTAAATGATCGGTAAGAGCAGTTTGTCTGAGGCAGGCGCGCCCTACATTGGCAGCTCCTCTCTCTGGTCAGCTCTGCGGGGGCACCCACGGACCCCAGAGAACTGCCTGGATAAAGGGCAGACCCTTTATATGGGCCTAGGACGAGACGGTGGGCTAGAGACCACACGGGGCGACAGTCGAGCCCCGTTTGAGCCAGGTGCACCAGGTATGCGCGTCTGCCCACTCCGAGACGCCTCACCACACCCTGGCTCTCCCCATGCCTCCTTCCTCCCTTTCCGCCCCCGTCGGACTACTGCACTGTGCATCGGTGGAGGAAAGGTGGATGTGGAGGAAAGGACTGGCATCTAGGTTTAAAAGACCAGAAATAAATGTCCCCTGACAATTTCTCATCATTTTTCTGGGTTCAAAACAGGGATAGAGTGGGGAAGAGAGACATAGCGGGATAGCGAGAGACGGCCGGATCCCGGAGGCTCTCAGGCATAGCGCGGCGGTTCTCTCCTGCCCGGGTGTGGGCTCGGGGTGGGCGGGCGGACGCCCCCCAGCCCCGCAGCCCCGCGGGCCCCGCATGACATCAGAGGCTGGGGAGCGCGCAGAGCGCAGGCGCCGGCGGAGGACGGAGGCGGGAGGGGGCCGACCGGCGCGGCTCTGGAGAGCGCTCCTCCGCCCCGCGCGCAGTCCCTGCGCCCCGCTCCGCCCGCGCCTCGCTGCCAGCGCCGCGCCTCGGGCGTCCAGAGCGCGCCCCTCTCACCGCAGCCGGCGCCGCCCGCGGCAGCCCAGCCCCAGCCTTCCTCCGCCTCCTCCTCCGCCGCCGCCGCTGCTGCTGGACACGCAGCCGCAGGCCGGGGCCGGGACGCAGCTGGGGAGTCAGGGACGCGCGCAGCCAGCCCTTCCCCCTCCGGCTCCCGCACCGCCGGCCGCCTCCCCTCGCCCTCCTCCTCTCCCCTCCCTGCTCCTTCGCTTCTTCCTCCTCCTTCTCTCCCAGCCCCGGCTGCCAGCACCATGTCCGCAGGGGGAGATTTTGGGAATCCACTGAGAAAATTCAAGTTGGTGTTCCTGGGGGAGCAGAGCGGTAAGTACCTGGCTTATTCTCTTGGCTTGGCGCCGAGTCAGCCCCCGCCGCCCAATCACCCACGCCACTGGGACCCCCGGCCCTGGCTGGAAAGGCCCCTCCGTGCCCGGGTGGAGGAGAGGGATGGGGACGAGGAGGTCGGGGCCGGCTCGGGCGGGGCCGGGCTGGGGAGGGGCCGAGGGTAAGGACGGTGGAGGCGCCGGCGCCAGGAGTCGGGGCGAGGGTGGGATCTGGGTGGGGGGCTGCGGTGCGGGTGCAGGTGCGGCGCGGCGGGGAGGCCGGAGGGCGGCGGCTCGCCCCGCGGCGCCGGCTGAGGCGTGAAGGCGCCGGCTCGCTGGCTACCTCGCACTGCGGCACCGGCTGCGGGCGACCGCGCAGGTGGCTGGGTGCAGGCGGGGGTGGGGGGACGGCGGGTGCCCCTCTTGGAAGAACAAGGTGGGGCTGGGGTCTGGCCTCCCCCCACCCCACTGCACTGGAGGGTCCTGGGGGGATGGGGACCCTGCGGACCCTGCCAGGAACCATGCGAAAGGGCACATCCAGGCCCTGGAACAGACGGCCGCCGGGGGTAACAGACCGACACCTGTCTCTTCTCGAAAGAGCAGTGCAGAAACGGCGGTGCAGGCTGCGGGGAAACAGGACGCCTACCTCCCCTGGCTTACGTCCGACTGGGCACAGAAGGTTCTAGACCTGCTGTCCTTCGCTGGAGCATGTTAGCCTTCTTGGTGTTCAGGGGTCTGGGGGATGACAGCGAGAGGTACCCTAATTCGAGGCGATTTGGGGGATGGTACAGGGGCACCTTACACCAAGACGCTGTGAAGCCTGGCTCTGGGCAGAGAAAGGCCCAGGCGACACGCCCTGCCTGGCTTCCCAGCACCCTTCTTGAGAGCATGGGCGGATTCTTCCCACCCCCACCTCCCAGCTCACCGCCCTTCTTGGGGGAGGGGAGGTCACTGTGGCAGCTGGCCAGAGCCCTTCTTGGGGGAGGGGGAGAGGAACGGCTTCTTTGCTGCCCAGCAGCCTCCCCAGGAAAACATCTCTGACGCCCAGATTGAAGAGCTGGGCCCCCTCTGCCACCTGTAGCAAAGAGTGGCTTTGAGAGCATCCCTCCAGAGGCCTCTCCCACGGGGCCGCAGGGAGACAAGCTGGGCCCTGGTCAGCTCTGCTCTGGGAGAAGGCATCCCTGGAGGGCAGGACCCCCGGCTCTGGCTCTGCAGACCAGTCCTATTCACCTGGGTTGGTGCCTGTCTGACAAGGAGGGCCTAGAGAAAGGCAACTGTGGGAGGACCCGGTAGGCCAGGAATAGTGCTACTGTGAGGAGTGAACAGGAGGGTTATGGCGGTCACGTGGCCGGCTCCTGTTTGCTCATGCTCATCACCTGAGATGGATAGAAGGTGGTTGCCAGGCCTAAACATGGAGATGAGTTTGGGGGCCACGCCGAGCATTTCAGAACAAGATCAACTCAGCCAGCCAGCCTATATTCTAGACTCTGATTTTCTGTTATTATTAGATCCCAGTTTTACAGAGCTGACTCTTCCCTGTGTCTGGAAGGGATTTTGGTGGTCTTCACAACCCGGTGCTGGTCTTACCTGGCCTGGAGCCCTGGGAGAGAACCTATAGGGAGCAGGCAGTCTGGGAGTTGAATTTTTAGCTCTGTTGCCTTCAGCAAAATGGGAGGCTTCTCTGACTTACTTTCTGTCTCTGACAAATGGTTGCTTGAAGATAGTTGTCTTATTCCTTCATGGTTCCCTAGTACCTCTCAAAATGCCTGGACCCCCATAGGTTCTCAACAAATATTTGTTTGTTCTAAGTCTGGAGAAGCTGCAGAAAGGGCCAGGGATGTGATAAGGAAAATGTCTCTGGTGAGTTTGAGTGAAAACTCTGGGCTCCCTCAGAATTCCTGATGGACTGAGGTCCCTGGTGTGCCCTGCAAACCCCCTTTGCTCCTAAAATCACAGAAGTGAGAGCTGAAGCCTAAGAAATGATCCCCTCACCTACCCCCATTGGGATGGGAAGTCTGAGCCCCAGGCAAAGGGGAGCGCCTGCCCAGAGTCCCCTTCTGGGGCTACAGTCCACACCTCCTGTTCCCAGTCCACTAGCATGTCATTGGGAAATAAGATGCTATTTTTCACTAGCATGTCATTGGGAAATAAGATGACCTTGAATTGGGGAAGCCAAGAATTGGGGAGCCTCCCTGAGAGGGGGTGAGGGTTGCCGCTGTCTGGCCAGGCTTACGGCTAGGTCTGGTGACCTGGTATGGTAGGAATGCAAGGCTATTTGGTCAGGGGCAGGGTTGTGGGCCCTTGGAAATTAGAGAGGCACTGCCATCAGTGAGACTGGCTCCTGGCCACCCTGGTCCCTACTGGCAGGAAGCCCTAAGGCCCTGAAAAACCTCTTTCATTTTGTGGTGTGGTTATTGGGTTGTTTGCCTTAGGATTTACAAAGCTTATGAGGTCCCAGAGTTAGGTAGGAGGCCTGTGCATCTCTAAGCCTGGTGGGATGGGGAATTGCCAGCAGAGCCACTTCTTCCACCTTGCCTGCACGCAGTTTTGCATCTGGTGGTCCTCTCTACCAGCCTCTGCTGCAGCCTGTGTGGTAGAGGGAGCATCCTGAGGTCTGGCCCTCACTCCCACCTTGGCTCTCTCTTCCTGTATGACCTCAGAGGTCCCTTACCTTTTATACATGGGGGAGTTGGGCCAGCTGAGCTTGGCAGAGCCTTCTGGAGCAGCATGGGCTTGTCTGTATGAGCTGAGAGAGGTTGGGAGAAGGAATGTAGGGATGTGGTTTTCTCTTGTTTCCAGTGCCTGGCATAGAGGTGACATCTCTCTAGGCCAGTGGGCAAGGGCGCCTGGATTCCAAAGAAGAGTGGCATCCATGGAGCAGGGTGAAGAGCACATCTTGGGACAGGTAATCCCAGGTGGGCATCAGGCCTTCAAAGATACCAGGTAACTGGTTTGAATAGGAAGCCCTTGAGGAGCCACTCTAGAGAGAATACCTCCTGCTGATGGGAGACCACCCCCTTCTGGCAGCAGAGTGACTACTGTCCTCTGGCCCGTGGAATATAGGCTGGCCAATAGTGTCAGCCTGGCACAGGGTGCGATTGTGGGGAGGGTGCTGTGGACCCAGGGTGAGGGATTTCCTTGTGGCAGGGAGGCTGTGCAACCCTGCTGGTGCCAGATGGCTCTCTTGGCCTACTGGGTATGCCCTTGTGTGGACTGGGGAACATGTGGGTGTCATACACCAGTCCCACCAGGCATTTGATGACATCCAGAGAAGACAGGCAGGAGCAGGTGTCTGAAAAAGGAGAGTAGGCCTGTGGGACACACGTGTTCCTCCTAAGCTCTAATGGCATCCTGTGGGCTTTGAGGCTTCACTCAGCCATCTCAGTATGTGTGGTGGGAAGGGGAGGGTCAGGGATGTGTCTGCTGCACTCTGGCTTCTTCTGATCTCCCCTTCCCTGAGACTCCTCCAGTGGATGCAGGAAGATTGACTAGACACAAAGAAAGCTCTGTCTGTTTTCCTTGGCTGAGGCCAGCAGGCCAGCTTCTCCCTCTGACCAGACACCTCCCTGCCCTGCCCCTAGCAATTGTGCTGCAGGAGGTGCTGTCCACATTGAACATGATCTGAATAGCATCCCCCGGAGCAAGCTGTGCAATGCAGTGACCCTGCAGGCAGCTGCCCTTTGGTTGTTTAGTCATTTGTTCATTCATTCCTTCCCATCCCCCTTTTTCTCTCTCCCTTCCTCCCTCCATCATCTGTTATTCATTTACTTTTTGAGTGTGTCCCTGCCCTCATGGATCCTATAGTCCACTGGGAGCACAGACATTTGTGGATATAATTACAGTACAGGTCTGTGAGAGCGATGACAGGGGAGGAACAGCAGCTGTCAGACCCTTTATCAGGGGCATCTGACCCACCTTTGGTGGCTGGTGGGAGAGGTGGCTTCCATAGGCTTCAGAGGAGACGCTTCTATGGGCAACAGGCAACTACTCATCTTTGGGCTGTATGCAGGGAGTAGGTCTTGGAAGGAGCCCACCGTCTCCAGGGAACCTAGTCTATTCTTTTTCCCTGCTGTGTGGAAAGTGTGTGGGGTTGAGCTGCAGGAGGACGAGGGTGACTCTCAGTGTCTGGTTTGCTGGTGCTGAGTAGGGGCTGTCCCCACACTTTCATCCCATTCCTCTCCGGTTAAGGGGTAAGGAGTGTTCAGGGGCCCCCACTACCTGGAAGGCCTTTTCCTCTGCCCACGGCCTGGCCCGGCCTGCCCCCTGCCCTCCTCCTGGCCACACCACCACCCTCCTGCAAGGGGCCCTTTGCTGGCCTGGTGGTTATGCCTGCAGCCCCTCCGAGAAGCTTCCTTCTCCCCACCAACTCCCGGACCCCCTTGCTCTTCTGTTCCCAGCTCCACAGCAGCCCACCGGGCCAGGCACCGAGGCGTAGCTTTGTTTTTTTCTGAGCATTTCTTAAAAACAATCACATGCTGCCCCATGACCTCTTTTCTGTTGTCTCTGTTAACTAAGGATTTTTAAATGTTCATTACTTTTTCAGATACAAAAACCCTAACTGAATTTTAAGCACCTTCAGAGGACTATGTCTTAGTCACCATTTTACCCCTCCCCACCTACATGTGCTTATTAAATTTCTTGATTTGAAAATGATGGGATTATCTTGGCTGTGTGAGATTTGCTGTTGGCCCATAGGTAGATTAAAAGTGAAGGGGGTCGAAGTGGCTTTGAAGTAGACTTTTCTCATCCTGACACCTGCTGTTTAATCAAGGCAGATTTTTACCAGCAACACCTAAGAGTCAGAGGATTGGATCATTTAGCCTGGATCATGCTGGACTTGAAGTTCATCTCAAAGAACTGGAAGTTCTTGGGTTACCCCCCCAATCTCTGAAGAAATACAGGAAAGTAGCCAGGCCACCAGAGATAGGGAGAGGCGCACCAGATCTCAGGTAAACCTCCAACGTGCTTTGTGCCATGGCGTCTTGTTCTTTTTTTCTCTCCTGCCGGTTCTTCTCCCTTCCTCAGCAGCTGGGGTGAGAGGGGGCCCCTTCGTGGATGTTAAGTATAGACCCAGAACCTTTGCTTTTTGTTTAAAGGTGAGTGTTAGTGAGAGAGAGTCAGATAGACTCCAAGATGAGAACTAACCTGTACTTGGTATAAGGGGAAAGTGGCACCTTCAATTCTCATGACAGATAACAAAAGAACTTGCTAGCAGAGAAAAAAGAAACTCTTAGAATATGTTCTGGCTGTGCAGATGCAATAGTAATTACCATCTTTTGTGTGATCTGATTATTGTTATCATTTGCAGCCCCCAAATTATAATTAATCACATTAAAATAGAACAAAATAACCTCATTGTCCTTTTATTCCTCACTATATCCCTAAAATCAGGCCATGAATATTTATTCTTGTAGGTGTTGCCCCCAACATTGCAGACTTGCCCGGGGCAGACCCGAGGGTGGCACCATCTGTGTCCCATGCAGACGGCAGAGTCTGCCTGTCCTTCCCACCCCATTGAATGAATGAACCATTGAGTGTGCAGGGCTGTCTTGTCTCAGTGTAAATAATTTAGGGAAGTTGCTGGACAGAACCACTGGGAAAGGTGAGAGAAGGTTAGGTGAAACAGCAAAGCTCATAAACATCAGGGGTGACTGCTGGGCAGACTGCTGTCTGTCATCCTTTTCCATCTCTCACCACTGAGGAGAGAAGCTGGGGGAGCTCTGGTGGAGGTTGCCAGGGAGAAGTACCAGACGCGCCCTGAGACGGGCAGCTTTTGTTAGGGCCAAAAAGACAGGCTGGGGGTGGGGGAATGGGGCTCCAGGCTGGGCCTGGGGACTTGAAGCCCTGAGGGGACTCAGAATGGCAGGCCAGTCTTTGTTTCCTGGAACAAGGGGAGAAAAGGACAAAGGTTCAAAACTCCTAAGGAGGCTCTTTACTATGTCTTTGGGTTTAAGATTTCAAATTTTTCTCATCATTCCCATAATTTTTGCCCTAAACTAAGATCTTTTTAAAAAGTAAATCTTGACTGCTATGAATACTTTAGCATTTTAGTAGAAACGGTAGATTTATTTTTAGTAGAAAAAGTTATTTATTCTGATCTCTTGGTAACCAGGCCAGTGGGAGCCCAGGTGACTGGACCACGTGTTCTGGGCTAGGTTCTACCTATCCCTAGGGGCTGACATATCCAAGGGACAGGCCCAAGTCCTGGAGGCAGCAGATCATACCTTGCCCCTGAGGGCAGAACAGAGCCTTTAAAGCAAAGGTTAGGGAATATATAAAAATAACAGCCGTGTGTGTCCTTCCTTAAGTTAACCTCAGATGGCATTTATTGAATACCTCCCACGCCCCACGCTCCACACGGGTCGGCGGGTGCTTTGTGTCCTCCCAGCCCCACTGTGATGACTGCGGGATCACCTCTGTGTTCCTGGCCACAAGGCAGAGGCTTGGAGAGCTGGCCCTCCCCAAGGACTCGCTGTTAGTGTGGCAGAGTTAGGATTCAGAACCAGGTCGCTATGAGGAACACAAGGAACTGCTGGGCTTCCTGCCTCAAAAGAAGGGCCAGGAATGGGGAGGAGGAGACAGAAGAACACTGAGGTCTGACAGACATGAGGTCTGCCCTAGATGCCTCTCAGGGAATGTTGGTGCTAAGCTCTTGCTGAAGAGGATCCCACAGATCCCAGCACCGTCTGTGCTAGCGAGGGGTGTTGGGACCCTGCAGGGAGGAGGGCAATGGGTGCTTTCGGAGGAAGCAAGGACTCAGTGGGGAGTCCAGTGAGGCTGGTCCTGCACAGCAGGCCCCGTGTTCTTGGAAGGAACTGCATATTTGGGGTGGTTTGAAGGGAGTTGACAGGGTGTATGGGGGCAGCTGAATCCTGCTCAAGTCAGCCCCAGCCCACTGCCATGGAGGAGCACCGCTGCCCAGGTTCTAGCCAAGAACTCATGACTGCCCAGAGGAGAACCAATCAAGCTAAATGGCTGGTACCCGCCTGGGGGTGAGAAGGCAGGTAACCCTTCTGGCCACATCCCCCCCCAGGCCTGGAGATGTCAGGCCCTGGAGACCCTGATTCTGCCGCTGGCTGGCTGTGTGCCGGACAAGCCCTGCCATCTCTGGCTTGCTCCATGTGTCTGCTCAAGGCCGCTGGACTGGGTGACCCCTTGGGCCAACAGAGCTCTAACTCTGCTTCTGTAATTCAGTTCCAGTTGCAAGTATGATGCCAAGCCAGTAACACTCCCAGCCTGGAGACAAGCAGGCTGCTGGCCAGAGGGGCTGCAGGGATAGGGTGTGGGGTCAGGGGCTCTGCTGTTTCCCTCAGAGCTGTCTGGGGTCCCACATGCAGGGTCCTTTCCAGGCTGCTACCTCCTCTCCTGGGAGGCATTCCTGGCCCCCCTGTGGTCCTGCCTGGTGTGCCCCCAGGGTACTCTGGCTCCTCTCTCCTGAGCTTGTGCTTGGCTCTGGTTGCCAGGCAACAGGGAAGGGGCTCTCCTGCACTTCCTGCTGCCAGGAGGTGTTTCTTCCACACAGAGATAAGAACAGCAGGGCAGGTGACACCTCCCAGGTGCTCTTAGCCCAAGATACTTCCTTCTGCAGCCAGGTGGGCCAAGTAAGCAGGGAGAGCAGGGAAAGGGCCAGAGCCAAGAGGGGTATGCGGTGTCCCCAGCAGACCAAGCAGGGCTTAAAGACCTGGCCCCAGCTCCCACTCCCACCCTATCAACACATCGGTCCTCCTGCGTCCTGGGCTTCCATCTCAGCCCACCCCCTGTTCCCTGGATGGTATTGGGATGCAGTGGGACCACTTGTGCTCATTTTCCAGTAAGGTGATCATTACCTTGTTGGCATTCCACTAAGATCAAATGCATCAGTACATGGCACATGACAGAAGCTCAAGTGACCGGTAATTTTGTTAGCAAAATACTGACAGCAACCCCCATCCCCTTCCTCCTTGTAGATGTTGAGGGAAAGAGAAGTAGGGTGCGAGGTTTTGAGAATCATTGATTTCTGTGTAGTGAGCTGCAGGGTTCACATCCTCATGATTCAACAGGAAGAGCTGTTTATCCCATTTTGTAGATAAAGAAAGTGAGGCTTTGAGAGGTAAAGGCTTTGACACAGATGGCAGGACCCAGAAGCAGTCACTGCTGAGCTGGGCAGAGTGCCCAGGTCTCTGGCTCCCTGGCTGGCATTATCCCCCACTCTCCATCCCTGCTCAGAGGCAGGCTGGCAGGAAGCAGGACAGACTCACTCTGCCCACTCCTCCGGGGCCACCAAAATTGCTCATAGGAAGAGCACCTCATCTTCACAGCTGTGTTAGTTCCCTGAAGGAGCACAGCCCAGATGGACTACAGGGGCAGAGGTTTTGTGTGTTGTGATTGCATGCCTTCAGGCATGTGAAATGTTCAGAGCAGTACTTGGCCCAAGGTAAGCAGGCAACAAATCTGAGTCAGTGTTTATGTGAATATTATGTACACAAGCAAGACTGTGAGCGTGGTCTGCTTGGGGGAGTCAGGGAAAGGGGAGTCAGAGGAGGTTTTGCACAGTGAACAGGAATTCACCAGCAGACAAGGGGAGGCACCCAGGGCAGAGGGCCCAGCCATGTCCAGGCAGTGAAGGGATTGGGGCTTCCAGGGAATCAGGTATGGTTCAAGGTGGCTGGATCCTGGTGCAGGTGGTGAGAGTGTGGGGGAAGAGGTTGAGCCTGGAGAAGTCAGCAGGGTCAGGCCCTGGAGGGGGGTGGTTGTGACCCAGAAGGACATGCTCATGGATTAGAAGGTGAAGGCAGAATGTGGTCCGATTAGAGGCAGGAGATCCAGGTGGCTGAACTAGATCAGGCCAGGAACATTCAGAGGATGGAATGTATAGAGAGGGCGTGTAAGCCTAAGCTTCCTTTTGGCTCTGAAGCTCTGTTCCACTGGAGATGTATATTTTCTTGATTCTTTCCCTGTAGAGGGAGGCCTCAGGAACAATGAAGGATTGTAGGGGAGGAACTTTTGTCCTCTGCAAGGCCACACTGTACTCAGATGTACCAAAACCAGCTACCTTAAGCTCCTCTGTCCATCCTAACTCTATAGTGCCCTGGGTTCCCTCACTTCTCTGACCCTCCAGGGGTGTCCTGCAGGACTGCTGGCAGCCCTTCCAGACTCTCCCCCTCTGTCATCTGCTCCGGCTGGATGTGGTATACAAAGAAAAACTGATCATTGGCTGTGTGACCCTCCCATTCTCTGTCATTGGCTGTGTGAGCCCTGCCCTGTCCTCTGTCATTGGCTGTGTGAGCCCCTCATCCTCTATCATTGGCTGTGTGAGCCTCCCATCCTGTCATTGGCTGTGTAAACTGCCTCCCCATCCTGTCATTGGCTGTGTGAGCCCCCTGTACTCTGTCATTGGCTATGTGAGCCCTCCCCTACCCCCGCCCACCCGCTCTGTCATTGGCTGTATGAGCCCCCCTGGCCCTCTTATGAAGCCTCCTATCACTCCCTCCCTCACTGGACTCCTCTTCCAGTGGACACTCCCTTCCTTTGCTTGCTTGGATGGCTTCCTCTACTCCTCTCTGCTGGCTTTCATCTCCCCAGCAAGCTCCAGAGGCCCTGAGGAGAGCAGCATTGTATAGGAAATGAATGCTCACTTCCATGCCTCAGAGACAGAAACCCAATCCAGGGAGCCAGAGTGGAGGCAGGGACTGCCATTTTGATCCCACCCCAAACCCAGAGAGAGCAGCCTGTTCAGGTCAGTTGGTGCAGACCTTTTCCCATGGGTCAGCTCATGAGCTGCTCTCAAGGTCCGAACCCACACCCTGCAAAGGCCTGGTGACCTTGGCTCCCTGCTCTTCCAGTCTTCTGCACAGGCAGTGCCCTTTGGAGGTTACTGAGCACCAGCTGGGTATTCCTTTGCCAGTATAGCTGGTGGGTGGAGATAACCCTAATTAGCATCAAGAGTGACTGTGGGGCCAGGCACGGTGGCTCACGTCTGTAATCCTAGCTCTCTGGGAGGCCGAGGTGGGAGGATCGCTTGAGCTCAGGAGTTCGAGAACAGCCTGAGCAAGAGCAAGACTCTGTCTCTACTAAAAATAGAAAGAAATTAGCTGGACAACTAAAAATATATAGAAAAAATTAGCCGGGCATGGTAGCACATGCCTGTAGTCCCAGCTACTCAGGAGGCTGAGGCAGAAGGATTGCTTAAGCCCAGGAGTTTGAGGTTGCTGTGAGCTAGGCTGACGCCACGGCACTCTAGCGCAGGCTACAGAGTGAGACTCTGTCTCAGAAAAAAAGAGTGACTGTGATATTTTTCAATTACCACCCTTGGCCCTTTTGAGCAGTGCCAGATTAATTGTGTATGATGGCAGGGTGGGCGAGGAGAGCTGCCCTCTCAGCTCTTAGCAGAGGTATCTTCCTGCCTGGAGTTGCTGGCCAGAGGAAAATTGGCCAGGAAGTAGGCCCTGAGCTGCTCGGTCCAGCTTTGACCTGTTCTAGTGCCCTCTGGTTTTCCCATTGCCCCCAGCCATGGTTCAGGATTGGAGAGCTGCACTGTGGCCTGCACGCCAGAGACAGGGCCTTAGAGACAAGGAAAACCTTGCCCTCTGGGCGTGGTTGTACTGATTCTGAGAGAGGAAGAGAAAATGTTCTGTCCTGACCCTGTCAATGAGTGGAGAGTGATCACTGCAGGATGGAACAGAGTGAGGGAGGCATTTAGAACATGTGTTTCTTGTTTATTTCCCATGCCCAAAGAGGGAGGGGGCTAGGAAGGACCAACAGGGGAAGCAAGAGGCGTGGGGTAGGAGAGACCCGGGAAGTACTGAGACAGAGGAGGAAGATGTGCACAGATGCTCTGCCTCCCACCAGACAGACAGACCTGAGCATGCCACTGTCACAGGGCTTATGGCCTCGTACAAGGACCTTAGGAGCCAGAGTGGCCTGAGCTCTAGGAGGGGTGCTGTCCAGCCTAGGGTTCTGACCAAATCGAATTAAAGGCTGCAGGTTCCCATGGAGCTGAGCACAGGATGATGTGACCAGTTCCATATTTGTGTTGGAGGGCAGGCTGGGGAGCTCCAGCCCAGCAGAGCAGGAAGAGTGAGAGAAAGGCTCTTACCTTGCCTTGGGGGTTGAGGGAGTGTGTTCTTCAGCTCACTGCCTGGGGCTGCTAGTGCTGATTTTGAGGTGCAGACTGAGTTTTGTCTCTCCCTCCCCATGGCTGCTGGCTGTACCCCACTGTGACCCTGCAGTTCCAAGACTGTCTCTGGGCTGCTGTGCAGAGTTGGGTCTTGGGGCCAGGAGATCTTTGTTTTGTTAAGCTTTTCTCCGAGTAGAGAACACACCTCCAAGAAGTGTTTGTTTTTAAGGAGAAACCACTCCCAAATTATTTTTAGGATATTAACAGATCCTACTTGTAGCACCAGGATCTGGAAACTCCTGATTCTGATTCATTAAGTACCCTCTTCCCTCCCCAGCATTCAGCCCAAACACTGCAGGCTGCTACCCAGATTAGAATGTGAACTGAAGGCTTGAAAAGATGCCCAGCCAGCCCACCAACCCTGGTTCCCTCCACCTCCATCAGAAGAGGGTAGAACGCCAATGTTGGGCCAGAAGACCTCGACTCTTCTCTGCTTTGGTCATGTAGCCAAACGGCCACTCTTAGCTGGAGCTGTGGTCTGGACAGCAGTGTCTGCTCATCCCTCCACCTCAGCCTGGGGGAGGGCAGAGTGTGATATGGGAGAACTGGGTGGAGCAGCGGCGATTTCTCATGAAGTAGACATGGCAGGGTCAGCCCCTGCCCACCCACAGCCTCTGCCCAGGCCAGCAGGGAAAGTTCCAGTCTTAAGGCAGCGACCTGGGAGGTTTTGTTCCAGGTGATCAGTCCAGTTCTCCACATTAGGAGAGAAGGCAGAAGCTGAGTGAGGAGCTAAGGTGGCATCTCTTAGGAAACTATGGCTGTGAGATGGTGTGACAGATATAGTCTAAGGTGACCCCAGGTGAGTCACACCCTTGCCTAGGTCCCTCCCCTGAGTGCAGATGGAGCTTGTGACTTGCTTCTAGCCAATATAGTATGGCAAAGGTGACAGAGTGCCTCTCCTTCACTTAGGTTACATTGTGTGGCAAAGGTGCAAAGGTGACAGGGTAGTCACTCCTGTGATCATGTTTCTTTAGGAGACTCCTCTTGCTGGCCTTGAAGGAGGCTGCCATGCTGGGAGAGGGCCTCGGCAAGGGACTGTGGGTGGCCTCTAGGAAATAAGAGCAGTTCCCTGGAAGGCAGCCCTCAAGAAAATGGGACCTCAGTCCTGCAGCTATCAGATATTAAGGAACCAAATTCTGTCAGCAACCGCATAACCTCGGAAGAGGACCCCAAGCTCCAGAAAGAATTAGAGCCCAGCTGATACTTTGATTACAACCTTGTGAGCCCCTGAGCAGTGGACCCAGTCCAGTTGTACTCATCTTCCTGACCCACGGAAACTGTGAGATAATAAATATGTGTTGTTTTAAGCCACTAAATTGGCAGTGTTTTTTACAGAAATACAGATGGGGTGAAGATTTTAGAAGGAGGAGATACCTTAGAGATAGCTCCATTTTGCAGACAAGGAGTTGGAGTTTCTAGGAGGGGCTGTGACCTGCCCCAGGTTAAGTGGCTGGCCAGATCCAACCCGAGAAGTACCCACTGGGCGTCAGGCCTTGGTTCTTACCTGCTATCGTTCTTTCTTTCTGTTCTTTCTTTGTGTGGCCCCGAACAAACCCTCCTGCCTCCTAGGCCTCAGATTTTTCCTCTGTTACATGTGGGTCTGGACCATTAGGCCCTTCTTGCCATGACTTGGTGTTCTGAGGCCACTCCCATCTGTGATCCTAGTGTGGTTTACTCTCTGCTGCTCCTTGGCACCTCCCATGTTGTGTATTTCCACTGGGGCTTCATGAGGTGGGGGTCTGTCGGTAAGTCTTATGGGCTCAGATTAGTGGCAGGAGTTAAGAAGAGCAGCCTCTGAGGTCGAGCTCTTGGCTGTGCACTGAAAGAGATAGCATCTGGCCATGATCCTGGTGCTATGTGATCTATCTGGGAAAGTGGCCCCTCTTCTCTGCCTTCACATCTCCTCTGACAAGATCAGCTCCAGAGTCCTCTATGGCTCACACCATCTGGGGTGCTGCTTTTGAGAAGGGCTCCTTAGGGACCTAGAGCTTGCAGGACAGGGACAGGATAACCCTAGCTGCCATCTCCTTGTCCTGGTGCCTAGGCATCCAAGACCAGGAGACAGACCTGGACATTGACCCAGTTCCCCTTGTTCTCTCTCCTGGCCTGGTCCTCTGGCCACTCCAATGCCTGACCAGCAGTTGTCTCTGGTCCACAGGGACTGGACATGCAGTGTTCCTTCCTGCCTGCCAAGTGGTCCTGTACCCAATCCCGGGCCCAGGGTTCTTGGGATCTAGAGTGCATTTTCCACCACAGAGTCAATGGTCCTCATCTCTAAACCTCACTGGAAAGGCTGTCCCTACTCCTAAACGAATCCTGAGCAGGTGACATTGAGTCTGTCCAGAGGGCAGGAGGAAGGTTCTTTCTGTTGATTGAATAGTTAGGTCTGGAAGTTCACTATCCTTCTTGTGCTCTTCTCAGTAGCTGGCTCTAGAGGATCAGAGGCTGGGCATGTGCCCCTCTCCTCCTCGGCAAAGCAGCAAGGTGAGCAGCAGTGAGCAGGCTGCATGAGGTTGTATGCAAAGACGGGAAGAGAAGCTGGGGTCTGCAGAAGTGCTGAGACTGTTCCCTATGCTCATGGAGACCACAGGACCTCCAGAGTTAGCCAGCCAGCACCACCACCGCCCAGCCCAGGGGTTCCTCTGATAAGGGGGTGGGCATCTGCAGTGATGCACTGCATATATCAGTCTGGAGGCTTCCTTCTATCTGTCTGAGCAAGCGTAGTCTCATGGCCAGGCCATGGCTGTGCCCCCATGGATGGAGGCTGTGGGTCCATGAGCCTTTTCTTGGCACAGGCCCTCTGACTGACCTCAGCTGACAACCTGGGAGATCCAAGCTGTGCTCTCAACACTCAGCCCACCCATTCTCACTACCCCAGCCCTCTGTCCCTGTTACTGAAGCTTTTAACATCAACACTACCAGCACTTAGCCTTAGGAAGAAAAGGGTGAGCATGTACATTACTTTGCCAAACTCCATGTTAGTTGGATGTGCCAAGACTTCCTGTTGGTTAAATAAGCTACTGAATTGCATTAACACCACCCTTGTGAAAAGGTCAGCTAGTAGTGAGAATTTGGCTTCCTCCTCCTCTATAACATACATATACTCACTATGAATTAATTCTTCACAGCACCCATGTGACTGCTCACACACATGGATATGATTGGCAGAGTTGGGCCTGAGCCTCAAACCAGTTGAAATGTGGTACCTTCTGCCCATCCATTCTAGTTCTCCAGGAAGCTATGGCAGAGGGTCACTGTGTGTGCTATGGACAGGACGAGGGCTCCTGTTGTCTGAGCTGTGGGACGAGGGTGGCTAGCACTCAAAGCTCGCTGGTGCAGGTGCTGTTCTTGGGTCCTGGAGGGGCAACCCTACACGTTTTTGAAGGTGCCAAGAATGTTTGGAAAGACCCAGTGAGGCAGAGTCAATTCGGACTGTGGGTGGTCTGACCATGGTTTAGAGGAGCTCTGCGGCCCACACACGCCGTGTGATCAGATCTCAGGTGGTTTTCAAGAAACCCTGAAGAAGGTGTTGTTGACTCTGAGTCCTCACAGCTAAGACTCTGGGATAACTAAAGAGTTCATCATTCCTTTGTATAGATCCACGTTTCCACTTGGTATCATGTCACTTACTCCTGAAGGATTTTAACATTTCTTATTGTGAGGGTCTGTTGCTGCTGAATTCTGTCAGCTTTTGTATGTTTGAAAAAGTCTTTATTTCACTTTTCTTTTTTAAACATCTTGTTCCTGGATATAGAATTCTGGGTTAGCAGTCTTTCTATGAAGTAGGTTAGAGAAGCAAAAATAAAAAAAGAAAGAAATTTTAAGAAACAGAATTTAAAAATGAGTATAAAAAAAGAGACAAAAAAGAATAATAATAAAAAAAGAATTCTAGGTTAACAGATTTTTTTTCTTTCAGTACCTTACAGATATTGCTCCATTGTCTTCTCATGTGCATTGTTCCTCCGGAGAAATTCGCTGTCCTCTTTATCTTTATTTCTCCGTACATAGTGTATCTTTTTTCTCTGACTACTTCTGTGATTTTATCACTGGCTCTATGCAACTTGATTATGATGTGCCTTGGTGTAGTTTCCTTTATGTTTCCTGTGCTTGGGGTTCATTGAACTTTTTGGATCTGTGGGTTTGTAATTTTCCTCAAATTTGGAGTATTTTCAGCCATTATTTCTTCAAATATTTTTTCTGTCATTGCCTCCCCCTTCATCTTTCAAAGACTCCAGTTACACATTTTAGACCACTTGACATTATCCCACAGGTCACTGGTATTCCAATTATTTATTTTTATTCTTTTTTTTCCCCACTGTCTTTCATTCTAGATTGTTTTTTATCACTGTTGTCACATTCATTGATCTTTTTTTCTGCAACATCTAATCTGTCTAATCATCTCCAACATTGCAGTTGTCACCTCTGCAATTTTGATTTGTGTCTTTTAAAAATATATTCCACATCTCTATTTAACTTCTTGAACATATGGAATAGAGTTATTAACTTTTTCTTAGTGTCATTATCCGTTAATTCTAACATCTTTGTCTATTGGGGTTGGTTTCCATCGATTGTTTTATGGATCTATTTTCTTGCCTTTTTGCACATCTGATAATTTTTTTTATCGGATGCTAGACATTGTGATTTTTGCCATGTTGTGTACTGGATAGTTTTTGTATTCCTGTAAATATTCTTAAGATTTGTTAACTGGGACCAGAGCAGTGCTCAGTGTATAGCTGATCATTGCCCACTGTGAGGCACAGCCCTTCTGAGTCCTCTGCGCAGTGTCCCATGCATGACGAGGCTCTCCACTCTGGCTGGTGGGAACAGGCATTGTCTCCAGCCTTGTGTGGATGCCAAGCACTGGGTGGTGTTCCCCCAGCCACAGGTAGTTTCCTCATACACATTTGTTGATCACTGCTCAGCTGAAGATTTGAGAGGGACTCTTTGCAGATCTCTACATTTCTCTCTCTGTGTATCTCCCTCCTCTCTGGTGTTCCATTTTGTGAACTCTAGCTGCTTTGTTTTCTCTGGACTCTCAGCTCCATCTCCTCAGCCTAGGGCGTCCACTAGGTTCTACCTGGGTCCACACTCGCTGTGCTGTGGCCTGAAATTTTCTGAAGGAAGTAATCTGTGGAGCCATCTCATTTGTTTCATATCTCTCAGGGGTCATCACTGCCTGATGTCCACTGTGTCTTAGAAATTGTTATTTCATATATTTTTTTCTGTTTTTTGATCACTTCAGGTGAGAGGATAAATCTGGCTGCTGTTACTCCAACTTGACCAGAAGCTAAAGTCTTGGGACCTTGGTCTTTCATGTATTCATTTGTTTGCAGGGGACACTGGTCTGAGCCCTGACTGGGAACATTGACTTGGACGGGCAGTGTTGCATGGTCTGGTTATCAGCCTTGATTTTCATCAGTGAGATCCATCCAGTTGATTATATAAATATGTAAATTTGCTCTTTAAGTGGCAACACGATTTCTGCATTTCAGACTCTTTTTGAGAACTTTCTGCTGCTTAACTTATAAAAAGCTCAGTATTAAAGAAATATATAAATAAATTTTTAAAAGCTCAGTGTTAACAATTGTTATGCTTTTATCTCATGAGCACTGTGAATCTTACAATTTGGTCATGCTTCCTTTTTTTCCCTTTGACTTCCAGGGAGCTTAGGAAATTTCTTAACCTGACTTCAATAACTGGGAAAGATGTCTCGAGATATATTTCTATAAATAAACTTCTCCAGCTTTCTCTTTTTAGCTTACCTAACCTTTGCCTTATATCTCTCTCAGAATTTGTAGTTGCAAACAAAAGATATCTATTCTCACTATTCAACTGATTTGAACAGACAGTGAATGTATTAGAGGAATGATTAAGTAGTTTACAGAGTCCCTGGGAGGGTCAGAGACCAGGCTTGGCACAGCAGCTGGAGTCTTCCAGGACTGATCTAGGGGAGACACAGTTCCCATGCTGGACATTCACGAGTAGTAATGCTGAATCCCACATCATGGCTTCCCCTGAATGCGGAATCCGGAGGGAATTCTCCATCTCACCAGATTTATGTCATATAAATCTGGTTGAGTCTTGTGTGAGCATCTGATGGGAGAAGCTAAGTCATGTGCCTATAAAGATAGCTGTAGGGGAGGCTCCTACACGAGGGAGGATGGTTTTGGACTTCTGCAAATGTAGTAGGGGTATTCAAAGGAATTGGGAGGCTATTCAACATTTTTATTGATTTATAGCTACTATGTTCTGATACTATTTTAAACAATTATATTTTTCAAATCTTATTTTCATGAGTCATCAATAATCCTTTTTCGGAAAAATGGAGACAGTTTACCCAGGCAATTAAATGAGAAGAACTCTTTGTACAAAGCAGTCACATGCCAAATATAATAGCACAGCCTCTCCCTCCATGCCAGTGTACCCAATTTCCCTCTGCCTGACTTTGAAGTTGGGTTTGACTCTTGACTCCAACACTTCGTAGGGTCAGGGAGTGGGATGCACCCTGTGGGCAATGTACCCGAAGCCATTAGTCCTCACAGCAGATCTGGCTGTATTAGGTGGGAAAAGGATTGTCACCAGTGCCCTGAGGGTCTGCTTTGGCTGGGCGAGTAGAGAGAAAATTCAAGTCAGGTGTGTACTCTCTTGGACGTTCCTTGCGTGGGTTGGGCAGGGATGGTTTAAAGTGTCCTGAGAACTTGTGGGGCTCTTCAGGAGGGAAGGGCTGAGGCCAAGACTAGAGTGTAGGCTGGGTCTGGGGCCTTTGCAAATTTCAGGTATAGGGTGTATTATTATTAACTAGAGTCACCATATGCTGTACAGCAGGTCTCCAGAGCTGACTCATCTTGTAACTACAAGTTTGTATCCTTTGATCAACATTTTCCCATTTCCCCCACCTCTGACCCTGGTAACTACCCTTTTACTCTCTGTTTCTCTGAGTTCCACTTTTTAAATTTCTACTATAAGTAAGATCATGTAGTATTTGTCTTTCTGTATCTGGCAGAGTAGATCTTACTTTAAATATTCTCACCACACACACACACACACACACACACACACACATACACACACACAAAGGTAACTAACTATGTGAGGTGATGAGTATGTTAATTAGCTTGATTGTGGTAAACATTTCACAGTGTATATACTGTCCTACATTACATAAGCGATGTTTTTGTCAATAAGGGACCACAGATATGAAGGTGGTCCATAAGATTATAATGGAGCTGAAAAATTCCTATCACCTAGTATTTACTATGCTATAGTTTTATCATTATTTTAGAGTGTACTCCTTCTACATATTAAGAAAAAGTTAGCTGTAAAACAGCCTGAGGCAGGTCCTTCAGGAGGTATTCCAGAAGAAGGCATTGTTAGCATAGGAGATGGCAGCTCCATGTGTATTACTGCTCCTGAAGACCTTCCAGGGGGACAAGATGTGGAGGCAAAAGACAGTGATATTGATCCTGACCCTGTGTAGGCCTAGGCTAGTGTGTGGGTTTGTGCCTTAGCTATGAAGAAAAAAAACTGAAAAAGTAAAAAAAGTAAATTAATAGAAAAAAGCTTATATAGAATAAGGATATAAGCCAAGCATGGTAGCATGCACTTGTAGCCTACAGTAGCTACTCAGGAGGCTGAGACAGGAGGATCACCTGGGCCCAGGAGTTCGAGGCTGTAGTGAGCTGTGATCGCACCACTGCACTCCAGCCTGGGTGACAGAGTAAGGAGACTCTGTCTAAAAAACAATAAAATAAAAATTAGTGAATAAGGATATGAAGAAAGAAAATATTTTTGGTACAGCTGTATAACATTTGTGTTTTAAGCTAATTTTGTTATTACAAAAGGGTCAAAAATTAAAACAGATTAAAAAGTTCATAAAGTAAAAAATTTACAGTAAGTTAAGGTTAATTTATTATTGAAGAGAGAAAAATATTTTAAAATGAATTTAGTGTAGCCCAAGTATACAATGTTTATAAAGTCTGCAGTAGTGTGCACTCACTGACTCACCCAGAGCAACTTCTAGTCCTTCAAGCTCCGTTTATTTTCTATGTTTTATACCATAGTTTTATGGTACTTTATGTTTGGATATGTTTAGGTACACAAATGCTTAACATTGTGTTATAGCTGCCTACAGTATTTACCACAGCAACATGCTGTGCAGGTTTGTAGCCTGGGAGCGGGAGGCTGTGCCACGTAGCCTAGGTGTGTGGTAGGCTACACCGTCATACACTCTGTGATGCTCCAGTGACATCATAGTCGTTTGCCTTGGCTTTCTCAGAACTTATCCTCACTGTTAAACAACACATGCCTGTATATGTACAGTTGACCCCTGAACAACATGGGTTGAACTACATGGGTCCACCTATAGGTGGATTTTTTTCAATAGAAGTTACACGGAGTGTGCCTACCTGTCCTGCCTCCCTTCCAGCTCCTTCACCCCTTCCTCCTCTGCCACCTCTGAGACAGCAAGACCAACTCCTCCTCTTCTCCTCCCCTTTCTCCTCCTCCTCCTCCTCCTCCTCCTCTTTCTCCTCCTCTTCCTCCTCAAAAATGAAGATGATGAGGATGAAGACCTTTGCACTTAATGAATAGTGAATATATTTTCTCTTCTTTATGATTTTCTTAATATTTTTTTCTCTAGCTTATTTTATGATATGAATATAACATATAATATATGTAATATACAAAATATGTGTTAATCAAGACTTATCAATAAGTCTTCTGGTCAGCAGTAGGTTAACTGTTAGTTAAGTTTTGGGGAATTCAAAATTTACACACAGATTTTCAACTGCTTGGGATGTCAGTGCCCTTACCCCCTGTATTGTTCAAGGTTCAACTATGTATATATCAAAACATCACGTTGTATACCTTGAATATATGCCATTTTTGTTTGTCAGTTATACCTCGGTGAACCTGGTTGAGGAAGCTAAAAAAGAGAAAGGCAGCCAGAGAGGAAAGCAAAGATGAGGGCACTTTGCACATGGCAGGAGAGCTGGCGTGCCCTCCCTCTGTGGCGGCCAGAGGCATTGGTTGGGCACCTGAGGGTGGGGCTTCCCCCAGCCAAGCCCTGCTGACAGCCTGTTTCCCTGGAACTTGCCTCCTTGTGCTGAAGGTGGAGCCTCTAGGAAAAGAAGCAGGAAGAGGGCCAGGGTGTTGGTATAGGAAGGGAAACTGAGGCTGAACCTTCCAGTCCCCAGCCAGTCACCATGTGGAGCCCAGCAGACCATCATGTCCCTGGCAACCCCAGGGCTGCCTTGAAGGTGTTCAGCAGAAACACCTGAAGGACCGGCCATCCTGGGAACACCCTGTGGGCTCTTGGATACTGGGAACACTGCCTGTCTGGAGTATTAGGTTTCCTGGTCACAAGGGACCTTACTTTATTTTGCCTTTCCTTTGTAGACTGTTAGGCTGATGGGATTGTTTAGGACATACTCATCCTGCTCCTTCTTGCTCTGATGGGCTGGCTTCCTGAGGTCCCTGGGCTTGGATAGAGGACAGGGAAATAGGACGCTGAGTGGGGAAGTGAGGTGGTCAGGCATGTGTCAGGAGAAAGGGCCTGGGCCAGACCAGCCTGCACCCTGTGCTGCTGGCCACCTCCTCCCTCCCCCGCCTTCCATCCCTTCCTCGCCTCTGCCCTCCCCATTCCATCTTCCCTGGGTGAGGCCCAGGCGGCTGAGCGTCCTCTGGCAGAGGGAATTAACACACTTAATTAAAGTGTCCAATGAAGAGCTTTGCATATTTCTTAATTACTGTCTGAGTCTTCTGGGGAATGGTTTGAAATGGGATTTTCCACGTGTTTCCGCATTTAGCCTACAGTGAGCCATCCAGCCCCTCAGGGCTCAGGTGGAGCTGCCGGAGCTGCATGTCCTGGTCTGGGCCACTTTCCGGAGCACACAGTGGCGGGGTGGGGTGCTGGGAGCGGGGAGCCCGGCCCCCAGGTTTATCAGCCTTTCAGGAAGGATGGGGCTGGATTTTCTGTTTTGTAAAAACAGAGCCAAAGGAAACAAGACTCAGACAGATGTAGCCGGTGTCTCTACCTGTTACTGTTGTCACGGCAGGGTCTGGGGGCCATGCACCCCGCAGTTAGGCCAGCAATGGGGGATTTGGTGAGCAGAGGCTGCAAGGATGGTGGAGGCTTCCTGAGGCCCCTGTACAGCAGGGATGCGGGGCCAGGGTGGCCTGGGCTCCTTCCCGGGGCAAAGGCTGAGCCCCTCTGCAGGCCCTTCCCACATTCGCTCAGCAGCTCCCATTTCTGTCCTGGAAACTGAGCTGATGGCACAGCTGAGTCAGCAGGTCCATCCTAGGTCTGGGATGCTGGACTGCACCATGAGGAAGCATATTTGCCTTGTCAGCCCCGAGGACCTCCTTCTGACAGCCTCAGACGCGCTCTCAGATGGGCCTGGCTGATGGGGGCTGTGGGCCGAGGGTGCAGAGACCCTTTCCCCGGCGTGGGGATTGCTATCCTGAAGACACAGGCATGGGAGAGGCAGGAAGCCCCCAGTGTGACCTAGAAATGTTAATGAGTTATGCCAGGCCCCAGGCCCAGCTCTGAGGACGCCAGGAGGACCAGGCAGGATCCCACTGCTTGTCCAGGAGCTCTGAGGAGCTGGTGTGGGTGGTAAACGTGGACGTGCCGCCAAGAGCAGATTGTGGGCTAAGGTTCTGGCTGGGCTCGGCGAGAGGCTGGCCGGTGGGTGGTGCGCCTTCTGCCAGGTCTTGGCAAACCCTCCACAGAGTCTCCAGCTAATTTCTGTGCTTTGCCTCATGTTCTGCCCTGTTTCTGGCCCT
Source organism: Lemur catta (assembly GCF_020740605.2). Lineage (NCBI taxonomy): Eukaryota > Metazoa > Chordata > Mammalia > Primates > Lemuridae > Lemur > Lemur catta. The sequence continues at coordinate 167,034,728 of NC_059128.1, read as the reverse complement.
CACAGCAGTGTCTCCACACACCCGCACCCGCTGTGGAGACGACGGGGAGGAGAGGTGTCCTCCGTGGAAGGTGGCGGTGTCAGAGCAGGAGTCTGGGGACTCACAGTCCACTCAGCCTTCAGCCTGTGGCCTGGGCACAAGCCAAGCCCAGGAGTCCTCACAGGCACTGACCCCAAGGTCCTGGGTGGGTCTGGCTTCACGTGGCAGCTGTGGGGAAATGCGGGTATATGATTGTAAGCAGAGGGCACCTCAGCCCACGTCACCGTGGCTCTGTCCAGCCCTCCGTGGGGTGCCTTCCCTCTGCTCCGCCAGCCCCACCAGTCAAGACCCAGCCCAAACGCCACCTCCTTTGGGGGGTTACTGTGTTTCTCCCAGGAGAGGGGCCTTTCCTCTCTGTGGGCCTCTGGGGAGCCCTCCCACCGTGGTGCCCGGCACTTTAGCTGTTTCCGCCTCAGTCCAGCTCCGCCGCTGGACGTGGGCTGCTCAAGGGCAGCTGTGCCTCTGCTTTCCCACCACGAATCCTGTGCCCAGCTCAGGTCTGGCACAGAGTGAGCCCCCAGTGGGTGTTTGCTCACCAAATAGAGAAGCCTCATTGTCCTCTGTAGCCGTGTAGAAGCCACCAGAATGTACAAAACTGTTTACCTACGACCCGCCGCTGAGGTGGGCCAGTGCGGGGCTGGTGGAGTGAGCGGCTGATAGCGGATGGTGCAGGGCCGGCATTCAGTGCATCCTGCGTTGGTGGGATTTTCAGGGTGTGTGGGGCTGAGCTCCTCTGGACAGATAGTGTGCAAGACCCCTGGGCCAGCAGCTCACCCGCGGGCAAGAAAGTAACTGTTTCAAGGTGATGCCAATAATGACAAATAAGCTGAGGTCCCTAGCTCATGGGATTGATTATTATTAATTGATTTTTCTGAATACAGTGCCGGTGTTTGTGCTTTGGTCTGACATTTATAAAGAAGGCTTTTATGGGTGACCTGAATCTAAAGTGATTGCTTGGTATTTGTTCCTCATCCAATCTGCTTGGGCTCAGGGAATGGCTCGATCATCTGCTGGTCACAAAGCCAGACGGCAGGGAGGCATTCTGGGCTCTCCTCTGGGTCTGACCACTTGCTGGGTCCTGTCCCCCTCCTTTGCTCTCTCTCTCCCCAGCCCCACTGCCTCTGCTTTCACTGAGCTCCTCCATCTCTGGCCAGACTCCTGCCTCCCGTTTGGCCTCGATAGGCCATTCTCCCAAGCAGTGTAAGTTTTCTTTCTAAAGCACAGGTCTGTTGCTCTGATTACCTAGTACTGTGTAACAAACCACCCCAAAACTTAGTGGCTCAAGACAGTGAGAATATTTACGTTGCTCACAAATTTGTAATTTGAGCAGGGCCGTGCAGGGAAAGCCTGTCTTTGTTCCATGCGTCATTGAAGGTGGCTGGTGGGCTGCGGGCTGGAGTCATCTGAAGGCTTGCTCACTCGCAGGACTGCTGGTTGATGCCAGCTGTCGGCTGGAGGCCTCTGTTTCTTGCCACGTGGGCATCTGCGTATGGTCTCCCTCACGTAGGCTACGTTGGGCTTCCTCACAGCATGGTAGCTGGGCTGAAGGTCTCACTTCTGAGGTGTGTGAGTGTGGGCACTCTCCAGGCAGAGGCTGTTCTGTTCTTGCCAGCTTGGCCTTGGGAGTCACACAGTGCCATTTCTGCCCTCGTCACAGGCCCACCCAGATTCACGCCATGACAGAGTGTCAGGGCTGCAGTGTAAGACGAGCACATGGGATAGGGAGTGTTTTATGAGCCCACCATGGGAATTACGAACTGCCACATGTGTTCACACCACCTATGAACATATGTGCATAAGACCCTTCTGAAGCCCCCTCTGCCCTTGGGTGAGAATCTATGCTCCTTCTGGCGCCTGCCCCCCGCACCCCATCGTTCAGCCTGTCCACCCCTCTTTCCCTTCACAGCTGGCTCCAGAGACAGGTTTTGGTTTAAAACAACCTGACAGCCACAGGGAGCTTCCTTGAACAGTGTTTGCCACTCACTCCTCCCCTCCCATGCTGTGTCTGGCTCCATTTTCCCTGATAAGGCTCACATGGGGGGGCCTCCAAGTGTGTCCCCCATGGCAACCGGGCCTCTTGCTTCTTTTCCTTCTCACGAGCGTTTTCTCTCCCTGCCTCTGTGCATTTGCACACTTTGTTCCCTCTGCCTGGAATGCCTTCCGCTCACTCACACCCTTCCGGGGCCGTGGCCACCCTACCTCCTCCTTGCAGCGGCCCTGCCTGCCCGGCCACCTACAGCCCTGTCTTTGGGGTCTGCTGCTTTGCTGCCTGTAGCAGGGCAACAGAGTGGGCGAGGCATTGACTGTGACATCACATCTGTACTCCTGTCACTGCTCCACCGCTCACCAGCTCTGTGACCTTGGGGATAATAACGGACTCATTGGATCGTGGTGGGTATTAAATGAGAGCCTAAATGAAGCTGCAGGTTCCTTGTCTGGTGCCGAATGGAGGCCCTGTAAGAGTTTCCTTTCCTCCTTTCTAGAGTCTCCTGGTAAATGCTCAGTAATGAATTTTCTTACCCTCATTTGGTTGAAAAAGAAAAAAAATGCATCTCCCTGCTTAATCATGTGCGACTAAACTACCAGAAGATTACAAGAATATTGCTGAGCCATGAGCTGAGAGAAAATAAAAAAGCTCAATAATGATTTGCCCGCTTATCTTTAATAAAATCCTGCTATGGAGCTGAATCTTTGTCCTCAGAAAAAGCTCCGCTTTGCTGCAGTGGTGTCCGAGAGCTGTCGTTCGAAATGCGGCAGTGTGACCTTGAGGACAGAGCTGCGTGGGGAGGACGGCTCCCTCGGAGGCTCCAGTGGCTGTTGCAGGGCAGGGACACACCAAGAGTCTCCTGCTCCTCCCCCACCTGCCATCCGATGCCACTGCCCCTCAGGCTGAGAGGTAGTGCCCAGTCAGGTGACGATTCCTGCTGTCTTGTCCACCTTCATAGCTGGGAGACTGAGAGAGGGGCCAGGGGCATGGGGGGGTGCAGGCTCTCCATTTGTAGGTCCCATGCCTTCCACCCAGGGCAGTTGTTGAGGGCAGGTGTGGGGTGAGAAAGGGGCTTCTGTCCTTTAGAGGGAGAGGAGCTTAGCACAGGGTAGCCCCCAACCCGCCAGCTCCTTTATTTGATGCCATGACCCAGGTTGGGCAGAAGCGGACAAGAGGAGTGCCTTTCGATAAGCTTGCCGCAGGTCCAGGGAGCTCCCCAAAGGCAGAGTGTGGAGGATGCCTTTCCCTGCAGTTCACATCCAGTAGTGTCACCCAGGCTTTGCTCTGGAGCTGGTCAGTGGTCCCCTGCAGACTGGTGGGTCCTCGGTCAGGGCAGAGGCCCTGCAGTCAGAGACTTGCTTAAGGTGGGTGCTAAGATGGGACGCTGACCAGAAATGAAGAGTGCAGATGTTGCCACCAGGACTGTGGTTGCTGGGGAAGGATGAAAAGGTCTGCCGGACCCATCAGGAACCATGCCCAAGTACAAGGGGCTAGGAAATGTTTGGGGAAGGGGTGAGTGCATTTTTCCCAGATACAGGGATGACAGGACTCCATTCTGACTAGCAGTGCACTTTGGAGAAAAGGAGCATGGGCTGGTTTGGAGGGTGGGGTGCATATGGGAAAGTCATGGGGTAGGGCACAGTGTTGCAGGAAATGGGGAGCCATTGGAGGGGTCTAAGCAGCAGAGCCAAGCTGACAAGTTCAGACAGGGATCTGAGCCACAGTATCCTGGCAGCCATGACAGCAATGGGGGTGGTCTTTGGGGGCTCTGAGGCAAGGAAAAAGGCTTCAGCTCTGAGAAATGAGAAAAATGGGCCCAGGAGAATACTATGAAGTCATTCCCTTTTGCAGCAAAGCAAGAATGAGTTCCCCATTCAGTTCAGGCCTCAGTTGGGGTGCTGGGCCCCAAGTGTTCAAATCCACCCACCCTCATTTCCAGAGCCCTCCTTGTGCCCCACAGGGCACCTCCAGGGTGCTTCAGTTACCAGTTTCTGACCTTCCAGAATATATCAGGCTCCTCCCAAGTAGGGAACGGCCGCTGACTTCAGCCAGTCCCAAGAGAATGGAGTTTTGGCAGGGACTATTCACTGGAGCTTGGCGACATCCATACTGATGGCAGTAAATGACCTGGCAGAAACAGCATGACCCACAGATGCCAAGAAAGGCCTGGATAGGAGCTGAACTCCTGGTCAGACAGCCACATCTTAGCCCCATGCAGTTCTGACCCTGGGCCACTAGCTGCCAACTAGTTGCCCCTTGTGTAAAATGGGGATGACACAAGTACCCACTCAGCGTTGAGGCTAAAAGGGGTGGAGCTAAGGGCTTAGCCCAGTGTTGCTGCAAGCTTCCAGGGAGCAGGTGCCACATCTCTGCTTACTGCTGCCATGTAAATCCTGTGCTGGCACAGCCCCTAGCATGTGCCTGGAACATGCTCTGTAAATACTGGGGTCACGTATTGCTTATTATGGTTATTGTGGAAATGCTCAGAAAATACTGACACTAGCTAGGACCCTACTCCTAAAAGTTCCTCCTACATGGTCCCAGTAAGCAACTTGTTTTCCTGGGCTGTTCTCCTTCTACCTAGACCTTATACTGCTAGCCGGTAGTAATCTATCTGCTGCCCGTGGCTGGTCTCTGGAGAAGGGACAACTTGGCATTAGAAAGCATTACAGGGATTTCTAAGTTCTCAGCTACTCCATGAACTTCCTGTTCTGTTAGCGGCTTTCCGGAATTCCACTGTCTCTCTTCTCTGCCTGCTCAGTGGCCCCAGGGAAGAACCTGTTGGAGAAGAGAATCCGTCTTCCTGCCCGTCTCCCCACCCTGCTTCCTGATGCTTGCTCCTTTTCCCTGAGGTGTAAGATGCAGAGTGACACTGCCCAGGGAGGTTACCAGTGGGCCCTGGGATCCCCCTCTTCCTGAGAAGGCAGGAACTTTCCACTGCTTCTCAAAAAGGAGTTTGCTGAGATCTCCCTGACTTCATCTGCCTCTTGCTAGCTCAGGGTTGCCCCAATTTTCACTCTTAGCAGTTCCCAGTCAGGTCTGCCTGTGGCTTTGGGGCCTCAGAGCTGATCCTCCAGGTGTGGGAGTCCCCCCACTTCTCACCTTCATGTGAATTTTAAGGGAAATTTAAAGCAGCTGGAAGGCTCTTTGTCGCCTAATTTCTATCGCAAGCTGAAAGGGCTGTTTCCAGGTAAAATTAGAAGAGATCTTGAGTGCATTACTGGTCCCCCAGAGGTGTTCTTTCAGAAATGCAGCTATTCTCACACCAGCTGGTATCCTGCAATTCAATTTTTGCACTAACCACCCAGAGTAGGCATCAGACTCTAGGAGCTTTGTCCCCAGCAGGACAACCCTGCTTCAGACACCAGCCGCTAGTGGGAGCCCCTGATACCTGCACTGCTGACCAAGTGGTTGCAAATCCAGGCAGTTTCCATAACCTATCCCCCATTCAATAATTCCCTGGACTGTCTCACAGAATTCCAGAAAGCATTGTGCTTAGGATTGTAGTTTTATCATAAAGGCTATTTATCAGGATCAGCCAAATGAAGAGACATACAGGGCGAGGTGTGGGGGGGTCCTGAATGCAGAGCATCTAGGCCTTCTCCCTGTGCAATCAGGACTTATCACCCTCTCCTGCATGTCATGTGTTCACTAACCAGGACTTCTCCAGGCTCAGTGTCCAGAGTTTTTACTGGGGTCTCATAATGTAGGCATAATTGTTCAACTGACTGGCAAAATTATTGAACTCGATCTCCAGCCTCTCTTCCCTCTGCGGCAGTTGGATTGGCTCAAGGCCCTGACCCTCTAATCACACGGTTGGGCATGGCCAGCCCCATTCTGAAGGCATCTAGGGGCCCACCATGAGTCACCTCATTAGCATAAACTCAGGTATGATGGAAGGAGCTCAGGAATAACAAAAAAACTTACATTAGTCAGGAAATTCCAACGATTTAGAGACCTCCCAGGAACCAGGGACAAATATGAGTCAAATTCTTTACTATAAAACAGTGTTGGTGGTATTTTTTTTTCATCCGATATCCTGGAAACTGCCTCAGCTATCTCTGTTACCTGCTACCTCCTTCCGCTTTTAAGCATTTCCTATGTTCCTTGCACCTTATTTCGTACTGTAGCCCTCTGAAGCCTTTGATCTTACTACACGCATTTTAAAACAAGGAACTGAGGTCCAGAGGGGTGGTGACCACCTCAAGGTGACACAGCTGAAAAGTACCCCAGTAGGATGTGAATCCAGCTAACCAATTTTGGTCAAAGACGAGGCCTCCTGAATTTGGCCCAAACACAGTCTGTCTAGTGCTGCTTCTGGCTAGAAGGTGATGGTCTTCCCTTTGGCAAACGTTGGCTGTGAGGAGGTGACTGCACTTGTCTGTTGTTTGGTGCACCACTGAGGCCTCAGAACTGGGAAGGGGCCTTTCCCAAGGGGCTCGTTGGGTTGCCCTGCTCCATCTGGGCAGGGACCACACCCCCCCCAAACCAGGCCCAGCCCGTGATGTCCTGCCCGCCAGGTGAATGGGAAGAGGCCGAATGGGGAGCCCTTCCCTGCCAGCATTACCTGTCTCGTGCAGACCACAGCAGAGAAGGCTCTGAGCTGGCACAGTGGGCAGATCCTCCACAGAGCCTCCCAGAGCCGTGGCAGAGACGTGGTGGGACAATGCAGAGAAGTGTCTGTGCAGGGCCTGTCCTAATAATTGTCCCTTTACTGCCCTTCCCCCTCCCACCCGGATGGTTAGAAATGTAGCACTGGTGTTTCTGCCACTGCCAGGCCCCTAGGGAGCTGCACAGGGTTAGGTCAGAAGCCAAACCCTGCAGTTTGGGAAATTAGCAGCATTTGTGGGATTCCCAAGAGACGTCCTAGTTTCTCTCAGCCATGCCGATGATTCTCAGTTGGAGGTATCACTGCCCTTACGGGGCCTTTGCAGATGTGTGGGTGATCCTTCCGGCATTTGTCCAGTGGGGGCCAGGGTTGCTAAACACGCTGCAGTGAGCTGGACGGTCAGGCACACGCTGCAAAGAATAGCCCTACCCATGAGAGATGCTGGGAAGTGACCCATTTGCTTCCCCTGTCCCTGGTGCCTTGGAAAGCCACCTTCCTAAGAGATCCCCAGGCTGAATGAACAGGAAGTAAAGAGCAGGCTTCCATCCCTGTGTATGACCAACGACAAGGTGGTATTTCCAGGTGAACAAACACAGGCCGGTGTGAGAGGAGCATCTTGTTTTGTGCCCACTCGCTTGGATTCTTCATGTGGTATATGGTTCTTGCATCACCTGAGCCCCTCTGGATCAAGGAAGACCTGAGTTTGGGTAGTGGGAATTCTCGGAGCAGTGGGAGGCCTCTTCCTTGGCAGCACTCTGGTGCCCGGCCGGCACCCCTCGAAACCCATCTCCCTGGTGTAGGAACTCAGCTTCCTGCCTCGACGTTGCTCCCAGGGGCCTGCCTCCCACTGCTGTGTTTCTGCAACTCGGCTTTCCCTCCATGCCTTTTTGTTGTGTTACCTGTTTTCTTCACATGTGGTGTGTTTAGAGGAGCCTAGCTCGGAGGCCATGGCTGAATACCTCTCTTCTTCTTGTTTTGCAGTCGGGAAGACGTCTCTGATCACGAGGTTCATGTACGACAGCTTCGACAACACCTACCAGGTGAGGCCCTGGGTGGCCACCCTCCACCTACCCGGCAGCCAGCTGGCCTCTCTTTGGGGCTTGCTAAGCTGTGATGAGAGTGGAGTGGTCCCCGGTTCTCGGGGGTGTCGTTTTACTGTGGAGGAGCTTCCCACCTTTAGACTGGCCACATCCCAGTAAAGATCTTGAGGCCGAATGAAAATCCAGACCTCAGGAAAGGCAACATTTTCCAGGGAAATTCTAAAAATAGAGGACACATTTTGATCTGTCTAAACCATTGTAGTATTTGGTTACTTGGGGTGGGGGCATAATGTGGAAGAGGAACAAGATGAAAAATGAGAGACGAAAGAGTGTAGGAGATGTTGCTCCTCAAGAGTGGTTGTGTTTGCTGGGACTTTCTCTCTCTCTTACACATACATACACACACACACACACACACACACACACACACACACACACACACACACACACACACGGTTGCTGAAGCACTTCCATCCCTGGAGAGGCTTGTGTGATGGGCTAGCCCTGTCCTACCTGGGCAGGGGGCTGGATGGAGTGACCTCTGCAGCTCCTGGCTCCGGAAGGGTGGTCTGGGGTCAACCAGAGGCCCAGAGGTGGCTCCCGGCAGCCAGAAGCCTGAGCTCTTAGGGGTCAATAACATGTCACTCTTCTGGTACCACAGGTGAATGGGGAGGTTTGTGCCAGTGAAGTGAATTTTCCTTGCAACTATAGCTTTTTTCAAAAAGCACCAAACTTAATCATTTCAACTATTTTTAAGAGAAAGGGTATTCTTTTCTTCCTTAGGATAGAGAAAAATAATAAGGCATTTTTCCTTTTTTTTTTTTTTTTTTTTTTGAGACAAAGTCTCTCTCTGTTGCCTGGGCTAGAGTGCCATGGCGTCAGCCTAGCTCACAGCAACCTCAAACTCCTAGGTTCAAGCAATCCTCCTGCCTCAGTCTCCTGAGTAGCTGGGACTACAGACCTGCACCACCACACCCAGCTGATTTTTCTATTTTTAGTAGAGACGGGGTCCTGCTGTTGTTCAGGCTGGTCTCAAACTCTTGAGCTCAAATGATCCTCCTGCCTCGGCCTCCCAGAGTGCTAGGATTACAGGCGTGAGCCACCGCACCCGGCCTGATAATGCATTTTTCTAAGCCAGTGGGTTCTGTGAGATATTCGTACCAAGAGATGTTAGTGGATGCTACTTGAAAAAAAGCAAGGATGTGGGTTCAGAGCTTGTATGGTTTTGGGCAACACTGCGTGAGCAAAAGTAAATCAACTGCTCCACTGCAGGCCTTCTCAGGGCCTTTACTGCATCAGTGTATGGCCCTTGAGTTGCTGAGAGAGGGCTGTACTGTGCAGGATCTCCCAAATGTATTTGGTCATAGAATCCCTTTGTCCTTGAGTCCTCAAAGGACAAATATTCATAGAACATGCTGGGGACTGCTGTTCTAAGATGCTGTCTGGACTCAGAGAAGACACGGAGCACACACAGCTCACTGCAGATTATAGTTGGTCTTTGCTTTTCAGTCTGTCTCCCTTTGGACCAGTCATCATCCTCGTCTTAAATATATCCTTTCTCTGCTTCTTTTTAATTTTCACTTTCACTCTGCCATGGTCTCAGTTTTTACTCTACCTCTGCTTTCACTCTGCTGTGGTCTGAAATATTAGAAAGCCAGCTGACTTGGTGGGAATTGACTGTGGGGTGAGAACGTGAGGCTCTGGGAGAGGGGCCTGGAGTGCTGTGCACAGCCCTAGGGTGGGGGCCGTGGGATGTTTGTCTGCGTCACACTTTTTCTTTGCTGTGTCCTTCCTGGACAAGGGCTTTGGACCCTTGCGTCAGTTCGGATTAGAGATGATAGCCCTAATGGACTTAATTTCTGAAGTCTGACTTGGTATTCATTTATTTTGTTGTGTGTGTTTGTGTGCATCTGTGTGTGTGTGAGTGATCTCATGTATTATTTTGATTTTTTGAATATTAAGTACTTATGATCTCCTGTTGGTGTCCCATTGAAAACAGTGAGACTCTTGGCTGGTTGGTGTTCCTGGCAGTGGTGGGTGGCAGAGGTGGCCCTGTGCCCTTTGCAGCGGTCCCAGTGGCGTGGATCAAAGCCTCCAGCTCCCTCATGTGTCATTCAAGTCCCTCAAAATCTCACTGCAGCTCCACGTCCAGTGTCACCTCCCATCGCCCACAGCTTGTACGGCATTCTGTGATCTGGCAGGTTTCCCTGCTCGCTGCCCCCCGTGCGGTGACACTGTCACGCTCCCGCCATGGCTCATGTCATTGTCTCTGCTGGCATGCCCTTTCCTCTCTTCTCTGCTATGAAAACTCTCCTGACTCATCAAGGCCTAGAGCAAATGTTTGCTCTGAGCGGTGAGGCCCTTCCCATGCTCTCCACGACCCTTTCTCCTGTAGCGTGCTGTCCTCAGGGCTGATTTCGCTTCCCAGCTCTGTGGTAACTCACATGCTTTTGGCTTTGAGCTGGGCTCTGGGTTTGGCTAAGGCCAGGACCCCCTGGGACCCTCTGCCCCATTCATAGGCCCAGCACAAGGCCTGGCCATAGTTGGTGTCACAAATGCCCGTTGGCACAGAAGTGGCTTGGAGAAATACTGTCTGCCTGGGGTTTTAGACCCCATCAGGCAGAGGGGCCCCAGAGACCCAGTGTCATGGCAAAATGGAGAGAAATCCCAGAGAGAGAACTGCCCTCCCCATCACTGGCTTTTCTGACTTTTAAAAAATATTGCAGCAGGTGGAATTCCTTTCCCAGTACTTTAAAAATGGTAATTAGGCTAGAAGGCCAGACTTCCAATTCTGTGCACAAATAGGCTCATTTTAATGAATTCTCTGGAGACGAAGAAGGGAAAATGTTATTTTGTTTGTTTTGTTTTTCTTAACGTGGTGGCAGAGACTTTGGGGAAGTAGACGAGACTCTCAAGGGCTTTGGGGGCTGAACTTCACCTCCCCCAGCCATTGTCCCCTGCACAGGGACCGCTCCCTGTACCCCCACAAAGATCCATCAGCCAGTGCAGCCCGGCAGACCTGCCAGGTGGGGGGCAGGGATGGCCAGGAGAGTCACAGTCTGGCTTAGGCATTATCATTTTTAACACTTGAGAGGTGATCACAAGGAACTTACAGCCGAGGCTGGAGCCCACTGGCCCGTCCCTGGACCTCATGTCACGCACAGGTCAGGAAACCATTGACCTTTTGTTCTCGTGAGGTTGCTCCAAATGATTCCTTTGTATAGTATTTGTAAGGCGATTTAATAGAATAAATATGAGTGTTTACTGGGGCCTGGTCATTGGGTCTACAGGGCGTCAGTCTGGCTGCTCAGCCCCCAAACCAGCGCCTGCCCGTCCCTGATGGTTTGGCCTTTCAGAGAGTGGCGGGGCTGCAGCTGGGCACATAGGCTGCACATTCCAGGTGCTCAGGGAGAGGCACGTGTGCGGGATCACAGTGCGTGGAAAGCTGTGCTTTGTGTGACATTGTGTTAGGTGCCCTGATGTCTCTCTTTCTGGGGCAGCAAGTTTTGCTAATGCTTGTCCAGCCAGACTCAGGTGGCCCAGAGGTTGCCAGGCTTGGATAGCACCACCTTAAGGAACCAAGCCTCGGGCCTGACATAGCCCCCATGCCACCTTTGCTGGTGTGCCTGAGGTGGGGCTCAGTGGGGAAAGTGGACCTGGGCTTGGATCAAGCCAGAAGGTTCTCTGAGGGCACACTCCCATGCTCATGGGCACTGGTCTGTGGTTGCCCCCCACCAAAGGAATGGGAAAGGGGTGGGAGGACTTCAAGCAAGATTTTGAAGTCACTGAGCACATTTTGCTGGTGGTTCCCCTGTAAGGACATGGATGAAGGCGTGGGGTCCCTGCCTTCCAAAGAGCTCACAGCAGTGGAGATGGCCAGGAGAGAGATGATCCCTCTGATGGGCCGGGAGGTGACTGGTGCCTCACCTTGAAGAGGAGGTGCACCTAGGCAAGATGCCGGTCAGTGCACAGGGTTCAGGGGAGAGGGCTCTTGTGGCCACAGCATGGAGCATTTGATCAGCAAGAGGCAAGAGACCAAGAAGAGCCAAATCAAGTGCAGCTGGGACCTGATCCCCAGGGAACAGGGATGCTGCATCCATCCTAAAGGCCGATGACAGAGTCCTGCCAGTCCATCAGCTAGAGTGTGTGTGTGCACTGTTCTGGGCATGCAGCTCTGAGGGGTACATTCTGTTGTCGGGTGACCAAGCTGCAAATCTGCAAGGGGGCAGATCCTGGGTGAGGGCGATGCTCAAAGTGCAGGGGCAGGGCTCACCGCTACCCCCGGTGTGGTCACAGAGCTCACACCATAACAGGCACCGCTGTTGTCATCCGAGCACCCTCCTGCTCAAACTCCTGGCCTCAGGTGATCCTCTCACCTTGGCCTCCCAGAGTGCTAGGCCAAAATTTATATTTTTACAGCTAGTTGGTATAAAGATGAATATAATTCAGGTGAGATTCATTATTATTATATTCATTTCTTCTTCTGATTTTAAGAGAAACTAAAACATTTTCATTGGCCCCTAAAAGTCTTATGTGCAGTAGGCTCTGTGCCTCTCGTGCCTGGTGGGTAAGCTGGCCCAGGTGACTGGATTGTGGAAGGCCCAGGGTTCTTGGGCTCACTCACTGGGGGAATGGCATGCAGTGGAGGGTTCCTGGCCTGGGCTCTGGTGGGATCAAAGCTACAGAGCTGGTAGGAGGCGGGTCTGGAGCCGGGCCGGGCAGGGGTGACAGTGGAGGCAGGGCATTCACAGACTCGGATCCAGCTGTGCATACACAGGAGGGCAGGGCGGGGGCGAGGGAGGAACCACACAGGGCTGTGTGGGAGGTGAGAGAGCTGCCCTGGCCTAGGGGAGACTGCAGCACAGTGGAAGGGGCCAGTGAACAGAGTGCATTGTGGGTACACACGGAAGAGGAAGAGGCCTGAGTGGCCGAAGGTTTCTGTCCAGACACCCCGAAAGAATATTGATGGCATCAACACAAAGAAAAGCGACGAATCCAATGGGAAGTAAGACATTTGAAAATGGCTGTTCTGTGGGACTGGTCTGTGAAAGGTTGGGTAGAATCTGGATTCCTAAAGCCCTAATAACTGACAAGTGTTCCAGGACAGAGTGTAGAGAGAAGGTGGAGTACCAGAAGGAGGGGCATTTATCCCTAGAATTCAGGATGCCATGTGTCCCCTGTGGTATCCAGGTAGCCACCCAGCACCTGGGGGAGACAGGGACAGGATCTTCCACCCTGGTAGAGGTGGTCAGGGTTGGGGGACACACCAGGCAGAAGGATTCAGCATGTCTCCTTATGCTTCAGCTCTTTTTTTCTCTTTTAAAAGTAGACCTGGGTTCAAATGCCAGGCCTCTTACTTAGCTGGGAGATTCTGGCCAAGCTTTCTAGTTTTTAGTATTGCATTTTTTAACCTGGAAATTATTTGAATGGAATTTAATTCCTGTTTCAAATAGACCAGTGGCTGTAAACTTTAGAAGTAGGAATGTAGTTAATTTGTATTTAAATCATACCTCATAAAGGTGTTAAAGATGATGGAAAATTATAGGCCAAAGCCAGGTGCTGTGGCTCATGCCTATAATCCCAGCCCTTTGGAAGTCCGAGGTGGGAGGATCGCTTGAGGCCAAGAGTTCAAGACTAGCCTGGGCAACATAGCAAGACCTCATCTCTACGAAAAATAAAAAAAATAAGTGGGGCATGGTAGTGCATGCCTGTAGTCCCAGATACTTGGAAGGCTGAGCCCAGGAGTTTGAGGTTACAGTGAGCTGTGATCACGCCACCGCAGTCTAGCCTGGGCAACAGAGCAAGACTCTGTCTCTTCCTAAAAGAAAAATAAAAGAGCCAAAAACACTGCTGATACAAATGTGTTACTACACACTGTATAGAAAAACAAAAACAGCAACAACTCTACAACAAATAGAGTTGATAATGATGAAGAGAAATGAGCAATAACTTCCCAGCAGTGTCTTCATGGAATGTGGTAGGAATCCCAACTACCCCTGAATGTGCAGTGCTTTGCAACTCTGCCAGTGGTGCTTGACGCTGTAGACTTCTGGCAGAACACTGAACCCTAGTTCTTGGTTAACCCTAGCAATATGATGATGTTATTATATTAATATGGCAAAATTTCATCTTCTGCAAACATTATGTTCTGGGGTCAAAATATGAGGTGACAATATTGTGTAGTGAAATCTGAATGCCAGTCACATTCAGGCGAGATGACTCTGCCTCAGAGATGCACTGGGGCATCGCCAGTCATCCAGGTGCTTCCTCTGGACGCCGGCCTGGGGCTGCATGAGGGAAGACTTGCCCTGGCTCTAACATCTTCTCTTTCCCTCTCTCCTCTCCTCTCCTCTGTGCTTCTCTCCCTTTCTTTTGTCAGCACATATAAATCAGGAACGTGGTTGCCTTTTAGCACAAAAAGATGACTAACGGTAGCTTATAGAAGGATTTTGGTTTTCTAGGTGCACAAAGTCATGGTGGGTCTTGCGGTTGGCACGCTGGGCAGTGATGCTGGCAGGCCCCTGGCCTCTTGCTCTCATTCTGTCCTGCCTCTGTGGCCTGTCGGCTCTCATCTTCCTGCAGGCTGGCTGCTGCTGCTCCAGACATCACATCCACAGTCTAGGCAGCGAAAGGAAACAAGAGTTTCCCTGGAATCCCTCTCCCCTAGAAGACTGCTGCTTATGTCTTACTGGTCAGAATTGAGTCACACCATCACTTTAGCCTCTAGAAAGGCCTGGAAAGCAGAATTCAGCTTTTATAGTTGCTACAGTAATGTCAAGTAAAGGAGTAGGAGGTTGCCAATGGATATTTAATAAGTTGAATGGACTCGTGATGCAATTCTTTGCTCCAGGTTGTAGTCATCCTTATTCATTTTGTAGGTTCCCATAGGAAAGTTCTTAGGTGCCCTCAAGAGTGCAACACCTAGAGCATCTTTCCTCATAAGAGCTGAGGTGAGGCTGTCACGCTTGGATCCATTTGTCACCCTTTGGGAAACTCTCAGGGAGCTTCAGGCCACACATCCCTGCACATGTGCGCAGCTTTTAAAGAGACTGGCTGATTATGATGAAATTTAACCGTTTATTTAAAGTTTTTGAAGGTGCTTATTGTTTGATTGATATTTCAGACCACAGTCAAGAAATAAAAGAGCAATCAATAAAGATTTAAATTGGGACAGGATTTAAATAAAGGACAGGCCACTCTTTAGTGGGAGAATAGCGGCCACCAGGAATGTACAGACTTTGAGGTGTCTGAAAGAACGCAGGTACCTGCGCTGTGGCTTCCCGAGCCACCCTCCCCTCCCCCAGAGCTCTGGCAAGGACAGATCTTGCCCAACATGTTTTCCAGAGGCTGCCATCTCCTCCCTCTAAAGTACTCACTTGCCAGTCTGAATCCTGAAGTTTTGCCAGGCTCATTTGCATGCTAATTTGCATGACTTTACCCTGATACTTTCATCTAATGGTTGGTGGAGCAGAGCACAAACAGCAGCTTCATTATCAAGGGCCTGTCATGCCCAGCTGCTTTCTGCCACTTACAAATGCTTCCCCAGCCCTGGGCCCAGGCCTGGCTGAGGCTAAAAGAAGACGCACATACACGCCTTTTCATTATTTCTCTTCCTGAGAAGAGAATCTTGAGTCAATTTATGCAAATTACCATGCAGATTTCCACTGCAGACTTTATTACTGTATCTTGTCAGAATATGGATGCAAAATTATATTTCATAGTAAATGCACATAGCAAAGATTTCAACAAGTGCCTCAGGAAACATCTCTTTCCTCAGGGATCAGCCGGGCCAATGAAAGCGTCTGTGTGGAGGGAAGGGTGTAATGTACCATCATTCTGCACTCTGTGTCTGAACCACTGTTGACACTGCTTAATACCATGTTCAGGAGAAGATAATTGTGGATGTGGCTATGAAATCTGTGCTTGTAAGATTCCTCTCATTTTGTATAAAATGAAGTGCCTGCTATTTTTCATAGTCAGTGATGTTTGCAAGCACAAGGCTATTAAAGGAATACATAGGCATTGCCAGGTGTAGGGTAACCTCGTCACAGCAGGGTGCAGCCCAGCCTCCTCAGAGGGCATGCAGTGCAGGAGGCACACACAGCCCAGCCGCGCAGGGGAGAGGGGATCTTGGACGGGCTGGCAGGAGAGCCCCCCAAAGTCAATCCTGCATCTGTGTTGTCTTGACATTCTGTCTTTGCATCCCTGTGGAATAGTTACCAGCAAAAATAATTTGTTTCATACCTCACAAGAGAAAATGAAATTCAGAGAATGAATGCTTTGACCAAGACTCCATGGCAAGCTTAAAGGGGGATGTCATCTCCTTTAGAACCCTCCTTTAGAACTGAAGTTCGGCCTTTCTGGAAGCTCTGGGAACACTAGTTTATTGGGATGTTAATAGGGATTGCAACCATGGAGGTTCCTAGGGCAAAGAAGCTGGGGAAACGTTGGGTTCATATTTCTTCATTGCAGGACTTGTCAGAGCCTGTAATATGCCAGTGTGCTGTATGAGAGTGTAGTAGAGAGGCCCTCTAGAGGGGCTAGAATATGCAGCCTTTCCCAGAAATACTTGATCACAGTTTACTTTTGTTCTGAAAATCCATCTCATAGTGCTGTGTTTCCCATAACCAGACTGAGAAACATAGTTGGAGGGTCTCTATGGAGTGGGTTCTACAGCTTCTCTTAAATTCCTGGGTCAGTTGGTCACTAATAACAATTCCTCATTTTTGTTTATGCAGCACATCGCAGAATACAGAGTATCTTTATGTAGTCTAACTCATTTGATCCAATGGTTCTTAAAGGAAGCGATGGCTATCCCTGTTTTAGAGATGGGGAACCTGAGGGCCAGGGAAGTTAAGCCATTTTTCCAGGACACTCTCAATCCACTGTTCCTCCAAGCCCACCACAGAGCACTCAGACCCTGCCAGCAGTGACAGAGGTCACTGAAGACAGACTGGAGCCTTCTGGGCACATGACTCCACACAGGGTCTTTTGGGTGGGGCACTCTCTTAGCTGCACGGCTGTTCCCCTGGGCCAGGGTGCATGGCAGCTCCTCTGGGGCTGGCTGTGGTCTGTCCTGAGAGGCAGTGACATGTAACCTAGATTCCCAGGTAAATATGCTCCCCACCCCAAAGGCCTGTGAAGGCTCCTGTTCACCTGGCCTCCTGGCATCACTGGGGCTATGTGCATGTCATGAATCTGTGCTTTACCTTTAAAGAAGAAGTGACTCCGTTCCCATCCCTACACTCTCATATCTACACAAGCATAATGCACCCATTCATACCCACATACACATACTTCTACATGCAAATAAACACATAGTGCATGCACATGTGCGTATCCCCAATCACCCATGTGTCTGTTCATACATGCTCACACCTTCCCATCATATATGCTGTGACCCATGCTGACCTTTGAGAAGGAGTGTACCCTGTGGCAGGTCACAGGAAATCACCAAGATTGCTGCAGCCTTTTGCAGGAGGGTATGGCCTACCTGGGTATCCAGGTGTTTTTTGGTCTGGTGTCCCCATATTCCTCTAAAGTGGACCTGAGGTGAGAGCCACAGATATGACCATACTACAGATGCAGAGGAGAAAATTCTAGCCCCCAAAAGGAATGGAGGGCAGGGGAGATAGCTATAGCAGAAATACTGCACTGAGTATTGAATTTCCTGGTGGCCACAGGGAAAGGGAACACTGTGTATGGTTCCCACATGCTAATGACAAGAAGCTCGCAGGTTTGTGATGAGGTAGACATTGCTAACACTTGAACAGGCTCATACAGTAAGGCAGGGACATGGTCAGGTTTAGAATCAAGGGTTTCTTTGGGTCAGCCTACAAAGAGGTAGGGAGGTGGCTTGGCAGGTAGGGTGTCTAGTGACGGTGTGACCAGCGAGGTAGAGACTTTCCTTACATGGCGATTTGTGATACAGACCCTCACAGACCTCCAAAGCACAATGCCAACCTAATCTGGCTCTTAAATCTATAAATGTGTCTCATGTATGCATTTAGAAAACTTTTGACTATTATTTCTTCAAATTTTTTTGTCCTATTTTCTGTCTCTTCTTCTTCTGGGATGTCAGTTAAACATATGTTAAGCTGTTTGATATTGTCCCATAAGTTATTGAGGCTCTGTTTATGAAATTTTTCTCAATTTTTTTCTCTGTATGCTTCCTTTTGGGTAATTTCTATTAATCTCTTTTCAATTTCACTATTTCCAATCTGTTGTTTCAGATGTATTTTCCAGCTCTAAATTTATATTTGGTTCCTCTTATAGTTTCTCTTTCTCTGCTGAGATTTTTAAATTTGTACCTTTATTATAAACACATTTTTCTTGATATATTTGACCATAATTAGCTGTTTTTAAGTACTTGCCTGTTGTTTTCAACATCTGGGTTACCCTAGAGTTGATCTCTATTTATTCTCTTTTTTCTTGAACGTGGCTCACATTTTTCCCTTATTTCATGTCTAGTACTTTGGGATTATATCCTACACATTGCGATTAAGACTGTGGATGCTATTTCTTCCTTTGAAGAGTATTGGTTCTTTGTTTTAGCTGGTAGCTAAATTGTCTGGACCCAAATTCTCAAGTCTCTCATTTGTGGAAGGCAGCAACTGAAAGTTCTGTTCAGATTTTTTGGTTTGTCTGTCTGTTTTGTCTTCAGTCTTATGTTGGCTGTTTGTGATCTGCTTGGATCATTCAGAGATTTGGGCAGCATTTATATGCAGAATTCAGGGTCACCTCTCTGTGGCTTTGTTACTTCCAGGATTTTTCATACTTTCTAGCCACTGTGATAGCTTTATAATCTGTCCTCTTATTTCTCAACCAGTAAGACTGCAGGTTTCTTTCCAGCTTTGAGCCACTCTAAGCCCCAACTGGGGCCTGTCCTCAGGTGAGAAGTCATAAAAAACAGGAACTGTACCCAGTGCTGTTCCGTTTAAGTGTTTACTCCCTTCCAGTTTCTAATTTCTTTTGGTCACTTTTTCCAGTGCTTTCAGATAGTTGTTTGTTATATTTTGTTCAGAGTTTTTTATTTTTTTTGAGACAGAGTGTCACTTTGTTGCCCTGGCTAGAGTGAGTGTCCTGGCGTCAATCTAGCTCACAGCAACCTCAAACTCCTGGGCTCAAGCAATCCTACTGCCTCAGCCTCCCGAGTAGCTGGGACTACAGGCATGCGCCACCATGCCCGGCTAATTTTTTCTATATATATTTTAGTTGGCCAGCTAATTTCTTTCTATTTTTAGTAGAGACAGGGTCTCGCTCTTGCTCAGGCTGGTCTCGAACTCCTGACCTCAAGCGATCCACCCGCCTCGGCCTCCCAGAGTGCTAGGATTATAGGCGTGAACCACTGCGCCCGGCCAGTTCAGAGTTTATAAGAGCAATCTGTGTGAGGGTTGGTCTGATAGGAGCTCTACCGTTACCGAAATTGGAACTCCTCCCTGCCCTCCATCTGTTTCACCCTACATCTCCCATCCTCCACTACTTCCCCCATCTTCACCTGCTGGAAAGTTAGTATTCATTTAAGGACTTGCATATTTGCCCCACCTTTCCTGAATAAATCAATCAGAAGCAAGGTCTCCCTCTTCTGGACCCTTAGAGCCCTCTAGACTGGGGCTGGGGAGCCTTTTCATGCTGGAAGGCTGCATTAATTTAGCTGTAATCAAATAAGGCCACATTCACAAAACTTCAATTAGATGTACTTAAAAATGTACATTATTTTGTAAAAATCTAACTACTATGTACTTAATAATTTCAAAAAAATGAAAACTATTTGTTAATTTTAAAGTTAATTTAATTTTAAAGTTAACTAACCTTTTTAATGACTTTGTTATATCTGTTTTTGTTGGAAAGCGTTTGAAAATTAAATATTTGGTTGCAGCATGGAGGTGCACAGTTTCAGTTGATCCTCAAGATGGGTATCAGTCATTTGTAACCTTAAGGATGTCTTGATTTGGGTTAGGTAGAAGAATGCAGATTCGCAGCAATAAGTAGTTGGAAAGTAAGAGAAGATTTTTTCGACATGTTGCCTAAGGCGTGGATATTCTACTGCATTTTTCTGTATTTCAACTGAGTCTTTCTTAGCATCAAACAATGACTTTAAAATGTCATCTACTGAGTGATCAATCAATTCCATCTGTAGTCCTTTAGGTGTCTTGGTGATATCAGTTAGGTGAGGCTGAAATGCTAATTTGAGTGTGATGTCATGACTCTCAAAGTCAGTGAACCTTTCATTGTATTCTCCAATTAATAGGTCTAAACAGCTGCACGTTCTTCAGATGATTCATATATATCATCCTGCTCATCAATGACCTTTGCTAACTAGAGAAAATGTTCATCCAAAATCTTCCTTTTGAAGAAGTGTTTTGAAAAAATATAGCATTTTTTGAAATGCTTGGATGCTTTTTTGCCACATATCATATATAGACTTATTAATAGTTTTACCTTGCAAAAAAATAGTCAAGTTGTTTTGATTTGACGTGATATCACATAGAAATGCTGCACTCCTATATAAATCTTCTTTCAATAATTCACTGTGCTGATTCTGTTCTTCATAAAATTTAACTATCTGTTCTCACAGAGCTAAAATTTTGGCTAACACCTGTGATAGCTAATGCACTTTAGAATGATACAGCAAATCCACACTAAATACCTCATTGTTCAACTTTAGCATATTGCAAAACTGATGATGCCATGTTACATTTGCACAAATATAGTTAACAATACTTATAATTTATTGAAAAGTGTCACTTAAAATATTAGCTTTAGCACAGAGATTTTGATGATGCAAGATAATGATAAATGAAAAGAAATGAGAGCATCTGGATCTATTAATATTAATACTTTTTTATCTGTGCAAAAAACCCTACATATTTTTCTGCCATGGAAGGTGCACCATCTGTACATACACTCACTAAATTTACCAAATTCAGTCCAACTTCCTGACATTTATCTTGAAAGTTGTTGAAGATATCTATTCCCTGTGTTCTGTTTGCAAGAGTGCCCAAAGCGAGTAACTCTTTGTAGCAAGTAAATCTTCTTTTATGACCCAGATGAAGTATAAAACCTGTGCCAAGTCAGTGTCAGTTGATTCATCCAAAGTGAATGATGTATATTTTCCTTTTGAACTGTTGCATGAAGTTCTGTTAAGTTGAAGCCCAATTCATGCTGCCGATCAGTTATGGTTCTCCTTGAAAGAGGCAGTTGTTTGTACTTTGAAACATTATAGAGGTATAAGCATCCTTTAACTTTGATAGTGCATTCTTTCACAATTTCTGCATCACCAAATGGCTTCCCTTTTTATCCCTGAGTATATAAGCTACTTTATAAGTTGCTTCAGTGACATTATTTCCAGGTCTTATCACTGCTTGAAAGAATTGTCTTTGCTTTTGCTTTTTATCTTTTAATTTATGCAATACAACCTTTCACACCTCTCCCTCTAATTTAAGATATTTGTGGTCCTTATGAGTGCTGTAATGCTAATGAGCACTGAATTTCTCTAATGTTGATATTGCAGTATCACAAAGCAAGCAAATCATCTTATCTTTAGCAGAAACAAGATAATATTCCAATTCCCAATCCTCATAAAAAAAAATCTGTTTTCTTCCTTCAGCATTCTCTTCTTTGACATGATGGGCTGTTAAGCAGACAGAATTAAAAAATGCTGTCAAGCTGTGCAACTATTCACAAATTCCACTTCAAACAGAAACACAGTGCATCATTGTCAAAAGCTGATAACAGACTGGCCCCCATAAACTCTCGCCAACTAGCCTTGTGCAGTAGTGACACCAGTCAGGCAGGGGAAGTTAGAACTAAATCATGAGTGTAGCAGCCGTCAATTTAGCCCTTATGGCTTACTAATGTCCTAACTGTGCCGGTCAATCTGGGAGGATTATTTCATTGAAACTTACTTTAGTCTTTGGTTTTTTAAATACATTAATTCATTTTAAAAATAAAATAAAAATATAAAAGGCAAACAAAAATGTATTAATAAAAATAAAAGGATTTGTTCTGTGAAGTTTGGATTCAGTCAAAAGGCCACACTTAAGGACCTAGAAGGCCACATGTGGCCTTAAGGCTGCAGGTTCCCCGCCCCTGCTCTAGCTGCACTAGTCCTTTCCATCTGCACGGGACGGCAGCTCTGTGTGCATATCTTAGCTTCTCCACAAGGTTGGAAGCCCCTTGTGGACAGAGACCAGGGCTTATTGTGTTTAGCACATAGTAGGCACTCAAAAATGAATTAATGAATGAGTATTAATTATTTACATTGTTTTCCACAAAGGAGCTGCCAGGGAAGACCATGACACCTTCTCCCTGCAGTCTGACCTTTCTGGGAGGGATGGGCTCCAGCTGGCAGTAGTCTGAGGCCAGCTGCTTGTGTCATGTTTTTGGGAAAATAGATGATGCTGGGGAGCTAGAAATGTTCTCGTAACTGAGGCCCAGCCAAAGCCCTCTTAAATGTTCTAGTTTCTATTGTGTCCTCAGAGAGCTGATTTTTTTATGCTAAAATGCAAATGAACTTCCTCTTAAGTGGGTTCTGTTGAGCTATTATGGCTAATGACCATAAGATTCTGACAATCAGGAGCCAGATAGGATGCGACCCCCAGGCAAACTCAGTGACAGCTTCAAGGCACAGTGACAGCTTCAGAAATGAAGGGATTTCAGGAAGCAGAGGGAGAACAGCTAAATAGTCAAGAGCAGGGACTCTGCAGTTAGGGAAGCACAGGTGCAAATCCTGGATGTGCCACCACCCCCTGTATGACCTTGGTTTCCTCACCTGTGAATAGCACTTTCTCTGGCACAGGCATCTCCCTCTGTCTCTCGCCCCATGCAGGGAATCTGCCACTTCTGGATGCCACAGCCTCCCCAGACTCTGATTACAACACAAGGCAGTTGTTTGCAAACTTTATACACAAATGAGTTATCTGAGGGATGGCCTGGAATTCTGATTCCCCTACACCCCAGAGATTGTGATTCCATCTGTCTGAGTGGGGCTCAGGAATCGACATGTTTAACAAGCTCCTGATGTAATTCCAATGCAAGTAACCTGCAGGCTACAGATTGAGAATCTCTGGCCAGTGGGAGAGATGGACCAGTATGGATCTTTCCAATTTTTAGAGAAAGTCTTAAATGAGGGGTGCCAGGACCAACTGAGGGCTCAGAAAATGTTTTCTAGAGAAGATTAAATTCTGAGGAAGTATTGTTACTGAAAGTTTGGTGCTTGGCCTGAGGCCAAATGAAGAATGAGAATAAGTGGTTTGAGGAAAAGGAAAGAGAAGTTTATTAATTTACTGGCAAATGAGGAAGATGACAGACTCTCATCTTAAAGAACCATCATCCCCTCTTTAAGCAGAAATACAGGGTTTAAAGGGGGTTTTCAGCTTCGGGCTATTACTGTTTAACTATAGCATCTCTGGTGAAGATGATCTCGTGACCTCTGTCTGGATAATTCTTTTGAACCATCTCTTGTGGTTTAAGATACTATAAAACAAAGAACAAAGAACACTCCTCTGCACCTCTGATTACTGGCCTCAGGTAGGAATGCAGGTTATAATTCCCAAAAAGCATGGGGTGGGCTGGGGGGAGTGGTTAAGGAGACAACTTGTAATACATTTTGCCCTTTTTCAGGCCTTTGCCTCTATTACAGGGTTAACCATGTGGAAGAACATTCCAGGGAGGGAACAGCATTAGAAAAGGCCCAGACATGCAAAGTGATTTGTGTATGGAGATTTCCAAACAGAGCATTATTACTAACGTATAAAGTGCAAGTGGCGGCTGCCCCCTCACCTTCACGCAATGCATGTTCGTGGGGAACCTGGTGCTAAACCATTCGTAGATGACCTGCTTCTGGGTTGGGATTTCGTACGTAGCAGAGCAGCTCCCTCACTGCAATCTATTGAAAATCAGCCCTCAACACAAGGGTTTGTAAAAAAAAATAAATAAATAAAAATTTAAAAAATAATAATAAAATGCAAGCTGGGAAAGGGGGAAATGAGTCCACAGAAAGCCAGGGGCATGCCCTGAACAGCTTTGTAGCCCAAGCTGAAGCGTGTGGACTGTTTCCTAGGGGCAATAGAGAGTGATATGCTCAGACTTATATTTCAGAAAAATACGCCTGTCCTATGGTTAGAATGTCCCTGCCAAAACTCGTGTTGAACTTTAATTACCATTGTGACAGTATTAAGAGGTGAGACTTTTAAAAGGTGACTAGGTCATGAGGCTTCACAGTATGTTATTTATCACAGCAGTTCATGCCCCTTTTTCTCTCTGTCTCACGTGCTTGCTTTCCCTTCCACCTCCCGCCATGGGATGACACAGCACAAAGCCCCTCACCAGATGTCAGTGCCACGCTCTTGGACTTCCCAGCCTCCAGAACTGTGAGAAATAAGTGTTACTTTGTAAATTGCCCAATCTGTGGTATTCTGTTACAGCAGCAGAAAACAGACTAAGAGACACTGGCTACTGTATGAAAGGTTAACTACAATGGGAGAGCCTGAGGACAGAGGGGCCAGTCAGGAAGCTGTTGAGGTGATTCAGGTAAAAGAGGTTCAAGGTCTAAACTAGGGCAGTGGTGGTGGGGATGGAGACAAAGGGGACCAATGAAAACACTTGGAGGCCAAGTAACCAGTTCAGGATTCATGAACTGTGGGGGAGCAGACAAGAATGCAAGTGAAGAGGAGCAGCTCAGGAGGGCTCCAGGCTCCCAGAGGTGTGGGCAGCTCGGGTGGTGGAGGTGCCATTCATTAAGATAGGGAAAATGGAAGAAGCAGGTTTGGAGGGAGATGATGAGCTCCTTTGGGGGCCATACTGTATTTAGTGAGATGTCTAGAAGATAATTAGAGGCGATGTCCAGTAAGCAGTTGCTTGCATGGATCTGAGGTAAGGCCCATCGTATATACTGGGAAGCCATCAGTGTATCATATTTGAAGCTGTGAGAGTATATGAGGTCCCCCTGAAACAAAACAGTAGGAAATACCAACATTTTAGGGACAGAGAAAGGAAGAGGGTACCACAAGAGACCAAGAAGGTACAGAGTGGCAGGGAAAGCCGGTCACAAGCAGAGTCATGAGAAGCAAAGGAGAAAAGTGTCAAAGCAGAGTAATGATCAGCAGGGTCAGGTGTGTCAGGTAGACTCTGGCCTATATGATTTCCTTACAATTTGGTGATGCAGTGAGTACTGATGACCATAGCAAGAGCAGCTGTAGTGGGAAGAGGGCTAGAAACCAGACTCCTCTAGTTAAGCAGTGGCTAGGAGGAGAGGAAGTAGAGACAGTGGGCTTGGGGTCCTTTTCCAAGAAGCATGCTCATTGAGGAGAGTTGAGAGATTGGCAGATGGCTAGAGAGCAGCCTAGTGACGGGGGTGGGGAGGGGATTTTTCTTCCCAAATATCTGAGAATCTTGAGAATGTTTCTTGGAAGGAAAGAGTGAATACAGCATGAGAGATTGAGATGTAGAAGAGAAAGGAGATGGCTGAGAGAGTATCGTCTGGGAGGAAAAGATCAAGGCCAAGAGGGACCCTAGGAAGAGGCTTACTTTAGGAGAAAAAGCCAATACTCAGAGCCTGGAGGCACATGGGGATAAGGCTGGACACATGTAGACAAGGTTGCAAATGTCTTGAAATCTTGACTCTGTCACTTTTAGCTGTTGACACTGGGCAAGTAACTTCTTTTCTTTTTCTTTTTTCTTTTTGTTTTTATTCACCACTATACTAACGAGGAGGCAAGTAACTTCTTTTATACTCAGTTTTCTTAGAAGTGAGGTAGAATACAAAAGAGCCTAACTCATAGCATAGATGTGGTATCTGGATTAAATTAAATAATGCATTTAAAGCACTTAATACAATAGCTGCTAAATGATAAGTGCTCAAATGTTTAGTCACCATTACTGTGATTATCATTATTACTGTGGTAGGAAGCAATCAAAGACAAGTAGCATGTTTTTGTATTTACCCATAGATTTACCATTTCTGTGCTCTTGTATTCCTTCCTTAAAGATTCAAATTTCTGTCTATAAAATTTCCCTTTATCCTAAAGCATTTCTTGTAATGGGGACCCACCAGTGGCATATTATGTGGCTTTCTCTTATCTGAGAATATTTTTGTTTTGCCTTTATTTTTCAAGGAAACTTTCACTGGCTGTAGATTTCTAGGCTCACAGTGGTTTTTTGTATGTGTTTTATTTTGTTTTTTAAGCAGTTTAAACATGTTGTTCCCTTGTCTCTCTGCCCCATTGTTTCTGGTGAGAAATCAACCATAATTTTTATCATTGCTCCCTTGTATATAATGTGTCCTTCTGTTTTCTGGCTGCCATTAAGGTTTTGTTTTTATTTTTGGTTTTCAGCAATTTGACTATGACATGTCTAGATGTCATTTTCCTTGTATTTATCCTGTTTTAGGTTTATTGAGCTTCTTGGAACTGTGAGTTGATGTTTCTAATTAAATTGGGAAAATATTTGGCCATTATTTTTCAAAAATTTTATTGCTTGAATCTGTTTCTACTCTCCTTCTGAGACTCAAATTGCATGTATATCAGCTCACTGTCCTAGAAGTGCTTGAGTCCCTGTTCATTTCTACTGTATCCTTTTTCTCTCTGTGCTTCAGTTTGAACAATTTCTTCTGGCCTGTCTTCAAGTTCACTGACCTTTCCTCTGCAGTGTCCTACCTGCTGTTATTTAAATCCAATGCATTTTTATTTAGATATTATAGTTTTTAGTGTTAAGATTCCCTTTTTGTTTTAGAGTTTAAATATATGTCTTGAAAGTCACCTATAATATACATTTTTTAACATATTTATAAGAGTTGTTTTAAAGTTCTTGTTTGCTAATTCAACGTTTGGGTCATGTAAGGGTCTGTTTCTATTGAGTTTTTTCTCTAATTATTGCTGGAATTTCCTGCTTCTTCACATTTCTAGTTCTTTTTATTGTGTAGTGGACACAATAAGTTGTAGAGACACTTGGATTCTGTTACCTTCCTTTGAATAGTGTTGAATTTTATTTAATAGGCAATTAAATTATTGGCAGGTAACATTTTTTAGTGGGTGAGTATTTACCATGTTTAGACTTTGTTAACATGCATGTCTTAGTCCATTTTGGCTGCTATAACAAAATTAGACTGAGTAATTTATAAACAAGAGAAATTTATTGCTTATTGTTCTGGAAGCTGAGCATTCCAAGATCACGGTGCCAGCAGATTCAGTGTCTAGTGAGGGCTTATTTTGCTTCAGAGATGGCACCTTCTTGCTGTGTCCTCAGACGGTGAAAGGGATGATGAACACTGTCTCTTTCACTGCGGCAGAAAGGGGCCCCGGAGCTCCCTCGAGCCATTCATCCTGACTCAGGCCCTGAGTGCAGGTGAGGCCCAGAGAGGTCAAGTGGCCTTCCCAAGGCCACGTAGCGAGTAAGTGGCAGCTCCTGGCCATCTGGCTACAAGGCTGGCTGCCTCTCCCTGGTGCCAGGGCAGAAGAGGCCCAAGTGTGGCGGGAGGCTGGTGATGGTTGGCTCCCAGCCTGTTGGCTTGGGGAGAGACGAGCCAGTGGGGCTTCCCATGAGAGGCTGCCCTGGATAGTCTGTGATGCCCCTGCCTGAGGGAAGCCATGCTGCTGTCTGCCCCACCACCACCCTCCCTGGCCAGTGCTGAACCCAGGCCCATGCTCCTGGGGCATAGGGGAGAGGCTCTGGGAGCCGTAGGGAAGGCTGTGAAGGGAGCAAGGCATGGAGCCCCCACCAGGGGCTGGGGCCAGGAGATGGGCACTAACTGCAGTGGCCTTGTTCCTGGGGATGCCTCCTCACCACTGCACTCTCACCTGTTCCCAAAGCACTTTTTGTCTCCAAAGAGTAGCTCTCCCTAAGAAAGCTGCCCTTCTCCTTCCTTAGCTCATGCTTCCTCCTCTGAGAGGGCCCGAGAGGTGAGTGGAGGGTGGGGAGGGCAGAGTGGGGCACACTAGACCTGACATGGATGCCCCCCTCTTGCTGGTTGTGCCACCGGCTGGGATCACTGGGCCTTTGCCCTCCACACAAGATCTTTCAGTTTTGACCATTCTGGGCTTTTCTCTAACAGGCAACCATTGGGATTGACTTCTTGTCAAAAACCATGTACTTGGAGGACCGTACGGTGAGCACCCAATTTTAGAACTGGGAGGACAGGGAGGGCTCCTTTGGGCTTATCCCCGGGACCCTTAGCTGGGCACCATGGAGAGCCCATGCTAATCTTGCATGGCAGAGCCTGCCCCCCACCCCACCCCCACCAGGAGGACCTCACTGACCCCTCTGCCCATGGTCCTGCCCTCCCCACAACAGGTGCGACTGCAGCTTTGGGACACAGCTGGCCAGGAGAGATTCCGCAGCCTGATCCCCAGCTACATCCGAGACTCCACGGTGGCTGTGGTAGTGTACGACATCACAAGTGAGTGAGGGTCTGTGCCTGAGGCAGGGTGGCCCGCAGGGGCCCCAGGGCCTGGATGTGACCCCGGCCAGGCCTGTGTGTATGTACATGTATGCACACACGTGTGATTGTTCCCTGAATGCAGGACAATCAGGAGGTGGGGTGGTGAGTTGCCTCTGAACACCAGTGTGTTTTCCACCGTCCCACATCCTCCTGCAACGGGCAGGGGTGTACAGGGTGGGGTTCGTCCTGCCCAGAGCAGGGGTTGGTGTGTGGGGTGAGCAGATGCTCACAAAGCCCTGTTCCAGCCCCTCTACACTTTCCATTGCCCTGGCTTCCAGAAAGACCCCTACAGAGCAACATCTATATGTGTGTGTGTGACCATGGGAGAAGACACTGGTCCCTGGGCCATGTGACCTGGAGCTGTGCAGGGCTCTCTGGGAGGGGAGGCTGAGGGGGTCTGGTAGCCCTTCTCACACACCATGGCTCTGTGGCCAGAGCAGGTGTTCCTAACAGGACCGTACAGCTTATGGGGCTCACAGGGCCGGGGTGGGGAGGAGGCTGATGCAGAGTCCAGGCTTCCCGGGCTGCTATAATGGAACACACCTGGCAAGCCCTCGGGCTGTGGTCACCCCTGAGGTGGGCAGACACCCTGTGTACAATCCACAGCCATGCCCCAACTGTCCAGCCTGTGCCCCCGGCTCTGCCTGCCCCCTCCATTCACGCCCTCCCTGACCACACCTCCCTCCACACCTGAGTGCAGGTGGTACCTGGGCTCACACAGCCTGATGCCCATCCGAAGGGCAACAGGACTTCGGGAAACTGACGCTTCTCGGGGCAGGCTGCCTCCCCGCCCCTCAGGTGTGCCCGCTGCTGAGTGGTGGCATCACCCCACAGCTGCTCCTCTCTGTAAGACCTGCCTCATGAGGGAGGTGGGGCTGCCCAGAAACGGCCTTGCCTCTCCTGGATTTGCGAGTGCTCCTGGCTCCCCTGACTCTAGCCCCAAGGCCACCTTTCCCTCCTCTCTCGTCAGAGCCCTCTGGCCTCTCCCAGGCTCCCCTGAGCCCTCCTTGTTGGGGAGGCCACTCTGTAGGACCCGTCCTTCCCTGGGGACTGCTGTGTTCTCTCCCTACCCCTCTCTGCTTCCAAGCTCAGCCAAGTTCAGTGCACTCACTTCTCCCCCACTGCTCTGAGCCCCAGCCAGGTCTGACTTCCAGGTCCCCAAAGCCACTCTTCCACATGCAAGTTAGGACTCAGTGACCTTGCAGATGGGGTCACTTCTCCCACAAAGGGCAGCTGGGCAGTGCTGGGCTCTCCAGGGCTGTGGGGCAGGGCCTGGCTCCTTCTGGGTGGCCCCAGCCCAGCTGGCCTGTGTGGACTTTGCTTGCACCTGTCCCAGGTGTCTGAGGGCACACACTCAGCTGGCTCACGCCTCCCCTTCCCTTCTCCTGCTGGGGGCCAGCCCTCACCCCCAGTTTATCCCCACATTCTGCCTCCAGATCTCAACTCCTTCCAGCAGACTTCTAAGTGGATTGACGACGTCAGGACAGAGCGGGGCAGTGACGTTATCATCATGCTGGTGGGCAACAAGACGGACCTGGCTGACAAGAGGTGGGTGCGAGGAGCAGAGGTTCAGGGGCCCACCCTGCACCCCTCTCTGACTGCGCCTGGACAGGGAGTTCTGCGATGCGTAGGTGGTGCATCTGTGCTTCTGACCTGTCCCCGTGCATCCAGGAAAATTCCCCTGAGACACCAAGGCCTTTGGAAACACCTGGTAGACCCTTTGCCTGTGGGTGTCTCATCTTTGAAGCCCGGTCCCTCCCCACCGGACAGAGGCGAGGCATTGCTCAGCGTGCCGTCTGCACGGAGCTCTGTGTGCCTGGCCCGGCCCAGCAGTGGGTGGTCTGGGGCCCTGCCATGGCCACTGCGTAGCCCCAGACACGGCAGTCCTCTGGGCCCCAGTAGCTTCTGCTGTGCTTTGTGTCTCTGCCCCTGTGAAGTGCCTGCACTGGTGTGAATGGGGTGTGAACGCCCTGGGCCCCAGGTGAGTGTGCAGAATGCCTACAGCCCACTAACCTGTGTCCCCAGCCTGCTCGGCCTGGTTTGTGGCTGTGTCTAGCACGAAGCTTTCTCTGAAGAGGCCTCTGCACAGCTGCCCTCTAGTGTACAGGACCATCTTGGGCACCATTTACATGCACGTGTCCACTCGTGTCACGTGACCCCAACTTGGGCAGATAAAGCAGCAGGTCGTGGACTCCAGCAAGCAGTCTGGCCTTCCTGCAATGTCCCCTGATCACCTAAGGAATAATCTGAATTAGAGCTTGTTTTACTAGAGTCCTGTCCTTAAAGTACGCAAAACTGGGCTCAAATTCCACCTCCCTTTCTAAGTAGCTTTGTGCCCTTGGGGAAGTCACTTTTAACCTTCGTGTCCTCATTTGGAAATGAGAGTGATACACCACCCAGAGAGGTAGCTCTCACAAACAAGGCCCTTGTGGTAGTGACGTTGGGAAAGGCAGGTTTGGGACAGCCCCACCCCAGGCCTGCCCCAGGGCCTGCTCTGAAGCTGAGAAGACCCTGTGGAAGAGTGGGGAAAGGGGCGAGTGTCCTGTCGTACCCTGGTGCCCTTATTCCTGGAGACTGTGGTTGGCACCCTGGGATCAGACCCTGTCTTCATGGCTGACCAAGGGCCTGGCTCCCTCTGCCCTGCTGGGCGGGTCCCTCCACCTCTACCAGGGGCTGCTCCTCTGCGCCAGTGATTTTCCCTCTTCCCCCGTCTCCAGGCAGATAACCATTGAGGAAGGGGAGCAGCGCGCCAAAGAGCTGAGCGTCATGTTCATTGAGACCAGCGCCAAGACCGGCTACAACGTGAAGCAGGTGAGGACACACCTGGTGCTGGTCCCCACACAGCTTGGCCGTGGAGGCCCACACTGGGCTCTGGGTGTGGTCAGCCCCAGGTCCTGCCTTGCCCTCAGGGGCTGGGACAACTACCCAGAGCACTGGTAAACCCGCCCAGGCCTAGCTCAGGCCCCGTGGGGAGCGAGCTAACTTCCAGAGCTGAAGGAGCTTGTGGAGGGGAGGGAGCACTCCTCACAGGGCATCAGGAGAACATCTGTCACTCGCTAGCACGGCACTGACCCATCAAGGCCTTGGAGCAGGCTGGCCGAGTGCCCAGCCACTGGCTTCTTGGGGCTGAGGGAAGCAGTGGTTCCCTTGCTTTGGATGAGGGGTGCAGGAAATTCAATCTGCTCAGGATTTGGGGTTCATGCCTTGTACCTGGCAAGTGCCAAGGGCCATGGGGGGTAACGCAGGCTTGGAGAAAAGAGCCTACCGTGGTGTGGCTGGAGCTCATGGGAGGGCGAGGAGGTGAAATGAGGGCTGAGCCTCGGAGCAGGGGTGCTTTCCTGGTCCCCACGTAGCCCAGGGATGCAATTCAGCAGGGCAGCAGACTGGCTGGAAGACATTGCACCTTTATCTTCCCTAGCCACTAACCCGTCGTTAGCATTCCTTCAAGTGCTGACATAGGCAACACAGCTCAGCAACCTTAGCCGCACCTGTGGCTTTCTCACCCAGGGAGCACGGATGCTTTCTCACCGCCTCCCCGTGCTGCGGGTGTCTCGAACTTGACACGCATTGCTACTTCAGTACCACCGTAGCTATTAGACCTACTGCTGGTTCTTGCTGTTTAATAGGTTCATATAGAAGCACAGATGTTGCTATGTCACAAATTTGTATCTTCAGGTATTTTAGTTTATTTCAGTACTAAATGGTTTTCTATATAATCCTGTGTAATTGATTTTACACACTGCAGAGGAGTCCGTAGGCTTCACCGGGCTGCCAAAGGGGTCCTTGGCCCATGGGAAGGTCAGGAACCCCTGCTGTTGAGGATGAGGAGGACTTGGAGAGGTGGTGAGGAGGGAGGGCATTCCAAACAGGGGTGACAGTGAGCAAAGGTGTGACAGCAGGGTGCCAGTGGTGTGGGGAGGGGATGCTGAAGGGGAGCATGACTTGGCTTGGGGGGGTCACTGTGCTCTGCCACCCCAGCGTTGTGGGGAACATTTGACCACCTGCCCATGCAGCTGCTGGCCTTCCGGGTGCAGGGATGGTTCTCCCCCTGCACATAGTGCTGGTGGCAGCGGGGACAGCAAAGTGGCAGAGCAGCGGGGAGAGACAGAGTGGGAGGGACACTGTGGCTACCTTAGGAAGCCCAGAGTTCCAGGACTCAGTGCCCTCACCCCACCCTGCCCCAGCTGGAGTGCCCTGGGTGGCTCCCTGCACTCCCAGCCCCTTCCCAGCCCCCGTGGTGTGAGGCTGACGCTATCATGATTCTCCCGTGCTCCCGGGAGGCATGCAGGGGAGGCCGGGCCACTGCTCTTTGGGGGCCCTGATGGAAAGTCTTGGGAAGTGGGGGAGCAGAGGGCAGCATCAAGTGGTCCATAGGGCAGGTTCATCTGCCCCAGCAGTCAGGCTCAGGCAAATGCTGCTTCCCCCTCCCAGAATGCTCTGGACCCCAGGCATTGGTTTGAGCAGGAGTTACTCAAACCCCACATGGTTCAGAGAAGGAGTCTCTGTGCCGTGCAGACTCCTGGACTCTTAATTGTGATCATATCTGCTCACCGAGACTCATGCCTGACCCCAAGAGCATCCTTCTAACTGGCAGTTTGGCCACTGACAGAGGCTGTGACCGTGTTGGCAGTCAGACAGGCAGACCAGGGCCGCCTGGGGCAAGCCATGAAGGAGAGCTCAGGAGGGATGACCCGGGCCCTCCACACCCTCACCCATCTCCGCCTACCCACGACAATCCCACACCCTGCTGGGCCACAGCAACTTCCCCCTCACTGCCTTCAGCCTTGTCACCAGCCTGGAAGCTTGGGTAGGGCTGGGCTTTGGGGTGAGCTATGAATAAGACTCACGCTGTCCTCAGAGAGCTCCGGTAGTGGAGGGTATAAGCCCAGAGCCCACCGAGTTCCTACAATTGGTATTTACGGGGAGAACGGGGAGAGTTCGTGTATCAGTCCATTCAGGCTGCTGTAATGACCATAGACTGGGAAACTTGTAGACTACAGGAGTTTGTTGCTCACCGTTCTAGAAGCTGGGAAGTCCGAGATCAAGGTGCCAGCAGATTCCGTGTCTGAGGAGGGCCTGTTCCTCATGGGTGGAGCCTTCTCACTGCGTACTCACATGGCAAGCACGCTACCTTGTGCCTTTTTTATAAGGGCACCAATCCCAGTCATGAGGGCGCTACCACTGTGACTTAATTGCCTCCTAAACCCCTACCTTTTAATTCTGTTGGATTGGGGATCAGGTTTCAGTGTATGAAGTCTGGGGGGAGACCAGCATTCAGACCACAGCAGTTCAGAGTCTTCCATGCCTTGTATGTCTGCCTTATACTGTCACCTCCAATATTCCCTCTCTGCCATCACCCCACCTGCCACTCACCACCTGCCCCCACTGCCCACCTCTGTCCCAGCACACACACACACACACACACACACACACACACACATGGTTCTTCCAACATACAAACACACAGAGAAAACCCACACGTATGCATACACATACCACACACACTACGCACACATTCCCCCCACACTTACACAAACACTCACATGGAGACCACACATTCACATCCACACAGGCCATAGTCACACACACATTCCTCCATATGCTCACAGAATGTACGTGCACCTACACACACGCCACTTACAACACACACACATTCTGCACACACCCCTACAGATAAAATACACATACTACACATCCCCCACACACATCCCCCTGCACAGAATACACATGTCACACTCACACATACACACGCACCCAAACAGACCCACAGCATCACGCTTACACTCTCATGTCCCCCATGTTCTCAGAGGAGCCTCGCCAGTGTGACCATGTGGCCCTGGCTCCTGGTGTCCAGCTGATAGACTGGTGGGACTCCCTGAGGACAGTCATTAGTCTCAAGGGCAGGTTGAAAGTCGGTTCCCCTCCCTGGTCCCCATGAGGGCCGTGGACAGAATCCCGCCTACGAGCCTGTTTCCGGGGGCCCAGATCATTTCTGCACCAGAGGTCCCTACAGTCACTGCCATGACCCACGCTCAGTCTGGTGACCCTGTGGCCAGCTTACCTGAGTGAGAGACTCCAGCTTTGCTCCTTCCTTCCACAAACATATACTGAGACCTGCTGGGGCCACCGGGAGAGGGAGAGAACATGGGTGCAGCCCCTGCCCTCAAGGGCACAGCCAGGCAGGAGAGGAGAGCCCCAGATCAGGAGGGGGAGAAGGGAAGGCCAGGGTGGGGCTCACGCTGCATCTCCTCATCTCTCCAGCTTTTTCGACGTGTGGCGTCAGCTCTGCCCGGAATGGAGAATGTCCAGGAGAAAAGCAAAGAAGGGAGTATCCTTTTCCTCTGACGCGTGAGTGAAAGATGGACAGGAGAAGCCATCTGTCCACTTAGTACAGTGGATGAGCGCTTGCCTGGTCTCCAGCCCAGCCTTCCCTGGACGGCCGCATACAGCAAGCTCTTTATAGGTGAGGCTGATCTAGACCTGTGCTCTCTAATACTGTAGCCACATGTGGCTGTTTTCATTTAAATTAGTTAATTACAAGTTCAGTTCCTCACTTGCACCAGCATCCTTTCACGAGCTCAGGTGCCCATGTTGCTAATGGCTGCAAGTTGGGCAGTGCAGATATAGAATATTTCCATCATCACAAAAGGTTTCTGGATAGTGCTATTCTGGAAGTATGACTAGGATTGGTTTCCCAGGTGTCTGTGCATTGGGAATCTCCCACAGGTGAGGGAGCCTGGGTGTGGGGCAGGGGGTATCGTTTCTAGAAGGAGAGAACAGCATGAGCAAAGGAAAGGAGGAAAGCATAGGATACAATTAAAGAAGGAGAAGTCTGGTCTATGGAGCCTCAGTGTGTGATCAAGGGAAGGGGGTGAGCCAGCATCAGCTCATGGGGAGGCCTTGGGTGCCACATCCTGGGCCTGTCTCCAGATCTACTGTGTGTAGGACCCAGGGAGATGTATTTTTAACAGACTTCCCAGGAAGGTTTCATGCATTCCGTTTGAGTACTCCGCATTTGAGCGGTGCTGTGCATTGTACAAAGGTATTCTGACTCAAATTGCACATGAGAAGATTTTTTTTTAATGGTAGTCAGGTAACTTCAACATTGGGCAGAATGTGATGCTGCAGCCGTGGCCTCGCTTCCAACTAGACCAGTAGTTCTCAGCTGGGACTGATATCGCCCCACTCCCCACGGGGACATTTGGCAGTATCTTCAGGTGCTTTTAGTTGTCATAAATTGGGGAAGGGGGAACGATGTTACTGGCATCTAGTGGGCAGAGGTCAGGGATGCTTCTAAACATCCCACATGCACAGAATGGCCCCCACAACGAAGAATTAAAAATGTCAGTAGTGTTGAGGCTGAGAAGCCTGTCCAAGAGGCGCTTAGCATAGCCAGGTCAGATAGCCCTGGGTTTGCGCCCAGGCGCCTTGGCCTCCTGGCTGGAAGGTGGGTCAAATGTCGAAGCGGGGTAATGCATTTACAGTGCCCAGTGTGTCCTGCGGCAGAGCAGAGCACGCGCTTGTTACCACCTGGAAAGGCTTCACGGAGAGGCCACTACCACGAGAGCCCTGGTCCAAAGAATGAGGACGCGTTTCACAGGTGAGATAGGACGAGAGGCTGGATGTGGGAGAGGGGGCATCATTTCTAGAAGGCAAGAGCAGCATGGGCAAAGGAAAGAAGGAAAGCATAGGGTGTGTTTAAAAAGGGGGAAATCTGGTGCCTCAGTAGAGCCTCAGTGTGTGATCGAGGGAAGGGGATGAGCTAGTGGCAACTCATGGGGAGAGTTTGAATGCCAGACTGAGAAGTCTGTGGAAGCTTTGTCTCTGTACCAAAGTGTGACGTGACTGCCACCAGAGCTAGCTTTGGGAAGCCACCATGCTGAGAGGGCTGGGTGGGCTCAGAGGGACACACGGAGAAGACCAGGGGACCTCTGTGAGGCCTGCACCTGGGCCAGCAGTGTGGAAGGGGCTGGGCTGCTGGGGCCAGTGTGGGCTGTAGACCACAGCTGGCAGAGAGAAATGGCACGGCATTCTTGGCGTGGGTTTGCCAAAAACAGTGGGGAGTGGAGAAGCAGGTTTGCTTTGCTTGACTAGAGTAGAGAGGACACAAGTTGGACTGTAGTGGGAAGTAGGAAGGTAGGAAGAAAGGCAGTTGCTTTTTTTTTTTTTTTTTTTTTTGAGACAGAGCCTCACTCTGTATCCTTGAATAGAGTGCAGTGGCATCGTCATCATAGCTCACAGCAACCTCAAACCCCTGGGCTCAAGAGATCCTCCTGCCTCAGCCTCCGGAGTAGCTGGGACTACAGGCATGTACCACCATGCCCTGCTAATTTTTTTTTATATTTTTAGTAGAGACAGGGTCTTGCTCTTGCTCAGGCTGGTCTTGAACTCCTGACCTCAAGTGATCCTCCTGCCTCAGCCTCCCAGAGTGCTAGGATTACAGCAATTGCTTATTATCTGTTATTTATTTATACTCTGCCATGGTATAAGAAGTGTACGTGTATGTATATATACACACAAACAGCATAAAATTGTGTATGTATATGTGTACACACACACATAGGGAAAATAAAGGTAGGAAAGGCACAGAAAAGTCAGAGATAATATCATACTCAAAATATATGCCATGGCCATGTTGTTACTAGAGATGACCAAAAAGTTGGCTCTAAGCTTCCTAACAGCCAAAGCAAGGAGAAAAAATGTGAACTTCAGGAGACATGTGGCTTTTCATAGTACTTAAGCTGAAAGAATCTCTCCTATCACCCTCAAATATGAGCCACAAAAACCTCCCCAGGATGCCAGCCACAAGTTCCACAGTAGGGCTTCCCATACCACCCCACGCACCCCACTCACCCCTGTCCCAGTGCAGCCCTATAGCAGACACCAAAGCCCAGTCCAGGAAGAGTGATTCTGTGAGGTACCAAAGGGCCTGGTTCTCAGCACTAATTAGAAGATCTGGCTTGATGCCAGGCCAAAAATTCAAATGAAGTCTTGGTTTTGAGCCTGTTAAGGCAGGCAGAGGGACAGCCTGGCTGTGCATTTTGAACCTGTTCCTCTGTTGGTTCTGGGAAGTGCTTCTGCAGCCCCACGGCCCCTGAGGCACCAGTGGAAAAGGTTGGAGAGGGGGCTGTGCTTAGGCCCCATGGATGTGGCTTCTCCAGTAGCCATCCTCAGATACAGGGGCCACACTGTGACTAAAGCTTAAGGGGTCGGCACTCCTGCTGCCGGCATTCCTGCTGCCGGCTAGGGCAAGGCCCACGCTCCCCTGTGCTTTGAGACATGAGTGTGCCTGCCGGGCCGAAGGCTCCTTACCGCCAGTGCACTTTTGGATGGGGCCGACAGGTAGTAGGGCTGAGGCCAGAGGTGGCAGCTGGCTTTTGAGCACTGGTCACCAGGGAAGGCTTCTGAGAGAGTGACCCCCTGGCCTTTGTATAGATGCTGATCCCACAGCCCAGGACAAGCTTTGCTTTGGGTGGACGGGGGTTGGGGGACGTGGGCGGGTGGGAGAAGAGGAGGACAGGTGGGAGCTGGTGACTTGCACCCTTCCTGCCCCAGCCAAGCCAAGAGCCGAGTCCCTGGACGTTCACAGAGGGACAGGGCAGCGGCCAAGGGGTGTGGGGGCACGAGCCGGGTGGCATCTTCTCCGAGATAGTCGTCTTCCTTAGCCAGCCACCCGCAGTGATCGACATCAAGCTGGACAAGCCCCAGGAGCCCCCGGCCAGCGAGGGCGGCTGTTCCTGCTAATGCAGCGCCGCCCTGCCGGCGTCCTATGACACTACTTGCTTGTTGTGTTGCTTCCTATTGGTTAGCTTCCTACGGGGAAATGAGTTTATCCAGATGGGAGGATTTTTCTTTTCTCTCTGTCTCTAGGAGTAGGGTGGGGTGGGGAGGGAGGCTGGGCATCAGGGATCACGTCACTCTTAACAGCTGTTACTTAAACAACTATTTTTTGGTTTGGTTGTAATATATTGTACTTTATTAAGATTGCCAAAAACTGTTAAAATTTAAAAAAAAAAATTTAAATCATGTGTATACAACTTTTTGCCAGATAAAAATGTAGTCATTTTTATTTGAAAGATGTGCTTTTTGTTTTTGTATATTTGTAAACTTACAAAGAACCTTTTCCACACACCTCCTCCTTCCTGTTCTCTTTGAACTGTTCACCTCCTCTGCCTTCCTCCCATCCCCAGCCCAGTAAATTAAAACAATTAACTGAGCAACTTAATTAGGCTCCGGTCCCAGGCCATCTGGCCCCACCATCCAGGCCCTACGTCGTTAAATCAAACATTGGTTCAACAAAGCCTCTGAAGAGGTACCTGTGCCTCTGCCTTCCGTGGCCAGAGTGGGACGTCAGCGCCGCCCTGCGCTGAGACTGAGGCCTTGCTGACTGCAGGGAGCCGGCGGCAAGCCCCAGGGCAG
Source organism: Lemur catta (assembly GCF_020740605.2). NCBI lineage: Eukaryota > Metazoa > Chordata > Mammalia > Primates > Lemuridae > Lemur > Lemur catta. The sequence continues at coordinate 166,996,197 of NC_059128.1, read as the reverse complement.
CCGCTTCCGCCTCTCTGTTCCCTTCCCTGAAAAGCCTTGAAGGGGCTCAAGGACACAGGCAACGTTGTGTTCCCTGTGCCCAGTGACTGGAAGAGCAAGAGGCCATTGGAAGGACGGGGTGCTGTTGGCAGTTGTGGGCCGGGGTGGTGCATGGCTTGTAGACTGGAGCACCATGTGTAGTTCTGAAAATGTTTTAACAAACCCGCCCAAGCAGTCAGCACACATAGGCGGGTTGAATCTGAGAAACTCAATGTCTGACGTTGGGCAGCTGCCACCCTAAGCTGCAGCCTGTGCCACATGGAATTGGTCCGTCTGTGACTGGGGAAGGGAGGACTGTTTGCAGAACCACCACTTTGAAAGATACATGTTCTCAGATCCTCGGTTGCTAATACTGTTGAGTACTTTCTGGAAAAGCTGATTTCTGGATATGTTTCCACCCCACTGGCGTGGTACAGTTGAAATCCTTGTGGATACGTTAGTGGGTGTGGTGGCTGCACTGTGGCCACTGAGCGTATGGTTGAGGTGGGGTCCCTGAAGGCTGCCTAGGGTACCGCAACCTGCCCCCGAGAGCCAGCCTTGCCGTTTTTAACTCATTCCCGAGAATGGCTGAGTCCCGAGGACCTGTAAAATCTCTGAAGAGAACTCTCTCTTCTCGCTCAGTGATGTAACCGACTTGGCCAGCATTCCAGATAGACCCAGACTCACCGCCCCGGGCCTGCACGCAGCCAGGCAGTGGGCAGTGACTCTGGCCAGAACGTAAACCCCACCTTCCCAGCTGGCACTGGCCCTTCCCCAGGTGCTCACGGGCATGTCGTGGATGGGCGAACGACCATCTGGGGCGTGGTGAGGTGAACTCCTCCACAAGGCAGGACTCCAACAAGGTTGTTGGAATGAATTTTGAAACTTCTCAGAAGCTAATGCAAGATGGCAGGCGCGAGAGCAGCAGAACCTGGCAGGACTGCCGCTTGTGCGGTGGGCCTGCCACGCACCTCTGCCAGGAGACTGTCTGACAGCTTTAGCGGGGAAGCAGGATCCCACTGAGCACCTCTTCCAGAAGGCAAGGACCAATGTATGAGCGTAATTCAAATGTCATGTGTTTAGTTTTTATATGTGTGTACATAATTATATATAGAGATAGACTTGTGTATACACCTTCCACAAACACATCCTCACACAGAGAAACATGTGCTCAATGTATACTCCTTGTTTTTCCTGCTCTCAAGTTGGAACTTGCATTGTGATAACAGTTTTGGAAATTCAAAAGTACTGCAATGTGTTGAAATAAGAAATACTTACTATTGTCAAATAACTTGTGATTGTCTTGCCATCAATAAAATAATGCATAGATGTGTTAAACTACAGGCAAAAATAGCCCACGGGACTATCTCCACCATCTCTCTCTGTACTTACTGTATGCACGGGTGTGCGTGCCCCTGTGGGCAGCACCCCCCGCATGGGCACACCCCCAAGTGGTGCTTGTTGGTAGAGTGCTTCCTCACCTCGTGAGAATCTGTGGGAGTCCCCGTCACGGCATCCTGCCTCGCTGGCAGCAAGGCTGTCGCTTGTGGCCTCTGAGACTGCCCCATTTACAGGGATCTGACTGGGTCTCCGTGAATGAATGTATGGTGGATTTTTATTTTCTTGGCCCTAAAGAGTAGCTTTTCTTAAAATGTCGTGTAAAACAAAGTAGAAATTCAGTTCCCTTCTCATGTGCACACACATCCAAGGCACCACGGACTGTTTTTCCATCCTGGCATAGAGGAGCAGGGAGAGACCCAGCAGATGTCATGTGGCGTGACGTGGCCTCAGTAAGTCCCAGCTTTCCTAGCCTGCACACGACATCCTCTCTGGAGCCCAGGTTCTCCCCATTGCCACGGCCTGTGAAACTGAGGGTAGCTGCCTCCTCGTCCTCCCCTCTCAGCGATGCCGTGCAATTCCCTGGCCGCCTTTCCTCAGGCGCGATTTCCACTCCTCCCTCCCTGGGGTCTGGTGAGGCCGCTGGACCTCTTTCACAGACGTGTGTTAGTTCCTCGACTCTTGTCTTGAGCAGGTGCCATCACTGTCCCCTGCTTGTAGGTAGGATCTTGACTCAGAGTTAAGGTTCCATAATAGAATAGTCAGGTGCTCTTGAAGATGTCATGAAATTGCCTCAGCACCGCCGGTGAGAGTATCGCATCTTTGCTGAATGGAGGTCGGTGAGCGGAGGGCAAAGTGGAGGATTCCTTTCAGAAAATGTTCTCAATTTAGGAATTCAGCCCTTCTCCCCAAAGACTAGATCCTCCTCCTTTGGTCCTTTTTCTTTGGAGATCTCAAAGAAGAGCTGTCAGTAAAGCTCCTGTTCCACAGGCATCAGAAAAATTGAGTGTAAGATGGAAAAAGCTGAGAGTGTATTTACAACTGCAGACAGAAGCCAACATGAGGGTGTGATGTCCGCATCTTGAGTACTGTAGCTGCAGTTGTGGGGTCCCAAGTTAGTTTGCTTGGTGGCTGTGGGCAAGTTTCCTTTGGTCAGAGGCCTCCCTGCTATCACTATTGCCACGCTCTTCCTGTAGTCACCCTTAAAAACATTTTGTAGTGTTCCCAGGGGCGGGGGGAGCAATGGCCTTATCAGTTTGTCTCAGGCAACAGAAATGAAGATTGAAATGTTGGGAGCTGGGAGTGCAGACATATCTGGGGTGCAGTACCTCCATCGTCCTGGTGGCTACCTAGTGCCAGGAGCACCTGCCCTCGAGTACCAGGTGTGACAGTAAAGGGACGGTGTTGCTGGCTTTGGCATCCTGTAGGTAGAGCAAGCAGCCGTATTCCTTCACAAGATGGAGGGCAGGTGCAGATGTCAGGACATGAGACCAGGTAGCTGAGGACTGTGAGGCGGGTCTAAGCCACGTGAGGGACAGCTGGACAGAAATATGTCTGTGCGCATCAACCAAACAGGGTCATATGCTCGCTAGCTTCCAGACTACCTCTCCCCACCGTCACCTTGCTACAGCAGGGAGGTGCAGGTCTCATAACCCCTCCTGTGTCACAGGCAGGAAAATCAAGACGGAGAAGGGTGAGTTGCTTGTGATCACACAGAGAGTCGGAGCCATCAGAGCCGATGCTACTTTCCTCATCCATTGCTGCCCCCCGTGTGTGCACACATGGGCCTGCACACCTGCAGTCAAGGACTGCCGTGCAGGAGTGTGTTGCTCAGACCAGCTCTACGCCGTGGCAGGACATGGATTCTTCCCAGTGCATCTGAGTGAGCTGGGAGAGCGTATAGGTGCACGTGGGGCTCCTCCACTGCAAGAAAGGGCCTGTGGCCAGGTCGACTGATTGTCTTGGGCACCCACACAGATCAGGGCACCCTTTCAGTGTTTTATTTAAATGAACTATTTAGGTATTCCAGAGCCTTGGGATCTCAGCATGCAAAACTCCTTGGACTCCAGACCCCTGTCTGGTGGGCACTCGAGCTGGGTGTGGTTCACCAGGAAAGCCTCGCAGGGGAGGTTGAGATGGCTCCCTCAGGAGGTGGGAAGCCTCCATAGCGTCGAAAGCCAGCCTGCGTCTTGTGGTGTGTGTCTCCTTCTCCCCTCCCTTTCCCCCACCATCCCCTTAAAGCAGTTGGCTGTGAGGAGCAGCCGGGTGGCCATTCCATCTGTGTTACGGGCTCAGAAGGCATAGCGGCCATATTGACTTCACATTAAACTGTGTAAAATGTGGAAAAGACTCAGCATGTTGGTCGAACAATAAACTGTCCTAATTCTCAACACAAAGCTTCTTGTCTAATGTTTCTAAGTGGTGCAGCCATATATTGCCGGGAGGGTGGTGGGGGGAGGTTCCAAAACAGAGTTCCTCAAGTTCACGTTCCATGAAGAGCCTCTTCTCGTGTCTGGGTGGCATATCCACTACCCAAAGCCTTTGCTGCTTCCTCCTACTTACCTGGGCTCGCTACCAACTCCAAAGGGGGGAAGGTGGGACACCGATTAAATCCATACACGTTCCTACAATCTCCCTTCTGCCTAAAGGCTGATGGAAAGGGAGCCTCCAGGCAGAACCGAGAGTCAGGGGTGACATATTCTCCATCATCCTCACTCTCTACTTGCCGTGGCTGTAGGGACTGGTTCTCTGGTCTTTCTGGTGATTTCCAGAAAGCTATTTAAGGCAAGAATGTAAGATGAAACATAATCACCTTTTGGCAACATCAAGCTGCCATGTACCAGCCCCAACCTCGCCCATGCCAGTTAGGAACATCCCGGAGAGGCCCCTTCAGGTGTCAGTTATCTCTAGACTAAGAGGTGCCCTAGAAGCCAGGATAGTTCTGGGACCACGCAAAGAGGATACGAAGGCCAAGATTAGGTGCAGAATTGCCCTAGCCTGGGAATGCTGGGAACCTCACTTTTCCAGTTAGTGAAGTGCAACTTCACTAACTGCCTTTCCCCTCCAAAGGTTCTAAAGGTTCCAGAACACCCTCCAATCTGCCACCTCAAGGAAGCCATCTCCAATTGGAAGAGATAGGAAGTAGATGTTCCTGTCCACTAAGCCTTACTGTTTCTGGCGGCCAATTGTAAAATGTGAGGTAGAGGAGGTATAGGGTGTGAAGAGGCAGGGGGCTGAGAGCGCACAGGCCAGGGTTGAGGCCCAAGTAGAGCTGTTCCAAGAAAAGCAGTCATTCCCCAAGGTTATGGTGTTAAGGACAGCATGACCCCACCCCGCAAAGGCAGTGAGTGATCTCTGGGGACAGTGTTCACACCCACAGCTGTCCAGCAGCCCCTGCCCTTGCCTCAGGAAGCACTGCTGGGATTTCCCAGAATGAATGTGAAGATGACAGCGGTGGTGAATGTCCTGCCTGAAGTGCACAACGTGGCATCCAGTATGCTAAACTCAAATTTAAAAAAAAACCATATTCCAGCTTTTTGAAACAAAATTTCAATGCTTGAAACAACATTCAATTCACCACAGCCAAGTGCCTCGCGTGTCAGCATCACAGGGGAACACTGGCACCCCAGGAGGCCCTAAGACAGAGGCCAAGGGGAGACGGCACAGCCCTCTTGGGGCTGCACGGCTGGCAGCTGACCACCGGCCCACGCGGTGCTCGAGAGGCAAGTGCAGCCATGATGGAGCTCACATTAAGGAGACAGAAGGGCAGGGAGCCACACTGAAAAGGCACATTTCTTAATTTAAGAATTGGGCCATAATCCTCTAAAAGCAAGAATTGTGCTTTGTTTAGTATTTCTAGGGCCTACTGCAGTGCTTGACATTTACTCAATGAACGAATGCACACAAGGCTCTTATGAGCAAGAGTTTCGGGCTTTATGGTTGAAAGGAAGTGGGATTATTTTCCTGTGCAAATGAAGCCAGGTGTCGTGATCACCTTTCTTTAAAAGTGTGAAGGGATGAGATAGAGGAGGTAGGCATCTTTAAAAAAAAAAAAAAAAATTAAACAGGGTCTCTCAGTCTATTGCCCAGGCTGTAGTGCAGTGGTGCGATCATAGCTCAGTGCAAACTTGAACTCCTGGGGTCAAGTGATCCTCCTGCCTCAGCCTCCCAAGTAGCTGGGGCCACAGGCGTGTGCCGCCACACCCAGCTAATTTTTTATATTAGAGATGAGGTCTCACTATGTTGCCCAAGCTAATCTCACACCCCTGTATTCAAGCAATCCTCCCGCCTGGGCCTCCGAAAGCACTGGGATTACAGGCGTGGACCACTGCACCCCGCCCGAGGCAGGCATCTCAGTTGCTACTAATGGCCTTCAGGTGAGGTTGGGTGTGACTCAACTGAAGCTTTGACAATTCTGTCCTGACCTCTAAACTTGGAAAAAGCATAGTATTCTGGCTGAAATTATGTAAGTCACGGCCAAGTGCCTCACGCAAGGATGGACCGCAGGGGAACACTGGCACCCCAGGAGGCGGGGAGGCCGAGACCATGGGAAGAAATGGCAGACCCCAGGGACGCCCCACCAACAGCAGCTGCTGTTGATCAGGAACTAGGATCCTCAGCAAACTGTCAGGTGCCTAGTAGGGGACAGGCTACCAAAGCCCGGACTGGGAAGAAGAGCCAGAATAAAAGTCATCAGTGCCTAAACCTCTCTTGGTCTGCCTGTGTGCTCCATAACCACTGGAAGATTCCAGTCCCGAAGGTGACATAGTCACCAATGCAGTGCCCAGGGCCTACCCGTCACAGCTGCCCCTCCACAGCGGCGTCTCACTGCAGCCCGCACCCCTCCTTCAGCAGGGACCAGGGCCATTCGCTTCAGGTATGCTGTTCTGGGAGCTCTTGATGCCATATTTGTAGCTTAAAACCCCATATTCCCAAGGGAATACAAATGTCTCCTCTATGACATACAGTTGTACCTCATCGCCTGTCCCCATGACCTGATGTCCCTCTCTCCACTCTGGCCACACTGGCCCCCCTCTCATGAAGAAATGGGCCTGGTTACGTCGAATGCCTTCAGAGCCACAGGAGGACAGCACCTGAGTGGACAGCACAACCCATCTCCTATCGAAGCCTAGTCACCACGACCTCATCCCAGCCCAAACCCACAAGAATGGAATGCCTGCAGCCCAGTTCCCGGGAGGGACTCTGTAACCTGCCTGCTTACTTCTCCCTGTCAGAGAAGCTAAATAGGGTGTGTGGCCCAAAGACTTAAAAACCAAACACAGCAAAGGCATACACGGCACTCCAGACCGGGTCGTCTTAAGGATGGTAACAGATTCGTTAAGCATGCAGATTCCTGAGACCACACAAGACCTATCTGATCAGAGTGTGTAAGACGAGCGTCCTCAAATCAGCTGAACAAGCCTCACAGACAATTCTGATGATGTCCACTAACATTTGAGAATCACCATTCTAGACAGAACTTGCCTTTTTCAGACCATCATTAGGCCTTGAATGAAATTCAACTTGCTCCCTTTCTTCACTTTTTTAGCGTACTGCTTCCTCCAACAACCAATAACCTTATTAATCAGAAAACAACAAAACAGGTTGGGAAAACACATACCTCTTGACAGAAGCATCGCGCCATGGATTTTTGTTCACATGAGCTTCTATGATTATGCGAACTTGTCACATTCATCACATCCTGTTTTGCCTTCTGGCTCGTTGTTCTTACCCACTTCCTTAAGTTACTAATTGGCTAATGCGGCAAAGGGCAAGAAGGAGCCCAAAAGACAGTGAGAACACTGGCAGCAGCACAGCTTTCAAAGAACTCCGACAGGATCCCATCCGACTTTGCCCTTTCGCGTTGCATTTACTTCGTGCACCAGCAGCAAGGCTGACGTGAGCTTCAGGGCCGGGAGCCTGGAGTAGGTGGCCAGGAATGACGACGGACTGAGGCGATGTGTACCCTTAGAACCTGAGAGTGATCCACAGGGAGGGACGTGGGAGACAACAGGCAGAGGCTGCACAGAGACCACACTCACTCGGACGTCGTCAGCGCCTCCCTTTTATTCCTTGATTCTCCCTGACGCCCCCAGGCCAGGCCAGGTGCCCCTGCAGCAGGCTCCCAGGGCACTCTGGACCTCTGCTGTGGCTCTCACTACACTCTTCTGAGATGAGCTTCTCATTTAGCCATGGCCACCCTTGTCTCCTTGTAAACTTTGGCTGGGCTTGTGCCTGACTGTGTGAGGTAGGGATAGAAGAGTGTTCCTGTGTACATTGCAATCTTTAAGCTCAGGAAGCTTGGAGTTAGGCCTGAATCCTAATGCACGCTCCCATTTGTACTCATTATTCCATTCTATTTAACTGTCTTGAGTCAGACAGGTGGTTTTATTTACTAAGAAATATATTAACATTTAGAAAAAGCCATAGAAAAGCCATATGTTTAAGAGGACAGCAAAGAATACCACTTTGAAAAGGCAGACTTTTATTTTTACTTTTTTAGCTTCAACGAATATGCACTTCAGATATCTACAGACAACTTTTTTCACTTTGTATCTGTCCCACAGCATTCCAGCAAGGGTGCAAAATTGGAGCTGTTCAAGCAGCACATAAGGATGGCCCAGGAACCCTCAGCCACCCAGAGAAGTGGAAGAGCATCTAAACCTCCATACGTTCCCCAGTGTAACCACGAGAACACACTAGACCCTTGGCATTTGGGGAGTTGGCATTTCTAGTTCTATTATCTAGGAATGACTCCAGGGGTTTGTGACAAGCTTCTGAAACATAAGTGCTAAGACTGGAGTGTGGACAAGTCACTGACCTGATAAAGAACAGACCCACTGTCCACTCAGACCTGCTGTTTTGTAGCTGTCTTCGCATGTGGGGAAACTGTATTGTAACTATGCCTACAAATCTGGGAATTCACAAAGGACTAGACAATGTATTGCTCATGAACCTCAGGGGCAACTAGAAATCAACTGGCTTCATAAACAGGCAAGTCTGTTTCCAGGGGAAAGGACACAAAGCACAGAAGCAGAGGAGAAGAACACTTTCCAGATGATAAGCATATTCTCCTGCTAGTATCCTCTCTGCGTGGAGTCAGCTTCTTATGTCACAAAGACCTTGGCCCTCCATCAAACATACACTAGATGTTAAACACACCTTAACAAAGGGAAGATACAAAGGTCAAATAAAAGTGACTTGCTTGAAAGGGAGCCATGAGGGAGAACTGAACTTAAAAAAAAAAAATTCCAAGCTGGTTTCAACAGTAACTTGTTTCTAGAACAAGGAAATGTTTCTAACCACATTTTGTACCTTTTCTTTATCAACTCCAGACTACCATAGCCCTTTTCCCAAAACTGAGTCCATCACACACATATGTCCATGTCTTGTGCTTTGGTGCTGCCCCTCAGGCGATTTTAGCCAGCCATTTTTCCAAGTCCTGGATGTCCGCAGAGCCAGCGTCCCCTCTCCCACCCTTGGCACTACACTCCAGGAACTCCACTTTGAGAGGCAACTGTGAGAATTCGAACTCTTTGCCTTTCTTTCCCAGCTGAACAGGGACAGTGCTGGAACTGTCCAGGGTGCTGGGGGCAGCAGAACGGGTAACTCGTAAGGTATTACTGTGGGACAAAAGGAAAACAGGTCAGGAGGCAGAATTTTTATACAGCAATTAAATCATATTAGTTCCTAAACATTCCAGTGCTCATTTAAAACAATCATAAAATTGTCATTTATGCTATTAAGATTTGCTGAATAATCCTTTGCATTTATAAATCATTTTCTTGGACAGACAGGTGAGACAGGAGTTCAACCTTCATAGCTGGATGACAGCAGGTCAGCAGTGACTGGGTCATACCAACATTCTTTCCACCCAGGGCCCCCTTCTAAAGGGATCTCCTGAATGATGCCATTTTAAAATATATTTTAAAAATACATGCTGCAAGTGTTATAAAAAGTGTAAGTTTCTGAAAGTCAAGTGTAGCTGGTAGGGTATTTATTTTTATCTTGAGTTTATTTGTATGTAGAGCTTACAAATCCACAAACTCCAGATTCTCATATCTATATGTGGGCACAATTACCATTCTCTAAACCTCTTCAGCCACTAAAACCCTCTAGATTTCAGTCACCTTACTGCCACCTGCTGGCCCGAATAAAGGGTGCATAAGCAACCCTCATTTGCTGACCCACCCTACCCTTCCTGCTACCCAGAAGTAGAGGAATACATGCTGCCAATCTGCTTTCTTACAAAACAAAGCATTTCTTGATTCTGTAAGGTGGCTTAAAAATTAGTGACGAAATGCAGACAAAACTAAACAATACCTTGCTTAGAAACACACACACACAGTAAAAGTATTTTAAAAAAAAACAATTAATACAAAATTCTGGACATCACTTATCTCTTGAGGGATATAAGCTTTTGGGGAGGAGCCCACAGGGGCCTTCTAAGCATGGTGGTGGGTACATAGGTATTCATTTTAATATTCTTTAAACTTAATGTATGTGTCATATATACTCTTTTATATGTGATGTTTTACAATAAAAAAATTTTTAAGGAAAAAATCAAAACATTACATGTATTCAGTTTTTGCCACAAGGCCAAGTAAATATAGTAAACCTTGTTATTCAGAAGCCTGAAATGCTTCAAAACCAATAGGGCTTAATTCTCACAAATTCAAGATTAAAATAACATTAGTCAGAATCCTAATTTTAACTGTTAACATTTACAACTTTTCAATACTTTCCTTCACTGCCTTATATTATAATAGAATATTTCCTTCTGTCTTGTTTTTCTCTGAGCTTTTAGAGTGAAAAGCAAATGGCCCAAGGAAAATGTGTTTTAAATATGGGAAGACGGACTGTACTGTTAGAAAAAAACCCCAAAAACTGATATACAAATAACACTATGATAGCTTTTGTTTCTTCACAACAATTCCCAACAATTGCAAGAGAATTTTTAGAAAAACCAAATCATCTACTTGTTCCAACGTCCTTAGCCTAATGGCAAGCAGTATGTACACTCTCACGGGAGTGAGCACCGAGAGGGTGGGGACAGAGAAACATGCAATTTCAGAAGCGGCAGGAACCACTGAAAATGGCATAGCCAGAGCTGGCAACAGTGTTCCACAAAGAACCAGGTATTAAATATTTTGGGCTTTGGGGGCCACATTTGGTCTCTGTTACATATTTTTCTTTTCTTTTTTTTTTTTTTACCTGTCCTTTAAAAATGTCAAACTACTCTTAGGTTGCAGGCCATGGGCAGGAGTTTGTCAGCCCTTGAAGCCGACTAGATTCTACTAGACTCTAAGCTCCACAATACAGGAACTCAGACCACATTTCCTCCTATAGCTGCATCCTGAGTGCAGGGCTTGGCATATACTAGCTGCACTATAGGTGCTTGTAAATGAATAAAGGAGTAAATAAATCATAGTGGGAAAAAAATGTTCTAAAAGTTGAATTTATATAGTTTTTCCTCATCAGATTCTTTTCAAGTCCTTATACAAGTAATAAGAAAACATAACTTGCTTTACTATAATGCTGATCATTTCTTCTGCCTAAGTAAGCTTTTGGCGTGCTCTTGTAGATTGACATAAAATAAAGACATGCTAGATTCCTTAAAATTCAAAAGCTTATAGCTCACTTTATAAATTTTTAAACACTCAAAGCAGGATCTATCATATTGCCAAGTAGCTTGACAACAAATATGAAAAACTGCAAAACAGTTTAACTTTTTATATTCTTCCTAAGTTTTTCTTTCTTATTCTATCAGCAATAATTTCTAAAATGGTTTTAAATTCTTTTTTTTAGCTTCTCAGTTTTTTTCCCCCTGATTCCAGCTTTGATTTATTTATTCTTCTTATTATTTTTTACATGTGCCTTTAAATGCTGTTTTACATGCATTACTGAGTGGTGAACAAACACTTTCATTCACTGACCTGACAGTTCTCAACTTGGCATAAAATTTTTTAGTTTCTAAAACCTTCATTTCAACTGTAAGTGAGTAATAGTGGTGAAATAAATTGAGCTTATGGTTTCAATAAATCATCTTTCCATACATTTTAAAATATCTATAAGCATCCTATTAGTGTTTTTTATAATTCCATTACTTCTTTTGTAAATTATTTAACAAGTATATTTTACACTAATCTTCAGTCTGTAATTGTGATAATCACATAGAACCAAACAAAAGAAATATGAATATGCTTCTTAAGGTTAAGTGCTGAGACATATAATTCACCAATGGCCTCATTCACACTTACAGTTCTTTCTCAAGCTGCTGTTGAATTAACTTTGCTGATTTTGCCATTGCAATATCTGTAAGAAATAAAAGCATTGTTGCAGTTTAAGTAAGGATGGGTCTTTTCCTAAGACTTCTTGCATAGAAGAAAATTCCTATTTAAACCAGTAAGTTTTTAAAAAAGAGCTCTTATAACTAGTTCCTTCTCTATGAAAGTAAGTGTTACATCTGCACATATGGGTTTTCTCAAGATAATGCTTATAAACTATCATGCTGATGACCCTAAAATTGACTTTAGCTCTTTCACTAAAGTTTTCCACAACTTACAGACTTTTCAATGCAATACATATATGAGTCCACGCAGTTTAACAAAAAGCAAACCTACCGGTGCTATGATTATAACAAGAGCCTGGACTCCAATAGACAATACTCTATCTGTCATTTAAAAGTTAACTTAGCATGTTTCCAACTGATACTAAGAGGGTATGTTAAGCATCAAGTGCACTATAGGTAAGAAATAAGACTTGGTTTGGCACAAAGCCCACACCAAACAAACATTAACTCCCCTCCTTATACTGAATCAGAGAAATAAAGAGGTTAGGTAATGCATTCCTGATTAGGCATCTTTAGGTTGACTATCTGATCACTTTTGGGCTCTTCATAGAATCAGAATTTTAAATCTGAAAGAAAGCTGAAAAGATCAACTAGTTTATCTTATTTTACAGGTAATGGAACTAAATCCCAGTTTTATTGGGTATGACTAGAAAGTTTTCAATGGTTATCAGGTTAAAGGAAAACAAGTTCTACAAACTCTCCTCCATAAAATTTACTAGATGGTAAACCTGTCTGAAAGAAGAGACTCCACCCTGTCCCTCCAAAATTATATATCTGATACGACATATTGTCAATCTGACAAATTTGGTAAAGTAAAATAATTTATAATCTTAAAAAAAACCACTGTATCAAAGAAAAATTGATAACAATCAGTCTGTTGTCATTCCTTAGTCCTCTGGTAAGAAAACTGGCGAAAAGGTAGGAGTAGAAATAAATTTTAAGATTTAAAATTTTTCAGTTTATAGTTCATTACAGCAATTGTCTCTATCCTCAATAACGGCAAATGTAGATAACCAAACTAATTCTTAGTAGCAATCCCCCTCAAAATCTCAGTTATTATTGCCAGAAAACATGATGGCACCTTGCTTATTGCAGGCTATTAAGAATGATGGTGTGTTCTTCAGACCCATACTGTCAATGAGGACTTGATACAGAAACTCAGCCACATCTTTCACCTCTCGCTGGAATGCTGCACTATCCACAACAAACACAACAGCCCTGGAGGAAGAAGGGGAAAAAAAAAAAGAGAAAAACTGGCATGCGAACATGTAATAGTATATCATTATCTTGAAAAACTGTATCCTTAATTTCTTCAAATTTAATCCTGGTGACTAACACTCAACAGACACACATGCAGGCCTGTGCACATGTTATCACACAACACAAATCCTCATTTAACAAGAACTATTGAGTGTTACTGTGTAACAAAGACAAAGCTGAAAAGACAATAAGAATGATGCCTGTTCTCAAAGACCGAGAAATATCACATAGAGAACCGTATGATAAATGCCAGGCAGGACAGAACTAGGCACACAGTGTAACAGGAACAAAGAGGAAGATCGTTTAAATGAGAACAGGTCAAAGATGACTTAAAGGAGGATGCAACAATTGAGCTGAATTTTACCTAGACAAAAAATTGGGGCAGACTGTCTGAAAAGTACAGGTTGAGTATCCCTAATCTGAAAATCCAAAATACTTCTGGCCTCAAGCATTTCAGATAAGGGATACTTGACCTGTAGTTCAAGGTACAAACAAGTGAAACACGTTCCCTGGAGAAGTCAAGGTCAGCTGGTACACAGGGAGATGGGGGGAACCAAGTCAGATAGTGAAGGGGCACGAGACACTGACCTGTGGAGTTTATGCTTTTGTCTTACAAAGAATATTGGTGCCTAAATGGAAGACAGAGAAATCTGAGGGCAACTGAAATAGAAGCTGAGTGACCAGGTAGGGCCTGACCTAAGGCAGCAATAGTGAGAACCCTCATGTGACAGAAACAGGTATCAGAGCTAAAGGACAGCAGCCCAGAGAAACTGTAGACAACAGGCCTTAGGGGAAAGGGGTTTGGCTGCCCAGGTGGGAACAGGAGACATGCACTGACCAATCTGCAATTGGGGAGCTGGAACTGAACATCCTGCACGAAGCCTAGAACTTAAAAACAGTCTAATGGAGGTCAGAGGTTAGAAAATAATTCCACAAGAAACAGAAACACCATGCCTCCAGTGCCTCACACAGATATAGGGTATGAATTTATGTTCTCTCCAGGTGTAAGATCCCCAAGCAGAAAGGTTTACATAAAAACTGGGCCAGACTCACTGAACCCCTGTGGCCTCAACTGAAGGAAATGGGAATCCTTTGTAGAACGAGGCTTTCATATCCTAAAGTATTAAAGAACACCAACCACAATATTAACAACACATCCCCCTTGATAAAGGGTTCTAGATCAAACATTGTAAAGCACACAAGAAAATAAATAATTATGAGGGAGAATAGGCGGCACCCCAAAGAGAGAATGAGCACCCCCAAAATAGACATAATAAAGCAATCTATAAGTCTGTTCAAAATTATTTAGAATAATTCTAGAAACCATAATAAAAATAGAATAGTATAAAAACAAACAGGCTGATTTGAAAAAATACATATTTTAGAAGTAAAGAATATATTATAGTAAGTGAAATTAATAATTCAAGGAAAAGTTAAGCAGAGATTAAGCTCAGCTGAAAGAATGTAGTAAACTAGAAAATAAATATAAGGGAATCACACAATATGTAAGGGAGAAAGGTCTGGAAGATATGATAGAGAAGAGGCAAGTAGGGCAAAAATAATAAGGTTCAATAATGTTAATAAGTGTTCTAGGAGGTGAGAAATGAGAATAGGGAGACAGCACTACCTCAAGAGATCATGGTGGGAATCTTCCAAAATTGAAGAGACTCTTTGGTTTGGAATAGCATACTTGAATTCCAAGCATGACAAGGCTAAATGCACCACTGAACAGAAGAAAATCTACCCCTGGATAGGTAGAGGGCAAAACCAGGCAGACAGTGAAAAGACAAATAGATTGACTGATGACAGCACTCTCATCTGCAACAGCAGATATGTGAAGTCAGGATTAAGGCCTTCCATGTGATGAGGGAATCAACTAGCACCCAGGACTCCTTACTCAGCTGAAACAATCATTCAAAAATGAGAGCCAGAAAAAGACAGTTTCAAATAAACAAAAAAAATGAAAAACCTTACTATTCCTCACCCTCTCTGGAAATCAGAGTAATTATACTGCAAATTACAAAATATTTATAATTGACAATAGAAAAAGAGAAAAACATTTTTTAATTGGAAATAAACACCCAATTATGGCAAAATTTATCAGTTCTATATTTTTCTCAACTGTTGAAGGAATAAAAATCACATTCTCATTGTGACAAATTGCTCATCACCACCATTTTGTGGGCAAGGAAGCAATATGAAAATCTCACTGTAGACACCTTCAACAAAAAGAATCAACTACTTCATTCCATCAAAACTAAGATGCCATCAAAAGACCATTATTTCAGGGACCATTAAGAAAGAGAAAATACTGCCAATTAAAATATGACATCATTAACTTTAAGATGTATTCCAAATGCAGAGATATTAAAATACGTCTTCAAATCACTGAAACACGGCACACTGATTTTCCTCTTCAGTTCTTCAATGTTAGAGACCAAAAAGAAGAAAGCATCTGAAACTGCAGTGTAAGAATTATAGGGAAGAACTTAAGAGTCAATAACACCTGAGCAGATACTAAAAGAAATATGAAAATACTGTTCTGTGTTACTTGAAGCATCAATTTTAGGTAACTTAAGAATAGACATATATAATGTTGGAGTTTAATAACTTCTAGGATCCATCCCAGCTTTAAAATTCTTTTTTCAGATTTTAAGTTGTACATGTTATTAAATTCATCTTCAGAGTAAACGCAAAATTTAATAACAATGCTAATAAGAATTAACATTTTCTAAACACATGAAACGCTTTTTAAGCCTCATCTCATATAATCCTCATAACTCAAACGAGGGAAGGCTTGAAATCTAGAATTGGCTGAACTCAACATCCACGTTCTTTCTACCCCAGGACACCTCCCAAATACCACCAGAACAAATATACAGACTGACCTCCAAACAGTGTGGCCTCAGTCTACACACTTCAGACAAGCCCATTTCACTTCCTTCCTACTTACCTGGCTGAAGCCTTAAATCGCTCTAAGAACTGAAGCCTCAAGCTCTCATGGCCGGGGAGGTCAATCAAGGTCAGGCTATTGCCCTGAGTGAAGATAGCAGCAAAAACATTAAATTAATGTTTCAGTCCAGTTCCATGTTCACAATATAACCTTTAGTATCAGACTTTAGGAACCAGACTGGCACCTAATTAATTAATCAAATGTTTACTGTAATTAATAAATCAAACTAATGTTCACGGAGTACCTTCTACTCATAAAACATCAGTCAGTTCTGGGCATATAACAGTCAGCAAACACATCATTCCTTATCTAACATAATTTATGAGAAAGATGAACACAGTGTAAAATAACATATAAAAATATAAAATTCCAACTTTGATAAATGTTCTGAGAATACATAAGAAACCTGACTCTGGGGGAGTCAGGGAAGTGTGGTCTATCTGAGGCTTGAGAGATATACTAGTACACATATAGTAAAAGCAAAAACATGTCAATAATAGTAACAAATATTCACAAACTAATAATGTGATATAAGACCTATAATGTATCATAGAGCATGTTACTATTTTTGGGATTCCCAATCTTTATAACAAAACACACTTTTATCATTCCCACCCTTCATTTAATTTTTAAGTATTTGTTTACCAGACACACTGTTTGTTCCAACTCTGTCAATATTTTGTGCCAATTCTTTTTTTTTTTAAGAGATGGGGTCTCACTATGTTGCCCAGGCTGGTCTCAAATTCCTGGCCTCAAGCAATACCCCCACCTCAGCCTCCCAAGTCACTGGGATTACAGGTGTGAGCAACAGAGCCTGGCCTTTGTGCCAATTCTTGAGCCCCTACTGAGCAAACCTATTATGTACCCTATTAAGTCCTATTCAACATTAAAAGCCTTCATCCTTGACTTCATGTTTAATATAGATGTGGCTGTGCCCTACTGAGCAAGCCCATTATGCACCCTAGTAAGTCCTATTCACCATTCCAGGCCTTCATCCTTGACTTCATGGTCAGTGAAGATGTGGCTGTGCTTAATGATAAGACTCTCCAGATGTGGTCTGGTACTTTTATCAGACCCTTCGATCATTTCTCAGATGTTCTACCTTATCCATAGCCAACCATAACCGCAGTCCAAAAGAAGGAAATCAGCATCACATATAGGTTTGACACAACTCCACCTGGATTCATTATGACTTTTCAGATAGCCTGTGCAGTTCTTCACAGATAAATATAAATGTCTACTAGCCTTTTTCTTTCTTGCTTGCTTTTCTTTCTTTCTTTCCTTTTTCCCTTCCCTCCCTCCCTTCTTTCCTTCCTTTCTTTCTCCCCTTCCCTTTCCTTTCTTTCTTCCTTTCCTTCTTTTTTTTTTTTTTGTTTTTAGTGCTGTTAAGAGTCTGGGGACCCCAGGTTGGGACCTACTGCTCCATTTTAAAAGCAGCACTGCACCACGCACTATAAGCAATTCAGAAGATGCAGTACTTGGTACATTACTATCCAGAGAGACTAGCTTTAAACATAAGGGTGTAAGAGAAGGCATAAAGAAAGAAGGGAAGAATGTTCTATATATTCAATAGAAATATAATGCAAGCCACATATGTAATTTTAAATTTTCTAGTAACCATAGTAAAAATAGGTAAAATTAATTTTAATGTCATTTAATCCAACATACTCAAAATATTATCCTTTAACATGTAATCAAAAAACAAGAAATTACTAATGATAGTTTACATTCTTTTTTCAAACTAAGTCTTCAAGATCCAGTGTATACCTTACACTTAACAGCACCCCTCAATTTGGACTAGTCATAGTTCAGGTGCTCAATAGTTACACGTGGCCAGTGGTGACTGTATTGGAAGGTCGAGGTCCAAAGCCTACCCTGGAATATCCACTTAAAAAATCTGGTATAGGTACCCCGAGAAATAATGATCTTCCAAACCTGAAATTTCAAAATCCAAATTCGTGGGAATTTAAAAAGGTCCGGGCCAGAAAGACTGCCATCATTGAAAAAAATAAAGATATCTCTAAGACATTTAAAAGGATATCGCTTTATCTTTGTTTACAATGTTTAATCCTGGAGGCACCAGAAAGGGAAATGGGGAACACAAGGAGAAGGGAAAAAAGTCTGTTAAGATCACAATTCTAATTCATCCACCCCTCCAACCAGCCTCCCAGCCCTCATTCCACTCTTTCTCAAAACTTACTAGGCATTATGACTGAGTTGACAGTCACTGTCTACATTCTTGAGCTACACAGGTATATAAAAAGTCTTTCCCATGATGGGTATTTTTAAAATAAACTCATATACACTCTTTAAGATATCCACTGCAGCATTTTCTGTAAAAGCAAAAGACTGTAACAACAAATAAAACTAAATGTCCATTAATATGGCTCTGATTAAATAACGGTTTAATTGTATGATACTGCCACACAGTGGAATACCATGTAGCTTATTAATCAACCAGGTAGTACTATGTGTACAAATGTGGGAGAAAAAGAAAAACCCAAGCTGTATCAGTCATATTGTTAAATGAAAAAAATAATTGGCAGAACAGTGTTTAGAAAGAAAGAAATTAAAGTATATAGAGATGTTTGTATATGCAGAGAACATCTCAAACGTTACATACAAAAAAAGTTAACAGCTATTGCTTCTAAGGAGAAGACTGGGTAGTGGAGACAGGAAAGGAAAAATTACTTTTCACTAAATATCCTTTCTAATCTTTTGAATTTTTATCCCATGTGCATGTATTACCTATTCAAAACATAAAAGAAAATGGCAGTAAATTTGGAAAGAAGACACAGAAACAAAAAGAATAAAATCTGATATAACATTATTGTACATAAGATACAATAAAGCAGAGGTGGGCATGATTAAATCTGCAGCACAGATTTTCAAGGGCAGAATCTGTCACATAGAATATGTTTCTCTATAAAAATAATTCAAAAAGGTACAGACATCCTCAGACTAATTCTTCCTAGAAATGTCCCTGACACATCACAGTAAAGTAAGACGGTCAGACTGCAACATTCCACAAACATCTTACCCTGTTATTGTTGACTCTGTATATAGCAGAGCTGTCAGTAATGGATGTCTGTGTGTCTCTATAAAGTCCTGTTAACAACTGTAAAAAAACAACATGGAAGAGATGAGAGTAAACTTGATCTAAATTGAGTAATATTATTATAACTCTTCTAGGTGTAAGGTCAAATAAATGAACGCTGTTTGCAAAAGCTAAAAAGGACCATATGGATTTTTTTAACTTGTAGACAAATCTAATTAATCGCAAACTTCATTTCCCTCTCCTCAATGTAAGAAAAAACAACATTATTTTCAGAAGACAGTGGCCAAATTTACCGACCTTCTGTAAATATTTTTACCCATTAAAAATGATTTGTCATTGTAGTCTTTCAGTGAAAGGGAAATAATGTATACTCTCAAAAGGATGAATAAAAAGCAGAAAACTTCTATTTGCCATTGTAAAACACACTCAGTTAAAAATACTAAACATATTAAAAATAAATATTAATGAAAAGAAGCCTAACTAGCCCAGTATGTCAAAGAAGGATCATTCTTTTAAAAAACATCTTTGACAAGCTCTCAGAAGGGTTTGTTGACCAAGGAATTATAAGTATATAGGTTATTGGCTTCTATGTCTTCAGCTATTCTAGAATGAAACTAGTTACATAAAATCCTTAAATGTGATAAGTACTAAGTGTCAGCATCTAGCAAGGGCAAAAAAATAGAAATGGTCAATAATTCTAGTTTATGGGTTTTCCAAGGGTCTTTTTATCCTCCTAGGTCAAGAATTAACTCCCAAATATCCTGGCATCAGTTTCTTTTACCAAATAAAGCATGAGATGACAGGAATACTGGGATGCCATAAAATTTTCTATAAAGTTTAACACAGGTGTTAACAGAGGTGTAAATCAAAGCATTTACCCTGACAAAGAGCAATGTTTTCCCGGAGTCACACAGACCCACAAGAAGAACAGCTCTCTGACTGCTCCTTCTGCTCCGGATGAACTTCCAAAACACTGTGGAACAGAGAACAAAAACCAAAATTACACCTTGATAATCAGTAGTATGTGTGCATGATTGTTACCACTATCATAACTATTACTGTCATTTTTGTTAGGGACCCACTGAGTGCCAGCCACTAACAACTGTCACTTTTCTTTGCAATCCTTACTGTGGACTCAGGTGCTCTTTTATCTTATTACCTCCGTATCCCCTGTACCCAGCTCGCAAAAACAGGAAGCTCAAAGTTGGTGAGCTCAGCAGGAAGAGTAGTGGAAGGAGGGAAACTGCGCGCTCAGTCTTAACAGGGACGGAAAAAGAGTAATCCGTGTCCCAAGGCCCAGGATGTCACTGCGGGGGTCCCCTGGGATAACCATTTAACACAGAGCTGCTGCCACTAGTTCAGGCAAGAGGGTGGGACGGTAGAAGGAGTAAGTCTCACTCTATGGACGCCCCCAAGGTGCCATCTCGACCCCGCGTCCCCGGCCTGCAGAAGCGCAGGCGAAATACGGACCCCTGCCTGCCCCGCACCCGCCATAACCACCGGCCGCCTCTTTACCCAGCGTCAGCAGCACCGCAAAAACCGCCACCACTACTGACAATAGCGTCGGATCTGTCTGTTGTAGCTCCTGCCGCAAGGAGTCTAGGTAGGGCTGGAAGGTGCCCCCAGCACCGCTGCCATCCCCCACGCGGCGAGAGTCCGCGGAAGCCATGGATGAGACGCGTGGTCTCTGGTGCCGCAAAAGTGACGTGGCCCTGGGCCCGGTGCACGTGCGGAGAGCGGAGCCTCACGGGAGTGGTAGTTCCTTACTGTTTTCTCTGTTTCAGGCCGCAGGGGCTCCAAGTGCCTGATGGGAGTTGTAGTTCTCTGGTACGCCGCGCTCCCGTAGACCGCGTATTTGACAAGGGACACACTTATCCTTTAAGATATAGGTCAGTCATCTCCGCCTTCTTTATGGCTATTGAAAGAATGATGAAATCAATAAAATGAATGGCTCCCAAAATTTCCTCTGAGGATTTCCAGTCAGTCGCTAAGTGAGGTGAGACTTGTGAGGAGCTCAAACATCCTACAAACATTTAATCTGAATTTAATGTGGCAAAGGCTGTGACAGATGGACGTGCAGTGCGATATGGGAATATATAAAGGGACTAGGAGTCCATCATGAGTTCAGAGAAAAGCTGCTGTACACTGGAACTGTTAGTCTTTGCAGACAGTTAAAGTAAATGTCACGGTGCGAAAAAAAATGAGTACAAGCCAATGACATGCCAGGAAACACAAGTAATTCAGTGTCCCTACACTGTAAATCTAGGGCTGAAAACTCCAATGTCCGCATTAAAGGAAGCAACCAGGAAAACCAACGCTCAGGAGAGCTGGTTGACTGTTGAAAACTGCAGTAGTTATTCCCGCCGAAAGAGGGCAGACCCTACTGAGCCAGGTAGGTGTTGTGGGACCTAGGTGGCCAGTTCTTCCAGCTTTTGAAGAGAAGCCAGAAAGGTGGGTTTTTATGGGAAATTTTCCACTTTTAAAATTTTGGCAGGTAGCTGAAAGCATTCAAAAACTTGCGGCCCCAATAAAACATTTCTGATGGCCTCCAGTGGCCAGCCTGCAGGGTCTCAGTTTGCAGTTTTGACCATTAAACAGGTGTCATTGTTTTAAAATATATGTGTGATTTAATTTATAGGTATGACCAAGTAACAACATGGTGATGTCAATGTCATTGAAACATGGAAAGAAGTTCATTACTCAGAGTTTCACATTGCCACTGTGAAAGTTGTCAGAATCAAAATGGCGGTCACTTGTGTTTAAAAAACCCTGAGAAATGGAGCTGGAGAAGGCCATGAAGGGAGGGTTCTCATGCACAAATGCCTGGTAACAAAAACTATCAACACTGCACAACGTCCATCACAACTTTACACACAAAAATACTTCTATGAGGACATCTGCCCAGCAACTGCCTGTCCAACCTTGGACTAACAACACCCTTGATTGATCCTTGTATCCAAGGATAATTATCTCAAAACAATTATGTAATCCTGTTCACTTTTCCTTTAAAAACCTTTGTCTTCCTTTACCTCCCCAATATGCACGTAGTTTACTAAGGTCCTCGTATTCCCACTGCAATGCCTATTCCCAAATAAACGTTGTTTTCTTTTAGAGAGTCTCACTCTCTGTTTGTTACTTAGGTTGACACCACGTGGGGCCACATAAAACCTCAACACACACAGGGACCAGGAAAAGAGAGAGGAACTTGGATTCTGCCTTTTTTACTAATGTGTCAGGGGGAAGCTAGGCAGAGATATTTTTGATTAAGCAGGAAATAAAACATAGATGTTAGGGTTTATGTTTGGAGGGTTCAAAATATGATTTAGACACACCCTCAAAAGCCAGGCCACAGGGAAAATGTAAACAACTTTGGCTGTTAGTTTGACCTTGTGATCAATGGGTGCCAAATCTTCAATTACAAAATCTATTAGAACTGTCATTTAAACAGGACTGGCAGTATATAAAGCTGGAAAGATTGGCAGGAACCCGACCAGAAGAGATTTTTGTGTGTTGTGCTGAGGAACTTAGAGTTTATCCAGAATGCAATAAGAAGCTTCAGTTGTGGGTGACATAGATAATTAGCAGATCTATGGAGAACCATAACTTGAGAAAGAGAAGACTACAGGCAGTGAGACCAGTTAGGGTCTCTTGCGGTATTTAGGAAAAAGATGCTTAGGTTCTAATACAGGGACAAAAGGAGCTATGGAAAAGAGGGTGCAAATTTGAGAGATGTCTAGAAGTTGAAATGTATAGGTTGTGATTAGTTGGTTATGGTGAGTTAAGAAGAAGTGTTATCAAAGTTGCATCCTAGGCTTTTGGTGTGGGTGACTAGGAAGATGAGAGTGCCATTAAATGGATTAGGGACCTCAATGGAAGGGGGTTTGGTGCTGTGGACCCAGTGGAAGGGGGTAGCCAGAATGAAAATTGGCTCTCCTTTTTATATGTTGAGTTTCAGGTGCTTCTGAAAAATCTAAAAGCTTATTTCAAGTAGGTAATAGAGTAAACAATGTGAAGTTCCACAAATATGTGCTAGATTTTCATTTTGGAGTCAAGAGTAAACAAGTGGTCATTAAAATCATGGAGAGCATGAAGAATGAGAATGAGAGGGGAACCCACAAAGAAACCTAAGAAGGAAGAGTCAGTGACATAGAGGTAAAACAGACATGTCCTAGAAGTGTTCAGTAGCATCTTTTGTAGCAGAGTGGCTCCTATGATGAGGCTTTGAATGAGCAAGAGCTCAAGGGAATAAGTAGCAGGGGGTTAGGGGACAGAGTGTGGGAATGGAGGCAAGACTAAGTGGGTGGGAAAGACAATGGGGAATGAGAATAATTTCTAATGTTAATGAGTACTTCCCGGTGCCAGGCATTGTTCTAAATACTTTTAATGTATTAATTTGTCTAATCCTTACAATGACCCATTATTCCAACTTTGCAGAGGGAAAAGTAAGGCAGAAGTTGAGTAATTTCCCCAATGATACATTTAAGGGGCAAAACTGGGATTTGATCCCAGGCAGTTGGGCTTCTGTATACTTAACAATATGCTCTAACACAGTAGGATTCATTTCCAAGGCATTTTATTGATAAAGGTAGGCAATAGGAACTCCAGATCAAGGAATAATGTTTAGGATGTGAAGTTTAAGTAAGTAAACCAACTAATTTATTTTAAATTACCATTGTCAATTAAAAATATCAGAACTGGCAGCAATCTTGCCACATTGTTTTTCTTTTCTTTCTTATGGTCCTAACCCCTGCTCTGTATCCACCACCCAACACAAACGTACACACAAACGGACACACACCCCTTACCCCTTTCTAATCACCATTGATTCCTCTTTAGAAAAATAACTATTTGGATTCTACCATTAGACCTCCCTGTTGGGAAGTAAAGGGAAGAAAGAGGGGCCATACATGGAGGACTCTGACCAGAACTGTCTTAACTGTCTGTGGGTATTCGATCAGAGCTTTGTGAATGAAAGAGGGCTGCCATGGTGGAGAAGCTGGGGAAGGAATACAGAAGGGTTTAAGAAGACACAGACTTTTTTCCTTCAGTATGTTTCCTGGGCATTCTGAAGGCAGGAGAAATGTATACAGCTTCCACACTTAAGTGAGAAGGTGGCGCTACCATTCTCAGGAATGAGAGCAGGAGGAGATGGACAGGCTGCTTCCCTGTGCTCACACATCTCCACCAGGAGCCCTGTGGCAATGAATGCAGAAGAAGGACATGCAGATACTGACTGCTGCTTGCTAAAAAGCATTTTGCTCTTGATTCCAATAGCAGATGGAGAGTTATAATGAAACTAATGTATTCAGACAATTTCCCCTTCTCTTCCATAAACTAAAATGACCCATTCACAGGCGCATTCTTCTGTCTGCTTCCCATAGCTCCAGTGTCCAGTGGAACACATCTCAGACCTGGGGGTACTAATCACGAGATTCCTCTGCTCTGCCTTATCTCTTTATCTCCGTTTCTTTAATAAATGTTTAAACAATTAAAATAATGTGTGCTTATTGTATTAAAAACTCTAAGCAATAATGAAAGCCACAAAGAGGAAAGCCACAAATCACCTCCATTTTTCTACCTATAATATCTGCCATTTGTCTGTACATATATACTGATGAGAAAGCAATATGAATAAAAGAAAGTAAATAAAAATAAAAAAATTATTTAAAAAGAGATTTTAGTATGTGCTACTATATTCTGTATCCCTAAAACAATGCTTGGCTCATGGGAGGCATTAATAAATTGTTGAGTGCATGATCCCAGGCCTGCTGTGTTCCCTGCAGTGCCCCAGGCTCCTGATTGTGTCCGACATCCTCCTTTCTCACTACCCGGCCTTAATAGGTATACTGAGGACATGTCACCCTAGCCTAAGAAATTTTATTTAATTTTAGTGTCTCAGAGAGTGGGGTGTGCTGGTAAGAATGGCTATATTTGAATAGAGGAGCTACTTAGGATTTTCTCTAACATCATTCAACATTCTTAGTTCGGTACTCACAAGTGGGACCAGTTCCCATCGTCTATCAATCACACTTTGTCCCTAGGCATCTGGCAAGACATCTCAGGCAGCTCCCTCCTGTCTTTTAAAGAATAGAAGGGCTAGTATTCTGGGAGGCCAAGGCAGGAGGATCGCTTGAGCTCAGGAGTTTGAGACCAGCCTGAGCAAGAGTGAGACCCCGTCTCTACTAAAAATAGAAAAAATTAGCCAGATGTGGTGGTGCGCGCCTGTAGTCCCAGCTACTCGGGAGGCTGAGGCAGGAGGATTGATTGCCCAGGAGTTTCAGGTTGCTGTGAGCTAGGCTAATGCCACAGCACTCTAGCCCAGGCGACAGAGTGAGACTGTTTCCAAAATAAAAGAAAATAAAAAAAAGAATAGAAGAGGAGGAAGGCAAGTCAGTTGCCAATGCAAGAGGTCCTAAAGTGCTCCCCTTCAGAGCTGATTCACTCATCTTGTTTGCACCAAATCTAAGATTTTTCAGTTTCTTCTGATACTCTGGACATTCCCACAGCATGCACTAAACAATGTAACCATCGCTTTTCAGGTGTAGGCACAGGCAGGACCGGGCTCAATTCCCAAAGTGCTGGATCTTAGCTGGCACTTAGTTTGCACTTCTCTAAATTACTTGAACTGGGAAGGAAACACCTGGAGGCCCTGGGTGGTCCCTATCTGTTGATGGAGCAGCAGAGGGTGAACAAATGATGCTTTATCTTTCCAGGACAGAGGACAGTGATTTAAGGCCAGGGCAGATTGTAGCCCTGAGCCTCAGTCACAGGCTGCCTGGTACTATAAATGGACTGTGCCACACATCTGGGTTCTTCCCTGGGGAGAGAAGGAAGATAGAATCAGCTCCAGCTGTCCCGCCTTTACTCAAAGTGTCCTATGATCACTGCTCACTGGCATGTGGACATGCACATGCTGGCGCTACAGTGATGCGGATGAGCAATACCATCACGGTATTCTACAAAGGAATGGTCAACTCAACTTCCATTCATCCTTCTCAGGCTTCTCCATTGGATGGCACTCTTCCCTTCACATTCAAGGATAACCTCTTGCCTGTTGAACAGGTAAGGAGTCTTTTCTTCTACATTTAAATCATTCCTAATATTAACAGAATGTAGCTGGGACCTTTGGGGGGTTATCTGGACACACTTCCCTCAGACCTTAAAATATACAATTTCATAATACCAGGAGGTGCAAAATCCAGACTATTTCACTATCAAGCTTCTCCCTGTGAGTCACTTGAAAAAAGTAATTGAAGTAACAGATACTTATTTTGAGAAATCAAATGGTATATAAAGGTACAAAATTAAAATAATTATTCTTTTCTGAGTCCTTGCAAGGCTACTGCTTAGATGTAACTATCCTTCCACACACACACAAGCATATGTGTTTATGGTTTCTTAATTCAAATGGATGATTATGTACTATTTACATGTTGTTATGAAACTTTTCTTTTACCAAACCATCTTTCCGCAGCACTTCTTATAGCTCTACTTCATTCTCAGTAAATGCTGCGGAGTATCCTAGTGTTTAGATATATCCTAATTCACTCTAGTCTTCAAGTGATGGAAATTTAGGATGTTTTCATTTTTTTCACGTTATTATAAACACTCTGTGAGAGTAGTTCCATGGGATATATTCCTAGAAGTACAATCAGGAATAAAGGACATACGCATGTGAAGGATAATAGATTTGGCCAAATGTCCCTCTAGAGAGATTTCTCCAATCTGGATTCACATCAAAAGTAGGTAACAGTGACTGTTTTCTCTATTCCTTCCCCATCTCTAGGTGTTAGCAGCTTTTTAATTGTAGCTGAACTAAAAAAAATGCATATTCTCATGCATTCTATTTCTTTAATTATGAGTGAGTCATTTCATATTTTAGATGAGTGTTGGCCATTCGTATGTAATCTAGTAACTGTCTTTAATATTTTTTTGCCTTTTTAAATCAGGTTGTTCATATTTTATACTTATTTCTAAGTGCGTATTAACTTTTGTTATTTCTAAAAATATTTTTCCATTTTATTTGACTATTTTTGTCTTACAGAAGCTTTAAATTTTGTATGATCTGAAATTTATCAATATTTTCCTTAATTGCTATTAGGTTTGTGTAATATTAGAAAGTTTTTCCAAATACTATATAAGAAATATGTTAACATAGTGATGTTTTATGGTTTTAATTTTATATTTAAATCTTTGATAGGTTTGGAAGGTTTTTGGTTTAAGCAGTGAGCTAAAGATTCAGGAGATTTTCTTCTGCTCCAAAATTTTCAGCCACACTGTTCCTAAACAATTTAGTGAGTAGCCTGTCCTTTCCTCCAGATTATAATGTCACCTTTATCATGTACTCAACTCTCATTTACATTTAACATCTAAAATTTTTATTCTGTTTCATTATTTTCATGTGACTACCATACTTTCAAATTTATCATTATACATTTTACTTTATTTTTTAAAATAAACTTTATTGTGTATATTTAAGGTATACAATATGATGTTATGGGATACATATAGATAGCAAAAAGGTTACTGTAGTGAAGCAAATTAACATATCCATCATCTCACAGTTATCCATTCTTTTTTGTTTTTGTGGCAAAAGCAGCTAAAATCTACTCATTTAGCATGAATCCCAAATACAGTACAATTTAATTATCTATACTGTAGTCCTCATGTTGTACATTAGATCTCTAGATTTATTCATCCTACATATCTGCTACTTTGTATCCTCTGACCTATGTCTCTCCATTTGTTGCCCCCTGGTTTTGCTCTCTTCTCTCTGTATACCTGTATTTGAAATTATTTTTAGATTCCACATATATTGAATATTTTCCATGTAATATTTTTCTTTCTGCATCTGGCTTATTTCACTTAGTATAATGTCTTCCAGGTTCATCCATGTTGTGGCAAATGGCAAGATCTTGTTCCTTTTTAGGGCTGAATAATATTCTAGTGTGTGTGTGTGTGTGTGTGTATACACACACACACACACACATACACATACATACATACACATACCGCAGTTTTCTTTATCCATTCTTCCTTTGATGGATACTTAGGTTGTTTCCTTATCTTGGCTATTGTGAATAATGCTGCAATAGATATGGTAGTACATTTTCATAGGTGGTGATCTCATTTCCTTTGAGTATATGTCCCAAAGAGGAATTGCTGGGTCATATGGTAGTTATTTTTTAATTTCTTTAGAAACCTCCATAATGGCTCTACCTATCTACATTCCCATCAACAGTGTACCCTCCCTAACGTTTGTTATCTTTTGACTTTTTGATAATGGTCATTCTAATGAGTGTGAGGTGGTATTTCACAGTGGTTTTGATTTATAGTTCCCTGATGATTAATGATGTTGAGCACCTTTTCATATACCTGTTGGCCATTTTTCTTCTTTGGAGAAATGTCTATTCAGGTCTTTCCCCATTTTTTAATCGGGTTGTTTGTTTTTCCGCTATGGAGTTGTATGAGTTCTTTAAAAATTGTTATATCTTATCAGATATGTGGTTTGTAAATATTTTTTCCCAATCCATAGGCTGCCATTTCATTTTGTTAATTGTTTTCTTTGCTGTGCAGAAGGTTTTTAGCTTAATGTAGTCTTATTTATTTATTTTTGCTTTTGTGGCCTGAGTTTTTGGTGTGTTATCTAAAAAATTATTGCTAATGCCAATATCCAGGAGCTTATTATACATTTTAATAGCTGAAAGAGTTAGTGCACTCTCATTACTTTTTCTCAGAATTTTTCTTATCTGTCTCACTTAAGTTTTTTGTTGTTGTTCAGAATTAGTATCTTTTTGTCAAGTTAAAAAAATTATATATCAATCAATTTAGGGAGAATTGGCATCTTTACAATGTCGAGTCTTCCTATTCAAGGCAATATGTCTTTTTTTACATTATTTTTTACTTCACTAAGTGTGGTTGAAATGTTTTTTAAATGTAGCTTTTATTAGTTTACTAAATGATACATTTTATTTATTCTTATTGTTCTCACTATTATTTGTATAAAGGAAATTTGTTTTATATTTTAATTTTTTCACTTTACTGAATTTTATTTTATGACTTTTAATACTTTATTATTTGGTTCTCGTGGATTTTCCATGTATACAATTATCATTTATAAATAATAGTCATTTTGGTGTTTCTTTAAATATTATGTCTTATGTAATTGGGTTGGCCACAAGCCCTAAAACACTGTAAAATAAGATTGGTAGTAATCAATGTTTTTTTCATGTTCCTAATTTTAGTGGGAATGCTTCTATTTCTTTATCATTAGGCATATATTAGCTTTTGTTTTTGTATATATAAAATTATTGCCCAGTAACACCGGTCTATCAAATTTTAGTAATTAATTTAATAATTAAGAATGGATGTTGAATGTTATTGTTCTAGCCCTATTGCCTAAGATTTGAGGTCCATACCTGGAAAATAACAAAATTAGTTTTATTGACCCATTGCAATGAGACAGACCACATCCCAGAGGAACTATGGGGCATTTCACCAAAGGACAAGAAGAAATTATTATAGGATTTGGGATAAAGGTGGAGTTTAGGCGAATATTAAATAAAGAAGAATGTTGATAGGCTCAGAACAAAGCAGAGCTGTGTGTCAAAAGGCCCACATCAGGTCTGCAAAATGGACCCAGAGTCCTGTTTCCTTGGATACTAGAAAGTTAAGAGAGGTATGGAATGTTGTGTTCAGAATCCCCTTATCTGCCGTTCTGCATCTGAGTGTAAATTGAGGCTTTGGTAGGAGTTCGGAAAAGAAAGGAGCCCACTGAAGGGTAATTTAGAAGGCAAAATCAACAGAAGTTGGTAACACTGGGTGTGGAGTGAGGAAAAACTGAGTTGAAATTTGATACCTCTGTTTATGGCCCCAGTGATTGGGTAGATAACCATGTCTTCAGCTGATGTGGAATATATACTGTAATATATACAGTTGGTTTAGAGAAGCCAGAGAGGGAACGGCAGGATGGTCACCTCAGTTTTTGAATTTTAGGGTTTCTAATTGCTGTAAGACTCTACAGTATAGATCCATAGGTAGTAGGATGTATAAGTGTGGGGATGGTGGAGGCTGGGGTCACAACTATAGCTACAGAGGCCCAGGAGTCATGAACATTGCTGAAGGAGGGCCTGCAAAGTGAGAGGAGCACTGATCAAGAGGAGAACTCTGCCAGGTGCTTTGCGAGGCCAAGACAGGAGGATCGCTTGAGGCCAGGACTTTGAGACCAGCCTGGGTGACACAGTGAGACCCCATCTCTACAAAAAATTAAAAATTAGCCAGGCATGGTGGCACACACCTGTAGTTCTAGCCACTCAGGAGGCTGAGGTGGGAGGATTGCTTGAGCCAGGCATTTGAGGTTATGGTGAGCTATGATCATGCTACTGCACTCCAGCATGGGCAACACAGGGATTCTGTCTCTTAAAAAAAAGAGAAAGAGAGAGAGAGAAGAACTCCAGAAAGATTTTCCTAAGGTTTTCAGGCGGGAGGATGAGCCCACAGCGAAGACTACAAAAGAACAGAGAGAATAGCAATCAAAGTATAGAACTGCCATGTCATGGAAACTGAGAGACAGAGTTCCAAGGAAGAGTGAGTGGTTAACCGTATCAAGTGCAGGAAACAGGCTAAGGAATGAAAGAACTGAATTGGCTTAACAGTTGGCAGGTGGGTAGTGACTTTTGCCAGGGTAGCTTCAGGGAAGAGGGTGGAGCAGAAGACTAAATTCTATGTATTCAGTCAATAATACTAAGTGAGAGGTGGAAAAGTGAGAAGTGGGCTGAGAAGGGGAGGAGACAGGGCAGTAACTGCTGTGGCATCAGGCTCAAGGGCTGATTTTTAGCAAAGGATTTATTGTTTCACTTTTCCAACCAGTCAGAATCAGAACCTCTGCTATGCCTGATGGATTTCTTAAAAATATCAAATAAAGTTGAGTCTTTTATAGTCTTTCTGTACTCACTTGAGCAATTGATCTCTTTAACTCATTCCACATCCTCCTTCCTGCTGCTTCCCTGGAACACACACACACACACACACACACACACACACACACACACACACTTGATTCTATCATATGGCCACACAGACCCTTTTAGAAAAAATTCCTCCTTGGACCGTACCAGGAGTTATGGCTGGGGCACTACACAAAGCTGTGGGGAAAGACCAGACGAATCTTGAGCTCAGAAGGAAGGGCTCAGTTGCATAGGTCAGATAGTCAGACAGTATAAAGAAATCCTTCTTTTGGAATTATTTAGGAAAGAATGGAGGTTTTGCAATATAAAATCACTAGTAATTTTTATTCTGTGTCCTGTGCATGTGGCAACACAGCTGTGAAGACAGACATGGTTAGCACAAACCACTCCAGCTAGCAAGACCAGGGAAAACCCTTGGGTCACCTGAGCTCCCATCTCCACCTGGGTGGCATCCCCACCTCTTGGATTTTAAACTCTGTGGAAAGTGCAGGCTTGCAGGAGTCCTGTGGAGCAAAGCAGAAAGGTAGGACGTTAAAAATCTTCCTATATTTATTTATGAACTGAACAGTTAAGTATAGTACAAACGTGCTGCAACTTGCTGACCTCTTCTGTGATGCGTGCACGGGGCCATTTCCGCAGTGCCCTTCTCCACTTGCCTGCACAGCTCCTGTGCCTACCCCCGGGAGTGCCCCACACCCAGGCAACATGATTTCCCCGCCCTACAGCATCCCCCACCTATTTCTTATGGGTGGGGCTCACCACCTGAGTTCAAGTGGCTGGAAGTCGCCCAGGAAGGCTGTCCTCCCTGACCTCTTTAAGAGATGAGCAACTGACATAGCAAAAGCACCTGGAATGTGCTAGTTTCTGTGCTGGGGGCTAGGGATGGAGCAGAGAACAGCAGAGCCAGACTGTCTCCCCTTGTGGAGGACACAGGTTAGGTAAATATCAACTTGTTTCTCACAACAACCGGCCTGGACAAGCACATTGCTTACATCAGAATCACATGGGGGTAACTTTTAAAATGCAGATACCTGACCTAGCACAGACTTGCTGAATCAATACCTCCAGGGCCTGGAATCCACATTTGTAATAAGGACTTCGATTCACTTATCCACACACTGCTACTGAAGATTAACCTCCCTACACCACCTGTTATTCCCCTACATCTTCCAAATGCTTTCTAGTGATTCAGTTATGCCCAACATACTGCAAAGGTGTGTTTTATTCTATTTCAATTCTTAGAAACTGGTGTTCCAGATGAGTAGCATGCATGGCAACTTTCTAGTTACCAGAATCTGTCACTGTCGAAACTCTCTAGAGCAGTGCTTTCTGAAAGAACTTTCTATGATGATGAAAATATTCTCTTTGCTGATCAATATGGAGCCACACGTGGCTGTTGAGCACTTGAAATGTAGCTGGGTGGGACTGAGAAAATAAAATTTTAATTTAGTTTAATCTTAATTAATTTAAATTTAAATAGCCACATCTTGCCAGTGGCTACCATATTAGAAAAGGCAACTTTAATAAAAAGTTTGCTATAGATCAATGGGCATGTGCACATAAACTTCTTCATTTTCTTGGAAATAAGATGGAATTCTGTATGTCCAATAAGTTCACTGCCTTCATGGCCTGAGCCTGTGTCCCCCTTACAGTCTGTGCTTACCAGCTAGCCTCCCATACATGTGGGGCTTAGGTTGTTCTCTCCCTGTTTCATCTTGTCCATGTGGTCATATCCTGAGGACCACAGTCTCTTCCTCCTTTTGTACCCACCACCCTAGAACCCACCACCATATTTGGCCTGCAACTTCCCCATCCTGTTCCTCCTACTCACGTGACGTTGAGCATTTTCTCAGGTTACCAACAGAGGTAACATATTCTTCTCCTAAGTATTGTTCATATGTGGTTTTGTCCGGAAGTTTGGCCAGACATATAGTGTTGTCCTTGAACAGAAGGTCCTTAGTTTCAGACCGGAACAAACAGAAATCGTTCGTGCATGGAGGACCTCCAAACTTGATCTGTAAAATGGCCAGAAAGTGCATGAGGACCTTTGGCCTTGAGCAGCTGGGAACACATGGATCAGAGAAGGCTGAAAGCTCTGAACCAGCCCTGGGCAAAAAAGGGAGCTACAGAGTATGCCTTTAGAATTTTTCACCTTCCTCACCTGCTGTTTACCCACTTGGGGCCCCAACTTCATTCTTTCATGACACATCCAAATGTTCTGTAGGGTCCCTGGTCCCACATTCCTCTGAGAAGTCCCTCCCACCCACCTGCCCACTCCTACCTTCTCTGATCTCTCTTCCTCACTTCATTAGTAATGTCCCTAAGAAATAAGAGGACAATAACATGTCCCCTCTGATGTTATTGTCAAAGAAGATATTAAATGTGAGCCCTCCCAGAGGAGTGGTAGAGATAGTTGTTAAAAGTTCATGTTTGACTGCATTTTGAATTCTGTCTTGGACAAGCGCTTACTTTCTCCAGGCCTCTTAAAGTCGCAAGTGAAATGATGATTGCAAAAAGTTTAGCATTCCTTATAGCAGCTAGGAAATGTTCATTAAATGCTAATTGTTGTCATCATGTGCCTTAAAAGGACTTCAGAAGATATGCTATCTTAATTTTTAAAAAAAGCTAATAGTGAATCAACAGGCAGGGTGCTATACTTTAAAAGGAAGGTGATGTGTATGTATAGAGGGGCCTTTAGGATTAGAATACCAGCAAGGCTGGTCCCGAGGTGGTTGTTCCCCTCAGAGAGCAGGCTCTCCAAGGGTAGGGGTCCTGGGTTTTTCAGACTGCTGAGAACAGTGTTTAGTCTGCTAGGTAAGAGATACAGAAATCCATTCTTCTGTCTTATATCAAGGAATGCTGGGAAACAGGATCATTCTTCTCCTTCCTCTTCAGGAAGGACAGAAATGAGGGAAATTAGGGTACCCCTGAGCAAGGTGAGGGAGAGCAGGAAGGCAGATTCCTGGAAACGTGGATCAGATGGGGACTTATCTCCAGTGAGCAGGAGTTAGAAACAGAGCCAGGCCTGGGAGATCTGGTTACATAATTACACAGCTAGTGTGTTTTGACCACTTTCTATAGACCAGGCATTTTCCTATGCCATTTGGGTGCATTTCTTCACTTAATTCTCATATTAACTAAGAAGCAGGCAGAAGTATTATTACTCCTATTTTGTATATGAGGAAACTGAGGCATGGAGAGGTTAAGTAATATACCCAAGATGGCACAGCTAGGAAGCTATGGAGCTGAAATGTGAACACAGATATTCATTCTAGTCCACAATGCATGGCTTCCCAATTCTGGTTTTCAGAGACAGAATGCTGGAGTCAGGGCTGCACTTAGGTGTGAACTTTCCCAATAACCCATACCCATCTAGGAAGAAAGGGTGGGAGGCCCTGGCTGGTCTGTACCTGCTGGTGCTTTAACAGCTCATGGACACAATGTGCCTTTTCTTTCCGTGAGACCACAGCATGATTTGGGCCTCGGGCCAGGTGGCAGCTGCCAACATCATCCACAGACTTCCTGGAACCATCAGGGCACAGCAACTCAAAGTCACCCTTCTTCAGATCCTTAGCCCATGCATCCGTGTTATTTCCTGGAGAGTGAAAGGTGGTGAATCAGCCACAGCTGACGGCTTTGGTCTAGGTGCCCTCACTAGGGGGATGAGATTGATTCACTGGGGTGTGGAGGCCCTGGCCTCTGTGGCCAGCAGCGGTGCCCACGCTGGGGTTATAGTGACGGGGAGGGGAAGAGACACCCGTGCAGTCTATAAGGCGATACTCAACTCACACTTACCAGGAATTACTAGTGACCACCACCTTCCAACCTTCCCCGTCAGCCAGGTGGGAGTAAACTATTAATATATTCTCTGGATGTTCAAAAAGATCTTCATTTCTAAATTCCAAAGCCTTCTGTACTACTTGCTCCAGCATAGGAAGAGTGTGATGCTCTAAGCCAGGCTTATCGAGCTCTGTACTATAAGTACATAAGGTATCTCCAAACAAAAGAACTTTTTCCCAGAAGACACTTTTGGAATCTGCAGTGTTTTAAATCCAACTCTCTCGTACCAGTTCTAAGTGAAACTGTGCTGTGGTCCAGGTCCATATCTTGTCTCAGCCCCTTGCCTCATCTTTTCTATATTCTCTTTGTTTTTTTCTTTTCTTCTTTTTTATTTTTTTTATTTTTTTGAGACGGAGTCTCACTCTGTTGCCTGGGCTCGAGTGCCGTGGCGTCAGCCTAGCTCACAGCAACCTCAAACTCCTGGGCTCAAGCAATCCTCCTGCCTCAGCCTCCCTAGTAGCTGGGACTACAGGCATGCGCCACCATGCCCGGCTAATTTTTTCTATGTATTTTTAGTTGTCCAGCTAATTTCTTTCTATTTTTTTAGTAGAGATGGGGGGGGCGGGGTCTCGCTCTTGCTCAGGCTGGTCTCGAACTCCTGAGCTCAAATGATCCGCCCGCCTCGGCCTCCCAGAGAGCTGGGATTACAGGCGTGAGCCACCACGCCCAGCCAGTTTTTTTTCTTTTTACTCACCACTATACAAACGAGGATTCTGTACATTCTTTTTGAAAAACAATCTCACCTATTCTCAGAGTTTCAGCTTTTTCCTCATATTCTCAAATATGTTTTGCCAACTTTTATTTCTCTCCCATAATGCAGGATTGCAACCTTTTCTCTTCATCCATTTTTCATTTAATTTTCTTTCTTTAATTGAGCAAGTGATGTATGAGACCACACTCATAAATTTTTGAATATATCTATATATGAACTAAAAGTACTCCTTTTCTAAACACCCCAAATCTCACTCAGTTCTGTGATGTTAATCCTTGATATCACATCTGCATGTTTCCATCCATGCCTTGTTATATGCATTTACCTATATATGAATCCATGTGGATGCTGCAAATTTATGATTTTGTTTAGTGTTGGATCTTTTTTTTTTCCTTTTTTTTTTCTCTTTTTGGACAGGCTCTTACAGACCAATAGTGTTGGATCTTGACACATGTAAAACTCTCTAGCTTTTTTTTTCAACCACTTACACATCTTGTAGATTCTTCTTGTCAGTAAATATAAATCAAGCTCATTCTTTTTAACTGCTGTATCATATTCCATCATATGCCTATAGCAGTATTTTTAAAACCATTCTTCCACTAATGGGCACTTAGAGTATTTACAATTTTTTTCCACCACAATGGGGTTAAAATGAGTATTATTGTATATGACTATGCTTTAGCAGAAGTAAAAAATAGCTAGTTCAAAGGATATGTGCGTTTTTATTTTAATAGGGAGAGATAAATTGCCTGCCCCTCCACCACCATGTAACACACACATCTTTGACCACCTTCTAACATTTCTCCTTTCTTTTCTTACTTCTGTTTCTTAAACTCATATCTTCCAAGTGGAATCCATCACCTTTCCTTCCAAACCCATTCCATTTTATTTAGTAATTTAAGCATTTATTGAACAATACTATATTCTCAGCCCTCCGCAAAGCACAATCTTAAAATAACACACATACTAAAAGCAAAAATTCAGGGCAGGGATAATAACATTTTATATTTTATGAAACACATTCTAAATGCTGTGTAAACTCAAAACCAAGGCTTTGAGAGCAGATTAATTAGGGAAGCTGGCCAGAATAGGCAAGGTTTTAGTTATTTCTTATAATATGCATAGGATGAAAGGAAGAAAAAGGAATGAATTCCTCTCTGTGTGAGGCAAGAAGGGACAGGTGCATTCCTGGTGTTTCTAATGGGGAGAGGAGACCTGTCCCTGGAACAGTCTTGGGCAGTGGGGCCAAACGGATGAGATACCACCGGGCACCAAAGGCCTTGAGAGGAGACAGTGAGGAGAGCACTCAAGCAGAAGGAAAAATGGGTCTGTGAGGACTTATGAATGAAATCACTGTTAATGAATGAAGCCAGGGACTGAAGGTAGAAAATTAAGAAAATTTAGATGGGAGGTGATTCAATCCGGGCTATGAGCATCTAGAAGGGCATGTTAAAAGTATGTTTTTTTCCTGATAAAAGTAATGCGTGTTTACTGATAGGAATTTGTAAAATCCTACATAGTATCAGGAAGAAAATCTTGAAGCATTTTTAATTCCACTGCCTACACCTTCAAAATTGGTATATCTCTTCCATTCTTTTTACTACACACATACAATATATACACACATATATGCATAATTGAGATCAAAGAGCCCACATGCTTTTGTAGCTTGCTTTTTCTATACCATAATGTACTATAGCACTTAAGATATATTTTGAAAAAATAAAATAAGACATTGACTGACAGACTTAATCTAGGCCTGACTAGCAGGAAGTATAACAAGATTCTTTACAGGGATGGAGGGTGTGAGAAGAGGGAATTTTGAGAGAAAGATGAGGACTTTGGATTTATGTAAATTGAGTTTGCAATGTCAGTGTACTCTTTACATAAAATGACACCTTGGGAAACAGAAGTATTGGAATGAAATTTAGATGCGAGGTCAGACCGCTCATCTAAATTCTATTCAGAAGGTAAGAATCTGGAGTTGTTGAGTGCAGATCCAAGGCCTAGCGATGGGGACCCTACTCAGAAGAGTACAAAAAGAAATCAAAGGCAACAGAGAACCAAGCTTAGGGTGAAACTCTGGTAGCAGGAAGCAGAGCCCTTAAAGAAAAAGAAAAAATAATATGAACGAAGAAAGAAAATTTAGCCAACCCAATATTCCTTTAAATAAATTTTTAGCAACTTCCATGTGCTGTGTGCTATACTAGATGCTGGGAATATAAGAGGAAGAAAAAGAGCTCAAAGAGTTTCTGTAGCCAAAGTATATTACAGAATGTGGTAAAGTCACTAATAGCAATTTGGGCAGAGGATTCTTGTTGTAGGATGGGGTGTGCCATGTAAGAAAGCTTCTTAGAGGAGTTGGTGCTGAGCTATTAATCGTTCATTCTAGATGAGCTGCTCAGGAAAGATGGGAGGTTGGGGGAATGAACATGAGAGAAAGCAGGAAAGTAATTAGCATCCTGGACTCTAGTGGGTTCTACTAGCACGTAGTGATACTGAGGGTCAGGCGTGGAGTGCTCATTCTCACCAATCTTTGTTTTGTTTGTTTTTAATGTCATGGCTGTCTAACTTTCACCCATAAGTAAACAGCCACTTATAATTCTTGCCTGAATCAATTATCAATATATTGGTTGGCAAATAATCATGTCTAACTTTGTTATTCCTTCTGCATTCATTAGTTAACATTCTATGATGAGGAAGAGCTTTCTCTTCTTCATTTGTCTAATCAACATTGTCTCATGGATTCTTATTTTATTCAATGGGTTATTGTCCCTTATTGCTATCATTATTTATTTTAATATTCAAAATTCCCAGATCTGGCAGTGTGAGGTCCTTCAAATTGGCTCCTGGGTGTTTTCATACGTCCCATCCCTCTTTG
The DNA here is from genome assembly GCF_020740605.2 of Lemur catta. Taxonomy (NCBI): domain Eukaryota; kingdom Metazoa; phylum Chordata; class Mammalia; order Primates; family Lemuridae; genus Lemur; species Lemur catta. The sequence continues at coordinate 166,957,820 of NC_059128.1, read as the reverse complement.
AGCACTTCGTGTGATGTGCTAGGCTCACTGTATATTTTTCCTGCCTCAACCCTGGAGTCAGCTATTTTCCAAGAAGTCCTGATTCCTCCTAGCAGAAAACAGTATTTATAAGCCAATATCTTCATGTTCATTCCTAGCCTTGTGCTATTGCTTCTAGGCCTTCTCAGGGGACAGAGCCAGGAAATATAGAAAATAGCTATAAAGGACATCATCATTGGGATGACTGAAATTTGAATGTAGACTGTGGATGAGTATCAAGTCCATGTAATGTAAAATTTCCTGATCTTGCCAACTGTACTGTGGGTATGTAAGAGAATGTTATGTTCTTGGGAAATAGGCACTGAAGTATTTAGGGGAACGGTGCACGAGGCCTGCAGCTGTGGGGGTATACATGCGAGAGGATTTAGGGCCACTGGGAGCCCCACGGTCCTGATCATTCTGCCAGCCCAGGTTAACACTTCTCTCTTCACTAAACAGACAGGTTGAGAATTAGAGCTTTGGAGCCTGACAGCGTCCATAATACTTCCACAAAGGCATCCCTCAATATAAGTGAATCCCAGCGACCCAGACTTTAGGGGGATAGAGGAGCATGTGCACATACCCTCAGTGTTCTGCAGAATAGTCTCGTATCTCACAAAGGCCACATCGCCCTTCTCAACCAGACACCTGCAGTGGTCCGGAAGGGGGAGAGAGAAGAGAGGAGGTCAGAGTGAGGCATCTGTCATTTAGGAGACATATATCATTATAGATTCAGGCTGGCCATCTGATAACAGCAATTGTAACTTCCACTCTATCACTAAGCAATGTAAGGAATAAAGAAAAAGAAAACAAAAGGCTCTGAACTGCTGCGTAGTTATACAACCTCAGTTCCACGTACTACACCATATTTTTTGGTACAGCTTCTCTGACAGATTACATCATTTTCCCAGCATCAACATGGAGAGTAGAGAATCAGTTTTTCAGTGAGGCGATGCCTCCCCCAGCATATGAAATGTGAATGAAAAATTCAGTTCCTTTAGATTCTTGTAAGAAGCAAATGTTTGTGCAACATTTGTGAGAGACTGAAACTCTTATCGCAAATTTCAATTTGTGATGTTCTTTGTCCCTTTGAAAAATAATTTTGATATTCACGGAGCATTCGTTATGTTTTGGGTTTTCTGTTTTTGTTTTTGTTTTGTTTTTTAGAGAAATGAAGAGAGTATGGCAAAACCAGGTTTTAAGGCACTTGACTCTATTAACTCCCAGTCCACATATCTCTGAGTGTGGTATTGAGGATTTTAACACAGCTTTGAGCCACTACGAGTCCCTAAGAAGTTTCAGAAAAGAAATAATAATAAAAGGAACTCTACTTAGAATGGTTCTAATATTAATTTTTACTATATTCCAGTCCTTTGAAAACACATACCACACAGACGATGAATTAGCATGTACTTTAAAGTCTGCCCAAAGCCCTACTCAATGATCTGGGTGGATCAGACTTGAATGATGGGCCCAATCCTCCTCTTCATCTACTTTGACCCCCTTGCTTCAAGGAAAAGGACCTGCCTCTTCCTACAGTGGTTCAGGAGTTCTGAGGGTAGACAGCTGAGAAGGTGGGCACACCTATTTACAATATGTGGCACACCTATTATGCCATAAATTGATTTTGTTTTATTTTCTTTTGAGTTTGGAGTCTGTTTGTCAGTTTGATGTGTTTTACTTCGTAGATAAGTTTTATAAGATATGTTTAGAGAAAGAAGCCTTTATACGTGTATATATAAACAAAGTTTGACCCTTTTCTCTTGACCTGTATTTCTCAAACATATGTTACCACCACGAAAAGACAAGGTCAAGATACAAACTCTTAAATCTCTATGAAAACAATTCAGTTTACTTTGTAAAATTAGAAACTTGTGGAGTGTGAATTGTACTTTCTCTAACTCATAAGATGGTTCTAACTGGAAAATAGGGATAAACTTTGTTTTTCACTTTACTACTGGGAAGCTCAATTGTTATACAATTCCATATCTTTGTGCAGTTCATAGATTCATGAACCACCAGACAACAGAAGGCCCAAAGCAGAAAGGACAGTTAAAAAGTAATAAGGCATTAAGGTACACAGGTGTCTCTAAAAAAATCATAGACACTCCATAAAATACAATGGTAGTTAGGAATTTAGAAATCATATACTTCAGTATTTTATATTTCCAGATGAGTATGGTTCTGTGGTTCTAGAGGCACATGGAAGGGCTTGGGCCAAACTCCTGACTCAATGTTTATCCAACTGTAGTAGGGTTTCATTGCCTTGGCACTAGTGACCTTTGGGGCTGGATAATTCTGTGTTGCACAGTGCTATCCTGTGCATTGTGGCATGTTTAGCTGCTTTTACCCATTAGATGCCAGTAGCACCCTCCTCCTCCACACTAACATTGTCACAATCTAAAACATCTCCAGACATTGCCAAATGTTCCCTGGGGGCAAATCACTTCCGGTTGAGAACTGCTGAACTGACCCACACACCAGTCTCTACTGTCTGAGACAGCCAGGTCTGGTAGACCATGCCCTGGAAGAGTCTGGCTGTCCTTCCACCATGTGGCTCTACATTTGGCTGTGAAATCTCCTACCTTAATGTGTGCAGGACTAACAGAATAGGAATGTAAGAATCTTACCTTGGTTCCTGAAAGAAATCTGGTCAAGGCTGGGATATTATAATATTTGTGTCTGGGTTAAAAGACTCACCTGAAAGCCCCTGTGTAGCCATAGTATCTCTCTTTGCTGTTGGCCTTACATGTGTTGGGATCTGGGCCCATACACAGCTTACAGAGACTAGAATTTTTCAGAGACCCTGGGGCACAGCCTTCACTGAAAAATTCATCTGCATAGAAGGACAAGAGGAAGTCAGCTCTTTCTGAGTCAATACAAGCAGCTTTTATCTAAGACACAGCAGGGCTGCACGGCCCAGGAGAGGTAGAACATACTCATTACTTCTGTGAAATGAATGAATTTCACCACCACCAACTCAGGATCTGCCTGGCTATGGGATTTAAAAGAAAACTTATTGAGGTTGGGAAAAGGAGTTAGTGACCAATTCAGTGTGGAGAAGATTCCTTTGAGCACCATGATGGTGTCATCACTAACCTAAAGGAAAGAAGAAGTGGAAATGACATGAAAGGGGACAGAAAAGGGATGAAGACTGAAGGTCTCACTTCCTGAGCTTGTGCCACCTGTTTTCATATGTCCCCTTCCTTGCCATTCATTAGAAGAGACCTTCCTACATCCCCAACCTCAGGAAAGGGATGGAGAATTTTCCTTGCAATTCAGCTGCTCTCCTATGGCCGTTAAAGTGCCAGGAGTCTCAGGAGAGCAGAGGTAGGGCCTTTGCCAGTGGGGATACCAAGCTTTCTGGATGTTGCCACAGCTGCACTTTGCTTCATGTCCAACTGGTATCACAGAGCACCCTGGTGCAGGGACATGCTCTCATCTCCAGTCTCCCCACACATGAGGTTTTCTGGGTTCATAACCAGATTTAGAGTCCTCTCTTTTTAAAGGAGTTGCCCAAATTTGGAGGCGGCAGGGAGGAAGTACTCAGGAAGCTAATGTAAGTCAGGACCACTGGAAAACATTTGTCTGTGAGGAACTTACACAGAGAAGTTTAAGGGGGTAGAAATAAGTGTACCTGATGACAGAGGACACAGAAAGTAAAGTGATTTCTACTCCTTTGAAGGCTTCTGGAAGCCGGGCAGTGACTCACAGGGCCTACAAAACCCTCTGGCAGGGATTGCTAACTGTCTACCCAATATCCATTTCTGGAATGCACCAACAGGTGATGTACCTACGTTCTGGGCAATGAGAAATTAGTTAAAATAATTGGGTAGATGTCCTAGAAGGCTCCTTTAAAAAGCTGACAGCAGCTGTCATAAACTTCCATTTGCTCTAGCCCCTCGGTGCTTGTGGCTGCCTGGATGGTGGATGTAATAGTAACCACAAGGCGCCCTTGAAGCTGGAATCCTCATGCTAAGAATGGAAGAGCAGACAGAGAGAAGGAGCCTGGGTTTCTCATGACCATACCAGCCATGGACTACTCACCTCTGGTCTTTTTCATGAGAGATAAAAGTAAATCCATATTTACTTTATCCCATCATGTGCAACCAAAATGAACCATCCTGACTCAGCAACCCAGTTCCATCCCTCCCAGACCTTTTTGATATTTCCTGTAGGTTCACTTTTGCCGAATTCTATTTCTATAGAACCAGAGCACACAGCATCTTACGCCACCGCCCTCTCCCCGAAGGAAAGACCTTCTTTCTGGCATGGCCCTCACCACTGCTCCTTCTCAGGATTCACTCACCAAATCTGCAGTGGTGGAGCTCATTGTAGAGCAGGCCCATGGGGATGTTCCAGCCAGCGGTTCTGTCAACTCCGGTGTGGCAGGACTTTTTGCCTTTCAGAGTGTTCCAGGTGATGTCAGGATCTGATTTCTTTACTACTGCCACAGCAAGATACCCTATAAGAAAGACACCGGAAATGGATATATTAACATCTCTGGGGACTCCAGAGTGTCTGCTTCCAATTAAAGCCACTGTCTTCCTAGGGAAGCAAAGATATCCTGGCGTCAGTCATTGAGTCTTGAGAGGATCTCACAGTAACTGACTGAGGGGAAGTACAAGACACTCTGTCAGGAGGAGATTAATATGAACTTTAAGAACAAAATGCTAAGAATACATTATCATTAGAGCAATGGCTGGTGTATAACCTTTCTCTGAATGCATGCAGTTACTGAAGTTATAAACCAGCAATTCACCCTCCAATGTGTTCTATCAAAGGAACGGATACTGGAAGAGCTAACATAACTCCAACCTTTTTATAAATTAACATATTTGGATAGAGTTGCAAAAAACCAATAAACAACAGGGAATAATTGGGCCAGACGTTTTCTGATAAGGAGAATATAGTTTTATACTAAAATAAATACGCAAAGTAGAAAATATCAAAATTAAGCCAACTTCTGTTTGCAGCAACAAATACACGCTGGTTCTTAAAATGAGGAATAGAACATCAACTCATGATGTGTTTGCCAATTTAATTAATTCAGAATACTGTTTCCAACAGAAACAATCCTTATTGTCCATGGAATAAAAAAGGCTCGATAGAGCCTTTTTTAGAAACAGTATTCTGAATTAATTAAATTGGCAAACACATCATGAGTTGATGTTCTATTCCTCATTTTAAGAACCAGCGTGTATTCGTTGCTGAAAACAACACCCTCTGGGGAATGGTCATGCTTGAAGGTGCAGACTCGGGGAGGTGGGGCGGGGAGGGGATGGAGGTATGACAACATGATGAGTGCCAGGCGCACTGTCTGGAGAATGGACACGCTTGGGACTCTGACTCAGGGGGATGGGCGGGACATGGACAATGTATATGACCTGAACTTATGTACCCCCATGATGAGCTGAAATAAAAAAAAAAAAAAAAGAAAGGCTCTATCTGTAGCTGTTAGAGAACTTGGCTCCTAAAGTGATGAGGAGAGGCTGGGAGGTTGTCATCAGTGGAAGTGACAAGGACAGACTTGCATACTAATGGCTATCTGGAATATGATCTGCAGGGGCCTGAGCACAAGGGTTTTGGGGCCCAGTACTCGTGTCAATGTGATTTGAGACTTTCTGACTTGCTTCTGCTCTCTCTCTCCAGATCCAACCTCAGCCAGAGTCCTGGGTGAGAACCAAGTTGGCCTGGGTTTCTGGGCCCAGCCCCGGCTGGGAGTCAGATAATTTCATGATCCCAGACATCTGCCTGTGTGAGGCTCTCAGCCTTGTAAGGAAAAAATAAGCAAGGTTCCTTGGCTGGTGCTCTCATCTGAAAATGTGCAGGCCTCATGTCATGTGAGGTGGTGGGAAGCAGTGGAAAGGGCCTGGATTTGCTTCCTATATGTATGATCCTAGACAATCTGTAAATTTTCTGAGCCTTAGGGTCCTCTTATGCATCTTTAGAGGATGCCAAAACCTACCTTATAGGATTAAATGAGAAATCCTGCGTCCAAGTCATGGTAAATATAAAGAAATAACCAACACTATCAATTATTAATACGATCTTTCCATGATTCTTTTGCATTCTAAAATTTGGTCTCTTCTAGTGCCTTACATACTTGTGATTTGAATTTTAAATTTACCTAACCAATCCCCCAAAACAATGGGAATTTACTTTTTAACTCCAGAGGTTATCAATCCCAACTCACCTTTCTCTGGTGTTTCCATACACTTGTCTTTTGTTTCTGGAGAAAAGAAAATGAAGAAGGCATTAAACCCTTATTTCTGGATTAGCAAATCATGCGTTTCTTATGCTGCAGCTAAGAATAAAAAGAGTCAGATAAAACTATCTACACATGTCACCAATTCCCAAGAAGTCCAGACTCTCTGGATGATACAAGTCCATTTCAGCTGCTGGCATCTAGAACTTATTTCAAGTTTCCTGCTCTGTCTACACCTAAAGGGAAGGTTTGCTGGCCAACTATATTTAAATTCCTGCAACAAGGCAGTAGTGAAGCCAGAAGACCTGCCAGAAATCCCAGCTATCCTCTGCAGTGGGGTCATTTTTAGTGGGGACTTCACAGCGCAGAGCTTCCATTCTCTACTTCTGGAAGGTACCATAACTCTTACCCTTCAAGATGACTGTGGGGATTTAAGATGAGGGAGCTCAGAGCCTGGGAAATAGGAGGTGCTCACTAAGGCAGTGCTTTATGGCAACTGTGCTATGAATCAGTCTGCAATTTTTCCATGGCCCAGAGGGAAGAAAACACAGAGAGGTGCTCCCCTCCACTTACCGTAGTTCTCTGCCAGGACAGGCACCAAACCACACTTGCCTGCTATGTAGACATACCCTCCATCCAAGCTCATAGCATCAGCTTCTCCATTCTGGAAAGACACAGAAAATCACAGCAGATGAAAAGAGCAGATGCTGGTATCAAACCCCCAAAGGATCAGTCAGGCACACCCAGCATAGAAAATAAAATGTACTCTAATTTTCACCCAACCTTGATGAACTAATAGTCAACTCCAGGTGCCTTGCTAAGTTTATTCAAGAGCAAAGACCCACATGCAGTCCTCTTGTCCTCTCATAGGACACACCGTCCCAGAGACACTCCAACACCTTTCTGACACCAAGAATTCTCATTTGTGGACAGATGAGTGGAGTTAGGAACTTGCAGCTGTGTCTGCAAGCACCTTCTGATGAGCTCTGTAGCCCCTAATTTTAGCCTTCTTGACTGAGTGCTGTTTCACTGATTGGTGCATACACAATGTTTAATGAGTGAGTCACACGTTTTCAAATAATCTAATACTCAGAGCTAATAAGCCCCATAACTCGGAGATGCTTAGATTCAACAAGATTTGCAAGATTTCCCTTGGGCCTGGCAATATACTTTCTGGGAAAACACTGTAAAGGAATAATCAGATAGATAGGAAACTATTTGGGCAAAATGTACCAGTGGGCAAAATAACAAATGTGATCTATAGTAGCAAAAAGAGAAATTCAAACTATAATAAATGACAAAGAAATGGCTAAATAAATTGCAGCACCTTCATGCTATGGAATAGATATCAATATTAAACTATCATGGTTTTTTTCTTTAAAACATAAGTATGGCTATATTTATTTCTCTCAAATGCATACAAAACAATAATTATACAGCAACAAGTCTTCTTTTTGGTAATGATTTGATTCATAAGCATTTTAAATTTATATAATTTCACATCAGTACCCTTGTATTTTTAAATACTGTCAGTAAAAAAGCCCTAACTGTAAGTAAAAAAGCAACAACTAATTTATATGCTTCCTATATCTTCCTCTATACATGCAAGTTTAAAAAGTTACAAACTGAAATATATACTATTATGTCCCCATAATTAAAAACAAACAAAACAAAACAACAAGTTACAAACTGAATGTATAAATCATATTTAAAAACTTGAGATTTTAAAACAGTCTCCCCAGTATGATTCAGAAAAATCCTTATACTGACAATATAGCCACAAGTGGTTAATTGTAGGAGGGGAAAAGGAAAGAACATATAGACACAAGTTTGCTCTCTTAATATTTTACTAATCCTGTCAGTTGAAAATGGTGATATCCTGATAAGTAACAGTTTAGGTTTAATATGAGGAATGGGGTTTGCCTCATAGTTTGAAACGTGCATTTCTAGTATTTTCCTATCTGATCTAAGTTCACTATAGCAAACAGATACCAAAAGAGATAAATTATTTTCTTTCATACATTGAATCAATGTCTGCCTGGTGATATGTTTTAAGCTCTTTGCATTTCAGCTTGAAGGCATCTGCCACCAGACAAGTTTCAGATTCCACGAGTCAAGGCTCAGACAAATTTTTAATGGATTTTCAAACTTTTTCAGACTTGCTGAAATAGCAGCTTCAGAAAGAACTTTAAGTGCAGTAGTCCCCTTATCCATGGGGGATCTGTTCCAAGTCTCCCAGTGGATGCCTGAAACTGTAGATAGTACCAAACCCTGTATATACTATGTTTCTCCTAAATATACAGACCTATGACAAATCTTAATTTATAAATTAGGCACAAGAAGAGATCAACAACAACAATCATTAAGTAGAACAATTATAACAACATATTCTAATAAAAGTTATGTAAATGTGCATTCTTGTGCTTCTCCCTCCCTCTCTCTCTCTTTCTCTCTCTCTCTCTCTCTCTCTCTCTCTCTCTCTCTCTCTCTCTCGTCTCTCTCAAAATACATTAATATTTTTGGACAATGGTTGACTGTGGGTAACCAAAACCCCAGAAAGTGAAACCTTGGATAAAGGGGGAAGACTGTGCCCCATTTTCTGTTTCACAACAGTTAGATGGCTCCTCCCAAGTCCCTTTAAGCCCTTTGTTTCAAGGTAGTTCTGTTTAGTTCATTTTTATTTAGCACAACAAATCCAATGACCTAAGAATGATAACTGTTTGCTTATGCACAAATGTCATCCATTAGTGGGAGATTCTTCAAAGTTGCTTCTGCTTTCCCAAAGGAAACATATTCTCCTGCATGTAGTTTTACAAGGTCTTTCTTTATGATCAATAATCTGTATACAGCCATCAAACGCTAGTATCTCCAGTACACGGCCACTTCTGTCCATTTTCATCTTCAAAGAAATCAGCTTTTATTTTTGCTTCATCTCTATGGTATCCTTTTGTCACATTTTGGCCACCAATAAGAATTTTTCCTCTGGGATGTGGTTTATTACTATTAGAGTATCCAGCTTCCTCCCAGCCCTTTAATTTTATTTCGTAGCAAATGAATGGGGCTTCCACTTTTGCCAGTATTACAATCCCATACTTCTGTAATTGTTCCAGCCCCAGAAGATTCAGTCAGTCCATATCCCTGACCAACAGGACAACAAAAGCAGATATTCATGAACTGCTGCATGTTGCAGAAAGTAAAGCACCACAGGATAAAATTCACATATTTCTACCTAGCAAGCTTTGTAATTTCCAGAAAACAAAGCTGTCATACAGAGGAGTACAATGCCCTTTTGAAATCTATTCCATTTTATAATTATAGGCCAGAATGAACAAATTGCATTGAAAACTACCCATTTCATACAATTTATTCATGATCTCTTTGTAGATCTGATCCATGATTTCTAGAATAGCTGCCATCACTGTTGGTTGCTGCCATCACCTGGACATATCCCCCTTTGCTTCTGTTTTTTACTTTTAAGGACTGATCCACTGAAGTGTGGGGTGAAGAGTAGCCAATTAGGCATCCATGAGAAAGAAAAACAAGCTCAGCACTTAATTTTAGAATATGGACCAGAGGCAAATATCCAATGTAGACATCTTCCTTTTCCAGTCCTGGAATCCTTTGTGCCATCCCAGTTAAACCAGTCACAATGTTACTATACGAGAGTATGACTCCCTTTGGAAGTCCTGTGTACCCACTTGTGTACATGATTACTGCAGTATCTGAGGGCCCTGGGTTGCTCTGAGGTCTGTTTTTCACACTTACCCTCCCTTTCCACTGAAGCCATGGTGTCCACAATAACACCCTTGGAGAATTTGGACAGGTCAGTGGCTTCCCATTGACAGTGATGATGTGGCACAGGTATGGGACCAAATGAACTCTATCTTTTAACTTTGTTTGCAAGAGTTCTTTACTAGCAATGACGCTGGTCACTTCTGTTTCATTTACTCCACGAACAAGTGCTGGACCTCCTAGAGTAGCACATAACGATGTAACAAACTGAATATTCTACATAAAATACGCCTATGCAGCAGTCATCCACTTGGCCCTGGTCTCACAGAACATGGTGATGTTGGTCTTTGGTTTCTGACCCACCATCTGTAAGCTGTTTCCAAAATTAAAGGCTCAAATGATGACATCTTCATGGAAGAACAAATTATAGTGTGCAAGAACAACCTTTTAAAAAATGTTTCAGTTTGGTTGTACTTCCTCCTCCTTTGAGATTTCATGTGTTCCAAAGAGTATTTTGTCCTTCAATTTGTTTTTGGTATACACAGAAATTTTATGTAGTGTATCATATCCAGGGTATTATACTGAAGCCAAATGGTCCAAACTGTTAACAGATCTATATATAAACTCAGGTTTTGAATTTGCAGGCTTTGCTTTCATTTGGTTTGAGTTTTCTTGTCTTAACTCAGACAAAAAATAAACTGTATGTTAAAATGATAAAGTGATATTATAAAATGTATGAAATATAAAAAATAGGATTGATGGTCTGGTTTTGGTTCATGGTAAATGGTTTTGAAGATGCATGGCTATTCATAAGTTCTCAAAAAGTAGAATTAACAGATTTCAGCCAGAATCAGTTGACAATGGCAGGAGGTACTAGTGCCTTCAAGATGTGCACTTTTGTTTCAGTACATTTACTGGTTTATTATAAAGGATCCAACTAAAGAACAGCCAAATAGAAGAGCTACATAGCACAAGGAATGGGGAAAGGGGGACATGGCACTTGGAGCCTCCATACCCACACCCTCTCCAGCATTGCCACTCTCCTGGCACCTCCATGTGTGCACTAACACAGAAACTCTAAGTCAGGTTTTTAAAGAATGATTTATGATATGGGAAAAGACCACTAGATAACATTAGGTAAGTAAAAGGTAGCAAGCAACCTATATGACATGATCCCAATAAGAGGATTTTCTCTGAGTTAGGTTATTAGTATTTTTCATTTTCTTCTTTATATCATTCAAGATTTTCAAAATTCTCTATAAGCCAACATGGAATACTCTTTTTAAAAAAAAAATATTTTACAGACAGAGTCTCGCTATGTTGCCTAGGCTGGCCTTGAACTTCTGGGCTCAAGTGATCCTTCCATCTCAGCCTCCTGAGTAGCTGTGACTACAGGTGTGTGCCACTGTGCCCAGCTAGACTACTCTTGATCAACAAAGCAAATTTGTGCCTGCCTGGATCCTACCAGGTACACAGATCCTACCACACCATAGGTCTCAGGACACTCACACCATGGTCTAGCCTCCCTAAGCAGGATACTGCTTAGATTGCCCTCTCACCGTATGCTCATAGGAAAAGGAAACTGAGCTGTCAAGGCATCCTTCAGATCAACAAGCACAGGGTTCTGAACCTCCTGCCAGCCTGTGCTCACCCACTCAGGGCAAGGTTCCTGTGAACCAGGCTGTTTGCTTTGTTCCCAGGAACACTCAGCTAGCTCAGCATTAGGGGCCCACAGGCAGCCGTGGCAGGGATGCTGCCTGGGAGGCTGGAGTGACGTACCATGATCTTGGCAATGCAGTCTTCGGTGGTCTCTGCTGATTCACACTCTATTTCCCCATCACTTTTAACACTCCACTCATCACACTTGAGCCTCTCGTGGTGGCTCAGTGCACACCACTTCACTGTCTTGCATTCATTCTTTGAGGTTTCTGGGCCTATGGCATAAGAAAAAGAACCAATTTATTTATTTTTGTTGCTGCTGTAATTGCCATTGGGTTCTTAGTCATAAATTCTTTGCCTAGACCGATGTCTAGAAGAGTTTTTTCCTAAACTTTCTTCTAGGATTCTTATGGTTTCATGCCTTACATTTAAGTCTTTTATCCATCCTGAATTAATTTTTGTGAGTGGTGAGAGATAGGGACCCTGTTTCTTCTTCTGCACGTGGATATCCAATTTTCCCAGCACCATTTATTGAATAGGGCTTCTTTTCCCCAATGTCCATTGTTGTCTGCATGTACTCTCTAATAAATTGGAACTAACCGATGAGCACACAAGTGCACAGAGGGCAGTGAAAGCCATTGGAAATCAAGCAAGGAGACGAGGGAGGAAGGGAGGGGCAAAAACCCACCTAACAGGTGCAATGAACACTACTCCGGTGATGGGCTTATTTACAGCCCTGACTCAAGCCATGTATCAAAAACATTTGTACCCCTTAATATTTTGAAATTTAAAAAATTTAAAAAATGAAAAGAAAAAGACCCAGTGATCAAAAGAGGCCCCAGCTGTTGTCTGGTGTTTATGAATGCTACTGTCTTTATGCAAATGCTGGGATTTGCCAGCAATAAACTAACAGACCCCATTCAAGGAATTAATCATCTTAAAAAGCAAATACACAATATCTTCCTTGGCTTCTTATTTAGATTTAGCTTTTTACTTCTTCTGAGAAGCCGACTCTTCTTTCTAATATCTGGGTACTCTGTGACCTCTCTGGCTGTTTTTTTTTTTTTTTTCCCTTTCTTTCTTTTTCAAAAAGCACTTAACCACCTGATGTGTTCTTATTTATATGTTCATTGTTTATTGTCAGTTTCCCTGCAGAGAAAATAAGGTCCAAACACAGGGAAAGGGCCCTGCCTGTCTTGTTCACCAGGGCACCATCAGGGTTTAGGGCAGTGCTAGCACATGGTCAGTGTAATAGACGTCTGATGAATAAATGGACATCTGCTCATCTTTCAGACTCGGCTCAAGATTAGTTTCTCAGGGAAGCCTTACCTCAACCCCTAGTCCAGGACCATTTTTCTTTGTTTTGTACTCTCATAGGACCATCGTATTTTGTTGTTGTTTTTTTCTCCTTCTGAGCAAATATCTCATTTTGCAATTGATTATTCAATAGTGTGACTATTCATTAAACATTTGTCTTCTCCCCAGTTTGAAAGTTCCAGGACAGCAGAATCTAATATATATTTGTACATTATTGTATGTCCAGCACCTAGCAGAGTTTATAGCTAGAAGTTCAATAAATGTCCACTGAATAAATGAATCATCAAACAACACCACTGGGATTGACCTCACTAGAGCTCTGCTTCATTATGGCACATGTTGACCATAGCACTGGCTGGAGATATGCAATTTGTAGCAATTTCATTTTATTTCATCTACTTTGTGCTAGGCTAATTGGCTTCACAAAGTGGATAAGGTGGTCCTCATTTATGCAGGGAAATGACCAACCCAAGTCATTTTAAATGTGAATTTCCTTTAAAGCCCGTGGTGATGTCCAGACCATCTCATAATGATAATGCCATTTAGCATCAGTCTAACACTGGGCTCACAGGCAGGGCAGAGAAAGGAATATCAGGAGAGGCATTCAGGCCCCTGGAAAGACTCTTATCACTGGTCTCTGGCCCCACCAGGTTTCCCAGGCTCCTGTGGTCACCGGGTCCTTCTCAAATGCTTACATGTGCCTTCCCGTAGATTCCGAATAGCAGTGACATACTCATATCCCAGGTACAGCCTGGAGTCCATCCTAGAGGGGACTTTTAAAAACCCGTGGGCAGAGTCCTTAAACAGCAGGTCCTTCCCATGAGGAGAGCTGAACAGTTGGAATTCTGTTGATTTGTCTTTGCCAAAATGTTCCTGTTCATAGTAAAAGGGAACAGTGAATGACAACAGGGAAGGAGGGAGTCTGAGAAATGGGACTGAAGAGAAAACAACCCCTCCCCCCACAAAACAAAATGAAAACCATGAAAAATTTCAAGAAGCCAGGAGAGAGGGAAGTTAGACCTGCTTCTGCTCACCCAGTCCCTCCTCCACTTGTCACCCTCATGGGGCCAGCCATACCCAATTCCCCTGCACCCACTTCTGTGCCTGTCTCCCCAAATGAGCTGAGATCACTGAGAACAACAAACATGTCTAATCCAGAGCCCATGCTGTGTGGTTTCCCCCGAAACTCCTGATGGACAGTCAGGATGGCTGGGTGAGAAGAAGCTGACTCAGCCCCAATTCCACAGCTCTTGGGAAGTCAAGCCCCCTTACAGTCAGGTGAGTGACATGGGGAGAGATCATTTCTTTCTGAGGGGGCCACTGGAGGCCTCACTGGGGAAGGGTGTTTTCCCTTGAGCCTTGAAGGCCTGGTTTACATAGAAAGGATGGAACAGAGCAAAAAGGAGCCTCTATAGACGTCACTGGCCAGAAAGGTAAGCATGGCAGGTGGTAACACCCGAGGAGGCTCCCTGCTGCTCTGTGAGGAGTCCCAGCTTCAGGAGAAGTTGATCACATGTGGCATGGCTCCCACTGTATCCAGAACACACAAGGTCTTCTAGAATGGCAAGATGGCAAGGAGGAAAATCCCCAAATCCAAGCAGGAAGCACTAGGCAGGAGGAGAGGATGGTAGATAGGGATACCTGGGCTTGGTTGAGAAGCTCCCAGATCAAGTCCTCCTTGCCGTCCACACTTCGGGCCACAACGGCGTGAGAAGGGACCCGGGCCAAGTGGCAGTCCTTGTATTCATCCACTGGCTTCCGGGTGTTGTCCAGGCAGAGCAGCTCATACTGGTCCCTGTCGGCCTTGTTTGCCAGGTTCTCTGTGGGGGAAGCCCAGGTGAGCCGAGTGCAGGAAGAGCCATGAGCTGTGGTGCCCCCTCCCCACCCTTGCAATCCTACTGATCATAGAAAGTGTGAGCTGAGAGGCCTGACCGCTGAGGGCCAGAGAACATATAGAAAAATGACTTGCTCAAGACCCACCCCGCAGCCGGATAAAGCAGTGACTGTCCCCATCCCACCGTGAGTCTGATCTCAGCAGGACAATTAGCAGGCCAAGGTCAGCGGGATCAGCCCCCGGTCCTTTGCTATGGCAACACTGCCCCAAAAGCAGAGTCACCATGTATAGAGGTTGAATGACAGAAAGCAGCCCAGGAATCCAGGTGGAAACCCCAAAGTTACTTACCTCTGCACAGGTAGAAACCCAAGCAATGATAAAGGGGAAACATAGTATGCTCATGTTGGACTACTGAGCATGAAAAATGGGGCAGGGAAAAGAATGCCCACTGGAGGGGCCCTGCTGGATTCTTCCCCCATTACTTACCAAATATAGTCGCATGCTTGACAAAGGCCACCTCCCCAGCACCATCCTTCAGACACCTGTGCGAAAGAAACACGTTAGGAGGGCTCCCGCAGGGCAGGCCCTTTCCTGGGCCTGGAGAGTCTGACCACACTGTCCAGCCCTTCCACAAAGACAGAGCCTGAGGGAGGCCTCTGTGCAGTCCCCATGGGGGTGCTGACATCCAGGGTACCCCCGAGATGGGGGAACGAGCTCACACGAGGTGAAGGTCCTTCGCCTTATACCCCAAAGAAGCAAAATGCAATTGGAGATATTGCAACGTAGAAAAGAGTTTTTTAAACTTCTGGAATAGAAGATAATGGTATAGTGTCTCCTGAGGGTGGAAATGTGCCCTTGGCTGTCTCTAAAACTTTAGGATATAGTCAAGGTACAAAGAGAGCGCAGGAAAACAGCCACATGAGCTGCCTAAAGAGGGACAGAGAGGGGGCAGGAAAAAGGCCAGGGCACTGAACAGACAGCACTGCTGGAATCGAGGGCATAGGATCAGTCCCCGAACAGTGCCTGGACACTAGACACATGCCTGTCTTTTCAGGCTCTGTCCTGTCCAGCAAGAGGTGACACTGGCCAGGCTCAAGAGCTCTGGGGCAGACAGAGAAAGGGCTCCCAGGAGAGGGGCTTGCTTCTCAGGGTCAGACAAAAGGGAACATGGGCTGGCCGGGCCTCAGGAGTCCCAAGTCATACCACTGACTCACTGGGAGGGGATCAGGCCTCCCTGATGGCCCTCTAGGCAGGCAGGCCTCTGCTTTGGGCTGGCAAAGAACTCTCACCCTGAGGACATTTGGCACTTTGGCCACGATGGAGCAGCAGACAGTCTCACTCACTTGAAGGCTCCTGAGTAGCTGTAGTATGGTTCAAGGGAGGAACAGCCACACCCTGGACACAGTTGACACAGCTGGGGGAAGGCCTCCCCATCCGCACAGGGGACACAGCT
Organism: Lemur catta; assembly: GCF_020740605.2. NCBI lineage: Eukaryota > Metazoa > Chordata > Mammalia > Primates > Lemuridae > Lemur > Lemur catta. The sequence goes on along the minus strand of NC_059128.1, from coordinate 166,941,599 downwards.
GCCCGAGAAGAAATTGGCCACTGCTGCTCAACACAGAGACATGGACCCCAGTGCATGAGTGAGGCTGGCCACAGCCAGTGACATCTCCCAGCCCAGGCTCATCAGGGGCAGGGAGGGACTAACACCAAACCAGCACACACGATCCCAGGTCGCCCTTACTTGTGCTAACTCATCACGATCCAAGGTTTCCAAACAGAAACAAGTGAACCTCTGCTCCACCACCCATCCGAGGACACAGGCCTGTGCTTCCCACCAAGCAAGGCCTGTCTCAGGCCTTTGTCAGCCCACCCCCTCCCTGCCTTGTCAGAGGCTGGAACAGCTCAGAGAGAGGTCCCCTCTGGAAGCCAAGCACCAGGGGTGGGAGAACTGCCTAGAGAGGTGCAGGCCAACCTCACAGCCAGCAGACAGCCACCAGGGAAGCCTCCAGGAAAGAACTCCAGAGAAGTGGACAAGAGGGCCCAGCCACCATGGCCCAGACTGAACACCTCTGTTGGGCCCCTGTGCCCTCTCCTCCACTCAGTGGAATACCTCTCTGCCATGTTGGGAGCTCAGAGCAGAAAAGGCTCAGCTGCCACCTTCCAAGGGCTGCTAGTCCAGCAGACCTGCCAGTTTAAAGCTGGCTAACCTCCCTCCCCCAGCCTGAGCTCATCACACACGTCCAGCTGATCATGATTGTGGCTGGTGGGGGCATCAGGAGCAGAGACACCTGCTCGAGGACACCCACACTCCTGCCGGCTTACCTCTCTCAAGAGGCACACGTGGCTCAGGTAAGTCACAATAAAGCAAGCCAATGGGGATGTTCCACCCCGCGGATCTGCCCAGGCCTGTGTGGCAGGACTTCTTGCCTCGGAGCTCATTCAGCATGAAGCCGCTGTCCTTCTTCACCACGGCAACAGCATAGTAGTAGGTCTGTGGATCTGCAAAGGGACAGCGTGAGCGGAAGGCCCTCAACCTGGCACAGGAAAACGTTGCTCATCACTATTGGGCTCGTGCGGAGGGAAGGGGAACCCAGAGGCCACACTTATATTGGGTTGGGTGGTAAAAAAAGAGCCTTCCTAGGCTAGCAGGGGCAAGAAAAGACCACAGAAGGTACATTTGTAAACCACTCCCCCACCTCTAGGCCAACACAGGGGCAAGAGGGCCACGTGCACATGTGCCCTGAATGCTTTGCCTACCCTGGCCCTGCAGTGTGTCTGCCTACACCCACCAACCCAAGCCCACCGGGAAACCAGAGCTGTGGGAACAGAAGCCCACATTCTCTGCTGCCTCCCTCAAAATATTTCTTATCCCTTCGCACAGGCCCAGGGACAGTCGGGTTGATCTCAGGACGTGGTCAGGGCTATTGGGGTCTGACTGTGTGCACCACAGAGGTCTCTCCCTTCTGCAAGGCGCCTACGGTTCCAGAGGCCTCCAGGGACCTTGGACACATCACTAGATCGCAGTAGCCTTCAGGTCAAGCCTGCTCTGTTTTTCCAGTGAGCACATTCCTGGCCCAAGGGGTCAGTGTCAGGAGCACCAGCCCGCAACCAGCCCCAAGTCCACAGAGGCCTTGATTTGTGCCGGTGATGGCTGACAGGGCCCCCCATTTCCCACTCCCTCCCCAGAGATCAATGTTCGTTAGTATCTAATATCCAATACCCGCCTGGAAAACACAAAACTCAGCATCTACCCGGAGAGAACAGGGCCACAGACTTCCTCCTGGGTTTCCAGGGAGAACTCACCATCTTTAGACCCATAGAACTCTGCCACTACAGGCTTCAGGTTGTTGGGAGTCAGGCCTGCCTCATACACCCAGCCTGCATCCAGTGTTACAGCATCTGCTTCGTTTGCCTGAAAGAGAACAGGCCACACCTCAGTGAAGCCCTCACTTCTGAGGAAAGCCCACCTAGACCTGAACAAAGCAGGGCTCCACAGGTCCAGAGCCAGAATAATCCTTAACATGGCCAGCCATGCACAACACCACTGGCTTCAGTTGGCTCCGTCTCCCCCAAAAGGGCACAGGGCCACCATGTTCCTATTCTTCCTTCACAGAGGGAGGGATGGATTATATGTCCCTTTTCCCTGGTAAGGCATCCATTGCTGGCCAAAAATCCTATCTGGCTTTACCCCAGGCAGTTACGGAGCCTTGACCTGGCAGGCCTTGTGGGGGAAAGCTGCCCTTGCCACCTCTGACTCGGTGCACAGCCAGCGCACGGCAGTCTCTGGAGGGGATTGCAGTTCAGGACTCAGCTCCCGCTGGGGCGCACTCTTACACCTATTTACATTCCCAGCCCATGGCCCTCATCCAGAGACCTCTTTGTTTTGAGGCTTCCTGTGAGGTCTTCCTCAGGTGCTTTTGTGGAGACTTTTTTCTGGGGGAGGATGGAACCTTGAAGACATCTGGCTCCACTCTGACTCAGTACCCAATACTTTTCCTTCCTGTCCTGGGTCCATAAAACTGCAGGAGCCTTTTGTCAAAGGGTTGATCGTTACTTCCATTTTTGCTCATTTTTGGTATAATTGTCTACTCTGACACCTGGCTGCTCACCTCTTTTTCCATCTCAGTTCTATTTTCTAAGTGAGAAAACTGAGGCACAGAAAGGTTAGGTCACTTCCCTAGGCCATGTAGCTAGTAAGTCACAGAGCCGGGATTTGAATCCAGGCAGTCTATTTATCTTTCACTGTTGCTTCAGGTTGTTTTATTTTTAACTTTGTGCGTCCATTAATATGAACCCTCCTCTTTAAATTAACAGGTCACTTTAAATATTATAGTTGCCTTCCCATGGGGTCTAAAATTTATTTTCTCTTTTACATGAATTCTTTTTTTTTTTTGAGACCAGGTCTCGCTCTGTTGCCCAGGCTGGAGTGCAGTGGCACAATCACAGCTCACTGAAACTTCAAACTCCTGGGCTCAAGCCATCCTCCTGCCTCAGCCTCCTGAGTAGCTGGGACTACAGGTGCACACTATCTACCATGCCCAGCTAATTTTTCTATTTTTTTGTAGAAATGGGGTCTTGCTGTGTTGCCCAAACTGGTCTCAAACTCCTGGGCTCAAACCATCCTCCTGCCTTAGCCTCCCAAATTGCTGGATTACAGGCGTGAGCCACCTCACCCAGCCTCTTTACATGAATTTGTAAAGTGAACCAAATTGTCTTTTATATAGACAATTAGAAACATTTTTTATTTCTTTTTTGCTTCACATAGCTTTAATCAAAATGGTTTTTCCGGAAGTACTTGCAGTTCTCTATCAACACTTCTTTTATTTATTTATTTTTTTGAGACAGAGTCTCACTCTGTTGCCTGGGCTGGAGTGCTGTGGCATCAGCCTAGCTCACAGCAACCTCAAACTCCCGGGCTCAAACAATCCTCCTGCCTCAGCCTCCCAAGTAGCTAGGACTACAGGCATGTGCCACCATGCCCAGCTAATTTTTTCTATATATTTTTAGTTGTCCAGCTAATTTCTTTCTATTTTTTTAGTAGAGACGGGGTGTCACTCTTGCTCAGGCTGGTCTCAAACTCCTGAGCTCAAATGATCCATCTGTCTTGGCCTCCCAGAGTGCTAGGACTATAGGCGTGAGCCACCGCGCCCGGCCAACACTTATTGATCAAATTACAAGGCAAAAACTATAGCTCTAAGATCCTCGTCATGTTACAGACAAGTAGTAAGACAGTAGTATTTCTAAATGAAATAAAATATTGATGTCAGCCAAACTATATCTTTGTCTAGTCGAAAATTTTTTTAATGGTTGGGTTTTTTTTGTTGTTGTTTTATTGTAATAAGATACATATATGTATACCTATAATATAAAATTTACTGTTTTAACCATTTTCAAGTGCACATTTTAGCAGCATTAAGTATATTCAAATTGTTGTGCAGTCATCACCACCATCAATCTCCAGAACTTTTTCATCTTCCCAAACCGAAATTCTGTGCCCATTAAAGAATTCCTCTCCTTCGATATTCTCCATGTCCCAGCCCCTGGTAACCATTATTCTACTTTCTTTAAAAATTCTGATACATGCTGCAATGTGGATGAACCTTGAAAATATAAGTAAGCTAGATACAAAAGAACAAATATTGTATAATTCCACTTACATAACACTTTATTCTTCCTCCCTGCATATATCACTCATCATCTTCCTGATAATACATCAAGAGCTTCCAAACAGGGTTATATAATAATTTACGTAGTGAACATTCTCGTTTTTCCCCTGAGTTCAGAGAACTTAGTGCCTCAAAATAGTTACCTTTCAGTGTACACTGGCTTTTGCTTTCTAGATACATTAAAGATGACCTCCCATTTCCATTTTTAAAGTGATTTTAATGGCAGTCAGGATTGACTGCCCCACACCTCAGCATCCTACCTATGAATAAAGAATTGTTCCAAAATGACTGGAGAAAGAGAAAGTATAGATTTCCTTCCACTCTTTTAGGCAGCGATGACTTACCGCGATAGACTTGATGCAATCAAGGTGGGAGGCTTTCTTCACACACGCAAGTCGGAGACCATCTGCTGGAGAGACTTTTTTCATACTCTCACGGAAACTGGAGCACTTACTGGCCTCATGATCTGACACGGCGCACCATCTCACAGTTTTCTCAGGGACAGCCAGGCACAGCCCTGGGGGAGAGAGGCCAGAGGTGTAAGGAACTCACTCCCTGTGCTGGTGGAAAGACAGCATCACCCTCAGAAGGGGCTTGGCAGCCCCATCTGTCCCGTCCTCCTCTCACTCCTGTCCACGAACACTGCAGGGCCCATGGACAGGTTCCACTGCACTCTGAGACTGGGCCAAGAGAAGATTTCCCTAATGGCCTCCAAGTTCCCTGCTGACCAACCTGTGCTGGCCAGGGAGACGCAGGCATGACCTTTCGCTCCCAACTGGAAAGGGCAGTCTGCTCCTCTGTGTCCCCCTTGCCTCCTTCCCTCACTGTCATGACCCTCGGCCTGCCACAGTGTGCACAGGGCATTTCCAGCCACCTCAATGCCTTGGGTCAACACCACAACTCTGGGAAGCCAGCAGGGTGGAAGGTACCATCTTTTAGAGATGACGGAGCTAGACTCAGAGAATGATGCTTTTTTTGCCCAAAGTCTCCCTACCTGTTAGTGGCCAAGCCAGGCCCAGAACCTGGGTCTCCAAACTCTTAGTCTGCTACCCAGGACACAAAAGAAGATGACATTCTGAGTTACTTTGCTCCTCCTTGGCCAGTAGTTACAGGTAGATGAAGGAAAAGATAATTAATTTGCCTCTGACACTCATTAGGCATCTTCTATTTAGGAATAACTAGAAACTCCACATAGTCAATGGTCTTCCCTATGTTTCCACTGAACCCTCCAATTTTCACTACTCATTTTAGCTGCCATTTAGAGACAAAGCTAAAGCCAGCCATGTGTGTAGCAATTAAAATCCATGTGACTACAGGGATATCGTCCCTATCACATGAGCTTTGGCACTGTCTCCCACACCCTCCATCATCTCCGCTCCCTGGGGGCCAACACAGCAGCGCTGACTTACTGGCTCTGATGAAGATCCACAAAGCACAAGGCATAAGGGGGAGGCCCACATCTCCCCAGGATGAATGAGGAGGGACCGTAGGGGACTGACTGCCCCAGTGTCCCCCAACTATTCCATCTTGGCTCATGAGAAATCACAGGACGCATCATGAGTCAGACCCTCCCCAAAATTACCCCTCCGGAGTTCCCATAGGCAAGAATTTGTCCTCAGTCAGGAATCACCTTGCACAACCCCATGAGGTGCCCTAGTTGGGGATAAAGGCAAGTAATGTGGGGTCCTCTCTCAAGGAGTTGATAGTTCATCAGGAGAGCCAAATAACTAAAAGTGGAAGTTCCAACAGTGTGACAAATGCCCCACGAGTGGCAGGCAAATGTTAGAGTACAAAGCGGCCCCCAAGCTCAGGAGGTGATGGGGCGGGAGGGTGTCAGTCACAGGCCCCACAGCAGATGTGTGCAGCGTCCTGCCCTGGGGCCTGGCATCCACGGCCTCACCTACCCTCCCCGACCCTCCCAGGCAGGTGCTATTACTGTCCCTTCCACTGGTGAGGAGCTGGGCCAGGGGTTGGACCCAAGAAGTCTGGCTCCAAATCCATGCTCTGAACAACCCCATGGCTCTGCCTCCTTAGCGGGACCTGGACAGCCCAGAGGGCACCTAGGGGACATCAGACTCTGAAGAGGGCGGGGTCAGATGGGGAGGTCTTGAATGCCACGCTAAGTAGTGCGGACTTGACTGAAGAGGCAGCAGGCAGGGTTTTGATAAGCTGTGATTAGAAGTGCTCTAATTTATTGTATTCCGCTGCTGCAAGATTTACTGGACAAAGAGGAGGCAGTGAGTGCAGTGAAAGGTGGCCAGAGGCCCAACCAGCAGGCACGCGGGCCGGCCCTCCCTGAGCCTGGGATGAAGAAGGCTGAGAGGGGTGTGGCGGAGAGGGGCGAGGAAAGGCACCGGGGCTTCCGGCCTGAGGGCCTGAGCGCAGAGCCCTGGCTGCCGGTGGCTGGGTCCAGGGAGCAGGGGACAGCGAGCCGGCGACTCCGCCGTCCTTCCTCACGTCCACACTCACCCAGGACAGCGCAGGCCAGCAGGGCACCGACAGCGAGCCTCATCCTCCCGGCGTGCGGCGGCGGCGAGCACAGGCCGACCGGCTTCTGCGCCCTCCCCGCGCCCCCGCGCGCTTTTATTCCCGGCGGGGCCAGGCGGGGCCCTCCAGGCGCAATCTTTGACCCCTGTGTTTGTGCAGCCCAGTTGCCCAATCGCCAGTCACCCGACCCCCTTCCTTGCTTGCCCCGCTGATCACCTCATTTCCTGAGCTCTAAGGATCAGTGGATGGAAGGAGTCCAGCACAAAAATGCTGATGGGAAGGGAAAGAGAGTACAAAACGCCCCTTGTTGTTACCGCAGGCTCTGTGCCAGGAGCGTGGCCACAGCGGGCTGGAAGCGGGGTGGCTCTGCTGCTGACTCCAGCGCTGCGGGGGCCGGTCCTTGCCTCTGGTCCTGTCTGCTGTTTCTACAGATGCGGACTCAGACCAGGTGAAGGACGGGAACTGCCCCAGATCCCACACTAGAGGGGAGAATGACGGGCAAAAACCCTTCCTGGGAAAGGATGCAGGAGAAGCAAGCTGGGATCAAGGTCAAAGGGGTCAGATTCAGCACTGTGTGCCCCTCCCTGCGTGTCCCTGGAAATCCCGCTCCTGGGCTCTCGAAGGCCCAGGCCTGAGGAGCTGCTCCCTCTCCCTGCCCCATGAGCTCAGGCTCTGGGCTGGAAAACTGCGGCCCTTTAGCTTCCTGTGGGACACCTCGGGCTAGGGACAGAGTCACAGGGCAGATGAACTCTCTTCCGCAAGAAGCTTCCAGGAATGTGGTCAAGACCCTGGGAACACAAAGAAAGAGGCCCAGGAAGGAAGTGGCCTGTTCTTACAGCCTCCAGGCCACCCCTGTCTCCCCTCTGGCGGAGTCGTCTCCAAAGCATTTTGATTGTGCATGCTTATTACAAAAAATATTGAGTTTGTGCCTTCTATGTATGTATTTTTTAACTAAAAATTGTGTGCATTTCAATCATGCACAAGAAATAGGAACTTATAAAATGATGAGATGATGAAATGCACTCATTTTTAAATGTCCTTCTGCTTATGCTCCCTCATATACGATGAATAATATCTCAAGGCACAATATATATTAATACTTAGGGCAAGGTCAAGGATCCTTAGGCAAAGTGTAGATCCAGCTGTCAGAGAGTCATCAAGATAGTTTTAGGGTTTTCCAAAAGTTTCTTCTTACTCAATCTAATCAGATGGTCACGGATTCTGCCTCATGTTTTAGCTGACAAAGAGCTTAAAGCAAGCCTAGCAGACATGTCGGTTCACCTATTTGATTTGTGTTTGCTTGTGTTTGTGTTGTCAGAATTATCTTCTAATTCTGGATCCTTTGTAGGGATCTTTTTAAGGCACTTGTGCATCTTGTGAGAGTTGGAGAGTTAAACCAGATTATCTAATCTGAACAGCTGTTTAACTGGGCACATGCAAACCACAAAATATAGAAACAAAAAATGCCCCCCAAAAAAGACAGGGTCAGGGTGCCACACTGTGCAGCACCCCCCTTTCCTAACCTACCCAATTATGAGGTGTTCCCATCTTCCCAGGACACCTCAAAGGCTCCATATTACATGCTACCGTCTGTCTGCAGACCCAAGTGGGAGACAGGGCCAATCCATGCATTAAATATGAATGTATGATAATTTGTTAATCTTTTGCAGTAACAATAAATATAATTGGAAGTGTTCTCCCACACCCTAATAGATTGTCTCATATACAAAGGGTTCCACATCCCCCACTTTAGAGACCATTGCTTTAGAGGGGGCTTTCTGTTTACAGTGGGGCCTCAAGGCAAGCTTGGCCTTCCAAGCACCTGCCTTACCATGAGGAAGAGTGGCCACTACTGTCCTGTCTTACTGCCGACCCACCCCCACCCCTGCCACCTGCCTGGGCCCCTTGTGCTTGAGCCATGGGGAAATAAGACTCTTGGCAAGGGGAGCATATTCCTACTGCCGCCCTGCAGCAGGCACTAGGGGGTGGTCTGGATTCACGTGGAGACCTTGAGGTAGGGCGTGAGATGAGGAGGGACAGTCAGGCAGTCAGGGGAGGGCTGGCTGGGAGGGAGGGCAGCCAGCAGAGCAGCACACACCCATTCAGATGATGCCTTGGGCAAGCCCTGCTGTGAGCTTTCAGGGTCTGCCAGAAAGCAGGAAGTGGAGTTACCAAATGTTGAGCTAGTGCCACAAACTCAGGGAAGCTCAGTGGAGGGCATGGAAAGCAGATGGACAATGATCCTCCCTCCCCGGAGCCCTCTACCTTCACAGAGTCCACCTTTCTGAGGCCACTCCCCCAGCCACAGGCCCACGGCCTAGCCAGAGCCCTTCAGCAGGGAGCAAACTCCAGCCAGGCTGAGCCCTCTCCAGACCAGCCAACCCCATGTCCTGTCCTCAGTAGGGTCCTCTGAGTCCAAGCGCAAGACAGCTGCTGGGAAGGAAGTGCGCAGCCTCATGGGATCTGGAGAAAGCTCAGGACATGGAGAACAGGAGCTCCCACATCATCTACTCATTCAGGGCCTTGGTTCTTGCTTGGGAGGACGACACCAGAACCCTGTGTCTGCCATTCCTTGGAGGGGGAGGCAGGGCCAGGCCAGCTTTGGGGATACATGTGTGTGCAATCCTGGTTGGATGGTGTGCCCATGCTTGTATATGTCTATAGGGGTACGTGAAGGTAAGAGGACAACGTTACAAGTGCTCTGTGTCCTTGGTGGCCCATGACACTTGTACCTTCACTCTCACTTACGTTGTTTAATTCTACATCAGAGAGGCTCTAGGGCCACAGCTCATTAGTCTTTTTTACAGCATGATGATTGCTGAGACTTACTGAGAGCTTCACTGAGCTTTAGAGTCTCTATCTGACAGCTGAGACAAGGAAACTGAGGACCAGAGAGGATAATACCTTGTGCAAGGTCAGCTGCAACGTCAGAATGCCAAATCAGGTAGTCTGGTTCCAGAGTGTACCCATCCACTGGGATACCACCTCTCCCAGGAAACTGGGACACACAGGGCCAAGGGGCTCATCTGGGGTCACACCAGGAGAGGGACAGACACTGCACACCCAGCTCTGAGGTTTCTCCACAGGCACACAGCTCCAAGACTTCTGCCTGCAGAGAGCCTGGTCAGTCTGAGAGAGGTGCAAATGCCCAACTGCAGAACCTCAGACAGGGACTATCTTGATTATGCTCAGCTGGAAGAAAATGTCATCTTCTTAAGCCCCTTTCGTGGGCAAAGCACTGTTCTGGGGCCAGATAAGATCAGTACCTCCTTTTTCTGATGTAGACAGTACAATGAAATGATGGGTCCTCATTCATGGAGCTCTGGGATCTGAACTCGGATCTCCTAAACCCCATCCTTCTCTAGACCACACCTGCCTTCTTGATATTAATCTTCTCTTTATGTACCCAGAGGAGGAGAGGGACGGAGGCAGGTGAGGGAGAAAGAGATTGAGAGAGGAGTTAGGGAGCTTCTAGCTCTAGATGAGCTCAAGCATGACCCACATCTTCCACCATAAATGGAATAAAACTCTTAAATTTCAACCACAGAGTTGGTCCTCTTAGAGAAACATCTGAACTTGTGCGTATGTGCAGAGAAGTTGGGGAAGCTGACCAGAAGGAGGCGGGCAGGAAGGCAGTGGGCCTCTGAACCAATATTTGTTGTTTCCAAATATTGCCCAATTTACACAGAAGCAGAGCAAACAAAGAGCCTCTGTCTGCTTCAGGCAGCGCCCCCTCCCCCTTCCCCCACAGTGTCCTCTGCCTGACACCAGAGGCTGCTTCTCTGAAATCCTGTGACTGGGTTGTCATTCGGGGGGAGCAACCAGCAGCCTGAGAGCTGATGCTCATAAGGCCAGTCACCCCGCAGGCCTGCCCTGCCGGGTTGGGGGTCGTTGAAGCAGGTGAGGATCAGGGCAGGTCCTTTTAGAAGATGTCAGAAACCACCTCTCTCTCTCTCACTCTCTTGCTCTGTCGTTCGTTCTCTTTCACTCTCTTTCCCTCTCTCTCTTTTCTCGCTCTTTCTCTTTCTCTCTTTGTTCTGCCTCTCAGAAGTCCTTGGACAATGGAAGAATCTCAAGGTTTTCATTCTTTTCATAGAACAGTCCATAAAAAAACCCTTCTCATGAAGAATAGTCCAGGGCCAGGTGGAATGAATTCTGTCAAACATCTAAGAATTACACCAATCTTTCTTATGTATACTCTTCCAGAGAACAGAAAAGTAGGAACGCTCACTCACTGATTAATGTTTGGAAGACAGTATATCTACTTTGAAAGGAAAAACCAACAAAGACATCATAACAGAGATAAAAAATATCTTTTATGAACACATATGTAAAAATTCTACATGAAAGATTAGCAAATAGAACCTAGCAAAATCTAAAAAGGATAATAAATAAATTACCAAATTGGGTTTATTCCAAGAATGCAAGTTATCTTTTGAAATAACAAATAATTGATCACACTAACAGAATAATGGAGAAAATTATATGACCATATCAATTAGTACAGGAAGATCACTTAATAAAATTCAATATCCATTCACAATAAAACCTCTTAGGAAACTTACTCTACAAAACTTCCTCAATCTGATAAAAGTGTATAATAAAAACCTACAAAAATCACACTTAGTTGTGGAATGTTAAACAATAGCTTTCTTCTCTTTGAGTTCAAGAATAAGACCAGAATGCCTACTATTATCATTTCTAGTCAACACTTTTACTGGAGGTCAGTCAGGCAGGAAAAAGAAATAGTAAGTAAAAGGATTGAAAAGGAAAAATGAAACTCTCATTTTCACAGATGATATAATTGTAAATGTATAAAATTCTAAAGAAACTAGAGTATATATTAGAATAAATGAATTCAGAAATATAGCTAGATGCAAGGTAGATATACAAAAATCAATATTTCTATATATTAATACAAAATGAAAAAACATGAAAAATGCTATCTAAAGTAGCATAAGAAAAATAAATGCCTAGGAATCAATCTTTTAAAAGATATCTAAAACTTTTATGCATCGGACTATAAAATATTATTGAGAAAAAAAATTAAGAAGCTCTAAGCAAATGGAAGACTATATCCTGAACATGGAATGAAAGAGCTGATATTGTAAAGGTCTCAATTCTCCCAAAATTGATTTGTAGATTCAATGTACTCCCAAATTCCCAAGAAGTGTTTTATATATTTTGGTGTAAATTGGCAATATAATTCTAAAGTTTATTTGGAAATGCAAAGGACCTAAAATAGACATTTGGTTGGTTGTGTAAGGAGAGACATACCGAGGTAAGAAGAGAATGTATTTAATTTTTCTACCCTTGTCTGCCCAACTCCAAGCACCAAGGTTTGTAGTCAAGTCCATCAAATTCAACTGTTGGTTATGCATAAAATTACCTAAGTGTGTTCTTTAACATGATACTGGAGTAATAGTATAGAATGAAAGTTATTAGTGTATACAGTCAACCACATACTTAAGGATATGTACACATTGGCATACATTCTATTCTCATATTCATCTCAATTCTTCCTCAGTAAGAAGTAAATTCTGCTCTTGACCAGCTACGGTTTAAGGCCCTTTTCAGATTCTTCTCTTCTTCCTTCTTTTTCATATATACCTGAACATTTTCAAACATATGCAAAAGTAGAGAAAATAATGTTAACAAACTCCCATGAACAACTTTCCCAGTTGGAAAAATACTGAACAATTTACAGTATTTTGTCAATCTTATTTCATCTATCCTTCCTCCTCCACTTTTTTTCTGTAATAACAGTTGTTATATTATTTCTCTCACAAAACATACATCTCTAATGTATAAGGAATTTTTTTACATAACTTTAATGCTATTATCACACTTATCAAAATTAACAATTGTTCCTTATTACCATCTATTACATAGTCAATATACCAATTTCCCTGGTTGCCTAAAAAAAAACATTGTTAGATTGTTCAAATTGGATGCTAATAAAGATCCACGTGTTACATTGATTATATGTCTTAAATCTCTTTTACTCTAAAAAAATCCCCTGCATTTTAAACTATTTACTTGTTGAAGAAACTGGATCATTCATCCTTTGGAATTTCCAACATTCTGGGTTTGGCTGATCTGTGTTCTTCTTGTGTGATTTAACATGTTATTTTTAATTTAACAGCTCTTTTTTAGAAAGTTCCTCCATTTGGGTTTTTCTGGTGTCACCCCATGGTTACAGTCGGGCTGTGCATCGTTGGCAGCAATATCACAGATGTCCTATAAACTGTGCTTGGTTAAGGTGGTGCCTGGGGGGTTCTTCACTGCACATTCACTGTCTTTTTTCTTTGTAATTAATGAGTAGTTTGTGGGGAGATACTTTGAGACTATTTAGTATTGTTTCCTTATGAGACTTTCACCTACTAGTTTTAGCATTCATTGCTGACTCGTGCGAGAATGAATTAGTACTATATCACTATATTGGTGCCAAATAATGAGTTTCTGATTATATCATTCCCTCTACATTTATCACTTAGTGTTCTAAAGTAAAGAAGAACTTCCCTTTTTCATATATTGATTTTTACCTTTTATTTGTTTTTATCAGCATGGACTCATGAGTTTCTATTTTGCTCAGTGGATTATAATCCATTACTATCATTGTCAGTTTGAATGCTCAGATTGTTGCATGTTTGGCCAATGAGAGGCCATTCAAGCCAGCTCCTGTGTGCTTGTTATAAACCCCATCATTTTGTAAGGGCTTCACTTTCTGGCAGAATAAGATATTTAAGCCTACCTTGTACTTTCCCCGTACCAGCCCTGGAATCTCTGTTTCTGGAAACTATTCTCTAAGGAGACATATCCTTTTAGTGGAGAATGGGGTTTAGAAAGTGAATTCTGGGTGTTATGTGTGGTAACTAGTGTTGGAGAATCACCGATTCTAGGGCCTTTCAACAGACAGAGGTAGAACGAACACACACACACACACACACACACACACACACACACACACACACATCGGTACCTACCCCCCCACCCCCGCGCACAAGTTCACACTGATCTCTCCAACGCCAACTGAACACCACAGCACATATTCTAGTTTTCTTCCTCCCCGTATGCTCAACTCCCTCCTCTGGCTGTGAGCACCGTCCCCACATTGTCATTACTTTCAGCTCTTTGCTCGTCCCTCCTGTAAGTAATCAATCTGATCCGCTGCTGCCGCTTCGGCCCAGTCTCGCAGCTGCACTGCCCCTGCACTGCAAGGAAGGGAAGAGGAATAGAGTGAATACCTGCTTTCTAAAGTGCGGAAAAAGAAAGAGAAGAGAGAAAGGTAGGGAAAGGGAAGAGGAAGGGGCACGGGGAGCCTTTTTATCTTTTCCTCCACAGTACTGTGAGGGGCAGATGGCAAGATCTGTGCAAAATGGAAGAATAGCTCAGCAGAGGTGTTCAGCACCTTTCAACGTTACGAAGCCACGGGCTCCTTTTCTTCAACTCCGTTGTTCTTCTGTAACCAACCAGGAGAGACTAGGGGCTCTTTGTCCTTATCTTAGAAGAGATATCCATTCTGCAAGCAAAAGAGCCAGGTAAGCAATCCCTTTTCTCGTCAGTAAAATGTTCAACCTAACCCAGCTCTACCTGCTCCCAGGCTAACAGCCGGAGCTGTGCAAAAGAACGAAAGCTCTTGGTCGAAGGCCGGCATGCGGGAGTGCTAGCCCTCCCGGGCGCACTGTTTACAGGACACTTGGACAGGCCTGGCAAGATGGGAAGGAGGTTAGAGGTCAGGGCCGGGAGCACAGTTTAATGCTCCATAGCAGGGCCAGTGTCAGGCCAAATTGTGAAACAGGCAACAACAGTCACGGGAGCTGCTTCAATCGCTTCCTCCAGCGGCCCCTCTCCCAGGTGACAAAGTAGGATGCTTGGGAGTGGAAAGGAAGACTGCAGAATTTTGACAGCATGGTATAGAGGGGGCCAGGACACCAGGTGTCAAAGAGTCTGGATTTTAAAATAAATGAAGACTCTCAGGTAGAGGAATTTGCTCCCAGAAGTGGAGTTTATTCCCAGTCTGAATTTGGAAATCATCTTCTACGTGCAAAGCAAGAACACAGTGTTGGTAGAAGTGGCGTTAAGCAAACACAGAAGGGGACCATGACTGCAAGTAATAGGACAAGAGGAGATCAAGGCTCTGGTTCTTGCTGCTTAGGACAGACACCACCACAGCTAGAGTGGTTTGGTCACTCGCTTCTATACATTAAGACTTTCAGGTTGGACAGAGAATTGGGCAAGTTACTTAAGCGCTCAGTGCCTCAGTTTCCCCACCTAGAAAATGGGAATAATAGGCATACTTCATGGAGTTATTGTGAGATCTAGATTAGTAATTAAACCAAGTCAGGCTTTGTCAAAAAAAAGTTCAGAGATAGGGTTTGTCAAAAAATAAATAAAGTAAATCACCTAGTACCTTACCCAGCACATTATTATTCTCTTTTTTATTTTTATCTGTGTCCTGACCAATATCTTCCCCCTTTAAGTCTCATGTGCACAGCCCCCTGAGCTCAGCCCCTCTGGCCCCACTACATCAAGGAGCTCTACAAGGGTGCTGACTACTAGATCCTAGACAATCTATCATAGAGAATAGAGCAGACAGGTCCTGGCAGCATCTTTTCTCTGTGCACCAGTTACCTGTGCCCTCTTTCTGTTCACCTGTCTCACCTGTCCATTCTTGAGGACTGAGACTGGGTATTATCACATGCAACCTGTGGAATAATGAAATGGGCATAGAATTGGAATCCAAGACTCCTAGGTTTGAATCTTAGGCCACTTAGAAGCTGCATGGTTTCTGGACAAGTTACTTATCTATTCTTAGGCTCCATTTTATTATTAATAATTGGAATACAAATACCTACCTTGTCATTATGAAGATTAATCACACTGCTATTTAAGTGCTGACCCTGTCTGACGTGCAGCAGTCACCAATAGATGGTAATGACTACTATCATTATTATAGACTACCTAGCGTGAACTACATACCCAACACACGTTCAGTGAATTAATGAAGTGACTCCACGCGGCTTCTTTATGATTCCCTCCATTGCTACTGGGCCCTTCAGCAAAACACACCCTGAGAGGCTCTCTAATACAGCTATCTCATTTTACAGATAGAAAAACAGCCCAGCCAGAGGACATAACTGGTAGGCTGCCCAGTAGGGCAGGGAAAGCTAGAACCTAGGACTGTGGACTCAATAGCCTGAGCTATCCCCACTGACCTGTGACACACTTTCTTGAAAATTGTCATTCATATTTTCTTCCAAGAGTAAGGATACTTCCCATTGTGCTTTCACCAAGAGAAGTCAAGTCCTAAGATCTCCAGGTGGGCCCATGAGAGGTGGCTGGTTAAGCTGAGCAGAGTCCAGAGCTCCTGGGGCCAAAACAAACAGATCACTGATCCTTCTACTTCCCCCAGAGCAAACGGCTTTGTTTAATGTCCCCACTCTCCATGGAAAGAAAAGATCAAAGTCCACCAGGCTTCTCAGCCATCCAAAGTAAACCTCTGACCTATATGTACTTGCAAACAGTTGGAGTCAACTGTTGGTTTCTATAATAGAATGATCTTACCCTTTTAGTTGTTCTAAATATTCTTTTATTAATATATAAATATGTGCAACTTGTCTACATGTATAATTTAATAATACTTACCTGCCCCACAGAGTAGCATCTACCTAAAATCAGATCAACAAACCTTCATCCCCACCCTTCTACTGCCAGGGGGAAGGCAGTGTGAAGTCACAGAAGGATCACTGAACTGGAGCTATGACTGCACAAAAATTGTATACAAAGGTGTATGTGCACGTGTGTTACTAGGATGAAGAGTTCCTGGCTTTGATTAATCCACAAAGGGGTCCATTAGTACCCCAAATACACTGAAATGTTAAACATTAATTATCTGCTCTGGCCTTCTTTCCAAGATCTTAGAATTGAGAGGAAGTGGAGGCGGAGTACTTGACAGCTCTCCCCAAGGCCAGAGAAAGACCCCCGTTGGATCTGAGTCTTTAGGTTCCTGCCTCAGGTCTGTGCCACTTAGGACTGCAGGGCTGGCTCTCCTGGTAAGGGAAATTGGTGGCAGAACATCAGACCTATAAGAGTGAATAATCTCTAAGTCTTTGGGCAACAGAGCCTGAAGATTTTGTAGCAGGTGAAACTCCAGGGGAGAGTCTTCCAAAAGTCACAGCATAAAGGATAGGCACACCTGCAGCTTCCTGGGAGCAGCCTGCAGGGAGATAATGTAGGATCAGATGTGAAAATGCCATTTCCAGAAGGAGTCAGGCCCTGGCCCCAGAAACTCTTGGGCAAGAAGCTCCTGAACCATGAGCCCTTCCTGCTAACCCTCACCTAGGACTGAGTTCCAGGCTGGGGGAAGGTCTGCCCCCACAGCCTTCTGCTGGGTTGTACAGCCCTGGCAGCTAAATGAACTGGGAGAGTCAATTTGGTAGCTCACTGGGTATATAACGAGCTTGAGATAGGTGCTTAGGAGTTAGAGGCAGAAAGAGTTAGGAGCAGTTTCCAAAGGGCTTACTTTGAAGGTATCATTTCTCTCCATTTCCCTGGGCTAGACCAGCACCCTTCTGACCCCACATCCTCAATATTAAAGATGCCCAGTTTCTCCAGGTTGGAACCCAGGTTTCTGGCCTTTTTCAGGTGGATTCCCAGGTCTATTCCAAGAATGTATTGTGCATTGGGAGGCAATGTGCATGAAGGTTAAGATTGCTAGCTTTGGAGAAAAGATTTCTGGATTGAAATCAATTTCAAAAAGCTACAGGAAGGACTTTGCCTTTTATCCCTGATAGAGTAACTGGTAATAGACTACCCCTTCCATCATAAATGACTATTAAATTAGCCAAACATATTAAACAACTGTTTTCATATATTTGACAGTACCAGGTTGTAATTCCTGAGAGGATAAAGACAAATGAAGTGATCCCTATGATGCAGGAAATGCCCCCCCAAAAGGAGGAAAGTCCCTGAACTCAGGAAGTGTGTTCTTGGCTTCACTAGGGAAAGAATTCAAGACTGTGCCAACTATCGACAGAGAGTTTGTTGAGAGAGAGACAGACAATATATCCTACTCCATGGGGCAAAGGTAACATTTTTATGTGTTCAAAAATCCCATTAGGAAACAGCTGTATATGACCAGCATTGTCTTGAGGTCAGTCCATAAAGGTTAATCATAAACTGCTGTCCCAGAAGGCTAAGCACAAACAGTTTGTGAGGCATCCAACTTAGTGATTCATCCATTTTCAGGTGGTCCTGGGGTGGTGACTTGCTGGTGACTTCCTCATTCAGGGTGGTTAGGGTCTGGTATTCCCCAAAGTGTCTGTACTCAGGCTCTCTCAACCTTTCTTTTCTGCCTTATCCCTACATTATCTATAATCTTACGTTCTATCTTGAAGCACTTTTTAGAACACAGCACAGGGACAGGTACACTAAGCAGAGCATGACAGCCTCACTGTGTTGAGGGAACCAGAATTTAAAGGACCCAGAACTGAAGAGGGGAGTTGTACATAGAAAGATATCCTGAAGTTTGCATGGGGTCCTCTAGAATTTTTGGCTATATATTAAGCTGTATATAAGAAGAGTGTGACTCCATGATCTAGAGATTTAGATCTAACAAGTTGCAGTGGAAAGACCTAATTGAATATATACAGCATTCAGGAAAGAACCAAGAAAGGCACACATTAGGAGTAGAGTTAAGTTAGCCCTAGAGTAAAGGTTATTCTTCATTTACTCTAACAAAGCCTAAATATACAATTTGAAAGAATCAAACCAATCTGAAAATATATTAACTTGCCAGGAAAAAAAAAATCCATCTCTGACTCTTTTAAAGAAAGTGGCAGAATCCAGACACCCAACAGCATAATAATCACATTTCCAGCAACCAAAAAAAAGTATCAGTCATTCAAAAAATCAGGAAAACATAGTCCACCAGCTGGAGAAAACGAATAGACATGGATAAAACAGAGATAATGAAATTAGCAAAGATAAACTTTAAATATTTAAAGATTTAAAGGAATACATGAATAGGACAAGGAAAGAAATGGATGATATACAAGAGAACCAAATGAACATTCTATTGTGAAAAAAATACAATATGCAAAATAAAAAAATTACTGGATGAACTTATCAGAAGCTTAGACATGGAAAGAGAAAAGATCAGTGAACCAGAACACATGGCAATAGAAACTATTTGATACACGGGGAGGAGAAAAGTTGGGGCACAGAGGGAAAAAAGAGCAGGCCTCTTTGACCTGTGGGACAATATCAAGCGGGTTAACATACAGATAACTGGAATCCCAAAATGAGGAGGAAATTGTATGGGAAGAAATAATGGCCAAAAAATTTCCAGAATTGGTGAAACTATAAGCTCACAGATTTAAAAGTTCAAAAACTCAATGCAATTAAACACAAAGTACACCCAGATACATCATGATCAAATTGTTGAAAACCAATGATAAAGAGAAAAAAATCTGCAAAGCTGCCAGAGGGGAAAAGAGAGATTATATACAGGGAAACAAAGATAATTACCTGAAGAATCATGAGAGCCTACTATGAACAATTATACACCAACAAATTGATAACATAGAAGAAATGATAAGTTCCTGGACACATACAAGATACCAAAATTAACTTATAAAGAAATAGAAAATCTGAACAGACCAATAATGAGTGAGGAAATTGGATCTGTAATAAAAGTCTTGCATCAAAGAAAAACCCAGGACCTAATAGCTTCACTGATGAATTCTACTAAACATTTAAAAAAGAACTTATACGAATTCTCCTCAAACTATTTCAGAAAATTAAAGAGGAGGGCATTTTCCCTTTTTAAAAAATTTCAATAGATTTAGGGGGTATAGTGTTTTTTGATACATGGATGAATTATATAATGCTGAGGTCAGGGCTGTCAGTGTACCTGTCACCAGAATAGTGTACATTGTACCCAATAGGTAGATTCTTATCCTTGATCTCTCTCCCACCCTCTCCCCTTCTCAGTTTGCAATGTCTGAGGAGGGAATACTTCTAAACTCATTTTACAATGCCAGCATCACCCCTATTCCAAAACTGGACAAAGACATAACAATAAAAGAAAACTACAGGCCAATATCTCTGATGAACATGATGCAAAAATTCTCAACAAGATACCAGCAAACTCTACTAGCACATTAAAAGATTATTTGTTATGATCAAGTGGGATTCATCCCAGAGATGCAAGGATGGTTTAACATATGCAAATCAATAAATGTGATACACTACATTAACAGAAAGAAAGACAAAATCATATGATCATTTCAATAGGCACAGAAAAAGCATTTGATAAAATTCAACATCCTTTCATGATAAAAACTCTGAACAAATTAGGTATAGAGGGTGTGTACCTCAACACAATGAAGTCCATATATGACAAAGACACTGCAAATATCATAATGAGTGGGGAAAAACTGAATATTTTTCCTTTAAGATCAAAAACAAAACAAAGATGCCCACTTTCATCTCTTTCATTCAACATAGTATTGGAAGTCCTAGCAAAAGCAATTAAGCAAGAGAAAAATATAAAAGGCATCCAAATTGGAAAGGAGGAAGTCAAATTATCCTTCCTTGAAGATGACATAATCATGTATGTAGAAAACTCTAGAGGCTCTACCAAAAACTGTTAGAAATAATAAACAAATTTAGCAAAGTTGCAGGACACAATATCAACATAAAAAATCAGTAGCATTTCTATATGCTAATGGTGAACTATCTAAAAAAGACATCAAGAAAACAATTCCATTTACAATAGCTACAAAAAAAAGATACCTAGGAATAAACTTAACCAAGGAAGTGAAAGATCTGTACACTGAAAACTGTAAATCTTTGATGAAAGAAATTAAAGAGGACACACATAAATGGGAAGATATCCCATGTTTTTGGACTGGAAGAATTAATATTGTAAAAATGACCATATGACCCAAAGTGATCTTCAGATTTAATATAATCCCTGTCAAAATACCAGTGACATTCTTCACAGAAATAGAGAAAACAATCCTGAAACTTATATGGAACCACAAAAGACCCCAAATAGCCAAAGCAATCCTGAGCAAAAAGAACAAAGCTGGAGGCATCACACTATCTGACTTCGAAATATACTACAAAGCTATAGTAATCAAATCAACATAGTACTGGCATAAAAACAGACATGTAGACCAATGAAACAGAATACAGAGCCCAGAAAAAAATTCAAGCATCTAAAGGCAACTGATTTTCAACAAAGGTGTCAAAAACACACATTGGAGAAAAGATAATCTCTTCAATTAATGGTGCTAGGAAAATTGGATATTCACATGTAGAAGACTATACCCCTACCTCTAACCATATACAAAAATCCACTCAAAATGGATTAAAGACTTAAATGTAATATCTGAAACTATGAAACTACTAGAGGAAACATTCAGAACATTGGGCTGGGCGAGGATTTTTAAAATAAGACCTCAAGAGCATAGAAAACAAAAGCAAAAATAGACAAATGGGATCACATCAAACTAAAAACCTTTTGCACAGCAAAGAAAACTATTAGCAGAATGAAGTGACAACCTACAGATCAGAAGGAAATATTTGTAAACTATACATCTGATGGGGGTTAATATCCAGAATATATAAGGAACTTAAACAACTCAACAGCAAGAAATTAAACAACCCATTAAAAAATGGGCAAATGACCTTAATAGACATTTCCCAAAAGAAGATATACAAATTGCCAGCAGGTATATGAAAAAGTAATACTCAACATCATTATCATCAGGGAAATGCAAATCAAAACCACAATGAGACACCACTTCACTCTAGTTAGAATGACTGTTATGAAAAAGACAAAAGAAAATAAGTATTGAATACAATGTGGAGAAAAAGGACACTTACACACTATTAGTAGGATTGTAAACCAGTACAGCCATTATGAAAAACAATATGGCAATTCCTCAAAAAATTACAAATAGAATGACCATGTGATTCAGCAATCCTACTATTGGGTATATGTCCAAAGGAAATGAAATCAGTATGTTGAAGAGATATCTGCACTCCCAGGTTTACTGTAGCACTATTCACAATAGCCAAGATATGGAATCCACCTAAGTGTCCAAAAACAGATGAATGGATTTTTAAAATGTGGTATGTATACGCAATAGAATACTATTCAGCCATAAAAACTAGTGATGTCCTGTCATTTGTGACAACATGGATGAACCTGCAGGACATAATGTTATGTGAAATAAGCCAGACACAGAAAGACAAATTCTGCATGATCTCATTTATATGTGAAATCTTAAAAAAAAAAAAACGTTGAGATCATAGAAGCAGAGAGTAGAAAGTGGCTACGAAAGACTAAGGAGAGGAATGAGAGGGGAGAATGAGGAGAGGTTGGTCAACATGTACAAAGTTATTAATACAATTAGATGGAAGGAATAAATTCTGATACTTTATTGCACAGTAGAGTGATGAAGGTTAATGGTATAATACGGTATATTACAAAATCACTAGATGAGAGGCTTTTTTTATTTTTGAGGCAGTCTCGCTTTGTCGCCCAGGCTAGAGTGAGTGCTGTGGCGTCAGCCTAGCTCACAGCAACCTCAAACTCCTGGGCTCCAGTGATCCTCCTGCCTCAGCCTCCTGAGTAGCTGGGACTACAGGCATGCGCCACCATGCCCGGCTAATATTTTCTACATATTTTTAATTGTCCATATAATTTCTTTCTATTTTTAGTACAGACGGGGTCTCTATCTTGCTCAGGCTGGGATGAGAGGCTTTTAAAAGTTCTCACCACAGAGAAATGATAAATGCATGAGGTGATGGGTACACTAACTACCTTGATTGGACCATTATACAACATAGTTATGTATCAAAACATCGAATTGTATCCCATAAATGTGTACAATTATTAATACAATGTGTCAAAAAATAAGTAACTAAAAAATTTATTAAAATTTGTGGGATGCAGCTAAAGCAGTGCTTAGAAATTTATCATTTTAGATGTTTATATCAGGAAAGGGTGTTCTAAATAATTGATCTAAGCTTGCATCTAGAGAATCTAAGAAAAAAAGCAGATTAAATGAAAAGTAAGAAGGAAGGAATAAGGATAAAAACAGAAAATAAAATAGAAAATAGATAAACAATGGTGAAAATTTATGAAACAAAAAGTATATTGTTTGAAAAGTTCAATAAAACTGACAAAACTGTAAATAAGTTCATCTAGAAAGAAGAGAGAAAACACAAATTGCTAGTATCAGGAATGGAAGGAGTCACTTCACAACACATCCTGTAAATACTAAAAGAATAACAAGAAAATATTTTGAACAACTTTATGGTAAAAATAAATAACTTAGATGAAATAGAGAAATTCTTCGAAAAACACAAAATTTGCAGCTCTAAACTTTTACTGGTTCTTTTTTAAACCTTATGTCTTGTTCTTTTTATGTTCATGTTTTCCTTTAAATCCTTGGACATCTTTGTAAACAACTGTTTAAAGTTTATTGTCCTGAATACCATCATCTCTGTGATTTCTAGATGTGTTTGTATTGATTGGTTTTGCTCCTGACTCTGGGTCATATTCTACTCCTTCTTTGCATATCTGGTAATTTTTCATTTGATGCTGGACATTATATATGCTACAATGTTGAGTATTTAGATTTTGCTGTCTTCCTTTCATGAATGTTGAAGCTTGTTTTGGAAGGCAGTTAATTTACTTGCAGATCAGCTTGATCCTCTGAGGCTAGTTTTAATTTTGATAAGAGCAGTTCTAGAGTAACCTTTAATCTGTTATCTAACCATTTTTGCCCCACGTTCAAGGGATGATCTTCAGTGAAATCCTTTGTGTTCAATGAGGTTTCTTCCCTCTGATTGGTAGAAACTTGAACGATTGCTGGGTCCACGTGAACTCTGGGAATTGTTCAGCTCATAGGTCTCCCACAGTTATTCTTTGCTCAGACCCATATATTTCGATTTCATTCTATTAACACATACATGCAGATTAGTATTCTGCCAAAGACTCAAAGACACTCCTCTACAGATCTCTGGAGGGTTTTCTCTGCAAAGTTCCATCCTTTCCGATACTCAACCCCACAGATTCCGGCCATCTGGGCTCCCCAAGTTTCTATCTCTGTTTCCTCAACTCAGTGTTTGGACTCTCTTGGGTACCCTGTGCCATGATCTGGAAATTTCCTCTAGGCAGTAAGTAGCGTCTTCATCTGCTCACCTCTTTTGCTTCCCTTATTTCAGGGATCCTTGTCCTGCACTGCTATTGCCCAATGTTTGTAAACAGTTGTTTTATATATTTCATCCAGGTTTTTCCTTGTTTATGGAAAGAGAATAAGTCCTGTATGGGTTACTGTTTCATGGGCAGAAGCAGAAGTCCACACTCATAAATATGACTTTTAACAATATGTAACCTAGTTTCCCACTCAACATTTATTGAGGCACCACCACAGGCTGGACCTATGATAGTAATAGATATTGCAAAATCTCTGATAAGAAACTGATTTTAAAAAATGAGTGTACACCACACTTTCAGGAAATTGACTATAAAAGAGTAGTAGAATTGGAGTTTTTCAGTAATTGTAGTATTTTCCAATTAATCTGAACTAAGAGTTTGATTCCACTTGGCATTATTAATTTTTTAAATTTTGAAGTATATTTTTAAAGTACATAAAACCATTCCTTATCCTTTCTTTTTATGGTGTAAGTCCTTGATACTGTACACACTGATGCTTTTTTCACCCTTGTAATCACCATTCAGATTTTCTCCAGACAGATTTGTTGCTTAAATTCTATTTAAGTGACTTGACTCTCGGGTAAAATAAAGTTTAGGGAGAGAAATCGAGCTAGTCTTGTAGAGTTCTCAAAAAAGGTACAATTTCATAGACATTCAATTCAGAAGTACAATTTTGGTATAAAAAAGTTTTTTTTCCAAAAACTCTGAGATCATTTAATGAGGTTTTCTGAGAAGACACAATAAATTTTATTCATTTTGATTTCTGCATCAGTTACAGCATAGAATTACAAAGATAATTCATGGTAACCAGATCCACATGAAGACAAGTGAGAATCTGGCCCCACCCACTTGAAGCTCCCAGCATCTGTGTGGCCTGCCACCTTGATGAGTTAATTTCCGTGGAATGCACAGGCATCCAGAAGTTCTGTGAAACACAACATAAGAGAAGAACTTTAGGCACTGCCAGTGCTTACTACACACAGTTCTGTTTCTATTTTCTACAAGTAAATGGTAGTGAATAAAGATTTTTACACACACACACACACACACACACACACATTGTCTTTCCTGAGATAAGTGCTGTCCTTAAATACCTGCGTTTTCCTTTCCTGCTGGTATCATCATCTCCAACACATGATGTGATTCAACAAAAATTCAGGCACACTCCCAACAATTTGATTATCCCACCTTTAATTTTATTTCCCTGACCTATTTCTTTTTGAGGCAGCTATGCCATCCTAACATATAAATATCTAGAAAGGGCTATGGTGCTAACTATGTTTTGTTTCTATTAATATTATTTATATATTTCACTTAAAATCATTGAAAATTGGTCATCTGTGGGTGGCACATACGTGTCATTTCCCCAGTTCTCTTCCTACACTGAAGTGGTCACATGCATACATTTTCACTTTATTAGCGAAAATGGGAATATACATAAAAACAAGTTCAGTTTCTGAGTAATATCAAGTTCTATTGCACTCCCTGTCTCCTTCAAATGATTTGGCCTTTTGTCTGATAGTGTCTTATACTATTGTCTAATTGAGTCGCCCCATTGGAGAGTCTGAATCCTCCTTCCGGGCAAGGAGCGAGGCCTCCACTTCTCTGCGTTGCCAGCAGCACTGGCCCAGGGCTTGGCACACCATAGTCCTTACTACAAACTTGTTTGCCTTGACCCCCATGTTGTTTCTCCCTGGTGTTTCATTCTACTTACCAGAGGTTAAGCATTGTCTAAAGTTAGTGAGAGCCATAAGATACTCTGGCCCTAGGTATTTTTTGTAAGTTATTTTGTCCTGAAGGTTAGCCAGACATTCCGTGTCATCACTGAACAGCAGGTCCTTGCTTGAGGATTCAAACAGCTGGAACATTGCATATTCAAATCCGTTTCTTCCAAAAAGCACCTGTGCCAGACACACATAGGGACAGTGAGGGGCCTTGGACTCCAAGAAGCACGGGGTTGTGTATTCTGCCCCGGAAGACCTGTGTCTGCTGGACCGCTCAGTCGCAGCCCCTGGGAAACCCGGAACACAGTAACAGTTCAGGAGACACTGCAGTAAAGTGGCAAAAAGCATGGTCTCTGGGTTTAAATCCTGGCCCTGTCTTTTCCTTGTTGTGTGACTTTAGGAAAATTCTCTACTGAGCCCAGTGAACCTCAGGGTACATATCTGTAAATGGGGCTAATAGCACCAAGTAGTAGGATGAAGTATGTAAAGCAACTGGTAAATAGAAAGAGCTCCAGGTTTGCCACTGTACTACTATTTCACCAACCGCTGCCAGAGGTTTTCAACCTTCCAGGCCACACTGGCATGTCTTCCCGCAGCCTGGAGCCCTCGCCGCCTTGCCTCTTCTATTCTCTGGATCTACCCCAGGTGCCCCACCATTCCCATCTCTTCTTTCTTCTCCTCTCTCTTCCTTTGTCACTTCGCTTGTGGCCAAGGTGGCAGCTTCCCTTGTGTGGGACTTACTCCTTCAAAAGTCCACAACTGAAAGTCTCTTATTTTGCCAGCACTACCTGGGTCGCTGTCCTTTAACTGAGGTGTGTGGGTGGCAGGTGCTAAGACATGAATTTCTCACTGGGGAACCTCCAGGAATGCGGTGTGCTAGTGCAAAAGGCAGAGGAAGCTTTGGGTTTTCCTAAAGATCTTTTGATCTAGGCAGCCTTCTACTCCATAAGATCAGCCCTTGTTGGTTGCCCGTAGAGGTCATAAGTTGTCTGAATGTTGACTTTTTAACTTCATGAAGCCTAAGACAGTGCCCAGCCTGCCCAGGTTGAGGAAACACATTTGGATCTATCCATGGGTCAGGTAGAATAACCTCTATTCTGCTTTTCCCACATATAGCTCAGCCTGGTGTGAAGAGCACTGAACCA
Organism: Lemur catta; assembly: GCF_020740605.2. Taxonomy (NCBI): domain Eukaryota; kingdom Metazoa; phylum Chordata; class Mammalia; order Primates; family Lemuridae; genus Lemur; species Lemur catta. Next base: position 166,914,917 of record NC_059128.1, on the reverse strand, counting down.
ACTCCCTTCTGTGCCTGAGGAAGAGAGAAAAGATTAACTCTCACGAAGTAATTGAACAAGCCCAAGAGGTGTCATGAATCTGCTCAGAGTCGAGTGAGTCTCAGGAAAACACTTAGGATGCCCACATGTCTGAGGTTTTTCCTCAGCCTCAGATAAGAAGTGAGCACAGCAACCAGCTTTCTGCTTTAATCAGAAGCAGGGATGGGAGAATCAGGTTCCACTGTCCAGGGAGAACATGACTGGGCTGGAGTGTGTCAGTGCAGCTCCACAGGTGAGCTGAGCACTTCGTTGTGGGGGAGAGAGGAGGAGTGGGGAAACGGGGCCCTGGGTGCCCATACCTGTTGGTTGAGGAGTATTCTGCGAACAAAATATGCCTTGCCTTTCCTCGAGACCACAGCACGATTTGGCACTACGGCCAGGTGGCAGTTCTGAACCTCGGCCACAGGCTTCCTAGTACCATCAAGGCACAGCAACTCAAAGTCACCCTGCTTCAGGTTCTTAGCCCATGCTTCATTGTTCTGTCCTGGGGAGAGAAAGAAGGTGAATTAGCCACAGCTGGTGGATTTGGTCAAGGTGTCCTCACTGGGGGATGTGACCAGCCACCAGTGCCTAGAGTCACAGAGATGGAGATAAATGAAAGAATAAAGCTTTTAAAATAAAACAGAAGAGAAAAATTCACAAACTCATAAATCCATAAACCTTTCTGGCTAGTGTTTTTTCCATCCTATTAAAGGCAAAGATTTGTTAAACAGGCCTGAAAAAGCCCTAGCCAGAAAGGAGATTGACCAATTGAACCATACTAAAATTAAGAATGTCTACTCATTGAAAGACACCATTAGAAACGTGAATAGGCAAACCATAGGCAGGGATATTTTCAATACATATGGCTGACAAAAACTTGTATCCAGAATATATAAAAATGCCTATAAATCAAGAGAGTCAAACAAGCTCGTATGAACTGTGGTCTCTGTGCGTTTGTCAGTTGGACTCACGGTCAGTGTGATAACCAACCCCATCAAGTGTGACCAGACATGAAGAATTTTTTCATTCCCTAAATTAAAAATGCTGGGACCTAAGTCCCTAGAGTCCAATAAAGTTAATAATCGCCAGTTGCCACGTGGGAGACTCAGCCTTTCCGCGGGCGGGACGGGACAGCGCGGATACGTACCGTCAGTGTTCTGCAGGACTGCCCGGTGCTCCACAAAGGCCACGTCGCCCTTCTCAACCAGACACCTGCACGGTGAGGGGCAGGTCAGCAAGGAGGATAAACAGGGCCGGGACGGGGAGAAACTGGGAGGGAGACACGGAGGCTCACAGCCCTCCCACACTCGCCCAGCACTTCCACACAACACCGGCAAGGCCCATGCTAGCCCTGCGAACTACGGAGGGAAATGGAACAGGAAGAGAAAACTGCCTGCTTATTTCTACTATGGATAACCATTGTTCCAGTCCTTATTTTAAATATCGATCAGTTTCTCCAGAGGCAGTACGTGTGTTCTATGTTAATTTTTTTTTTTTTTTTTTTTTGAGACAGAGTCTCACTGTGTTGCCCAGGCTAGAGTGCCCTGGCGTCAGTCTCGCTCACAGCAACCTCAAACTCCTGGGCTCAAGCAATACTACTGCCTCAGCGTCCCGAGTAGCTGGGACTACAGGCATGCGCCACCATGCCCAGCTAATTTTTTCTATATCTATTTTTAGTTGTCTAGATAATTTCTTTCTATTTTTAGTAGAGATGGGGTCTCGCTCTTGCTCAGGCTGGTCCTGAACTCCTGAGTTCAAACGATCCTCCCGCCTCGGCCTCCCAGAGTGCTAGGATTACAGGCATGAGCCCCCCCCCCCTTCTGTTCTATGTTAATATTAACAGGCATATCCAAGGGATGACTCTCTGGTTGGATCAAAACTCACAACATCAGAGATTAAAATCAGCATGGAAGATGGGATTTTGTAGTTTTATCAGACTCGTATGTCTACACAGTATTAATAAAAGTGAATGTGCATCACTAAACATTTGTTCACCCTTTAGCCCATGCAACATGTTTCTCTGTGTCCAAGGTGCATTCTTTATGAGAAATGTGGAGCACATTAAAAATCAGCTTTGTGACATTGCATCAGCTGGAAATGGCTAGTAATTGTCAGGAGCATCTTCAGTTTTCTCTCTCTCCTATCTTCAGGTCCCTCTATACCTAGCTAGGGTCAGTTGCTCCCATTCAAGTTCCTAAGCTCTCTACCTCTTTCCTTTGTGCCCACTTCATAGAATCCCCGTCCTAAATGAGCGTGATCATCTGTCGCAGGGCAAGGTAGACAGAAAGAGACCTTTCCGATCCTTGACTTCACCTCAGTGTTCCTGCCTTCCTTTCTCTGTTCTAGACCAGTGGTTCTCAAAGTTGTAGGCTAGGGACCAGCAGCATTGACACCAGCCAGACACTTGTTAGAAGTGCGAATTCTTGGGCCGCACCCCAGACCTGCTGGATCAGGAACTCTGAAGGTGGGGCCCAGGAATCTGTGCCTTAACCAGCCCTGCAGGATACTCTGACCTGTGCTCACCTGTGAGGACCACTGCTTCAGACAGCCACCTCCGCACTCTGAAGAGCAACGGCTTCAAAACATTTCCCCACTTTCCACAAACCTTTGCCTGTTCACATGCCCCTCCCAACACCCACACACCGTGACATGTGCTCTTGCTTCCTGGAGAACACACAGAGATCATTACGGGGCTTTCTCTCAGCATGCCTCTGCCAGATCTGCCAGCCTAGTCCCCAGGGCTCTCTCCTGCTGTCCAGGCACAAAGGAAGGAAGGTCTCTCCAGGGGCTCTGCATCCCAGCCCTGCCCTGCAACTTTCTCCTGTAGTTACACTCTTTCTCTCATGTAATTGTAACCTGTCCCTGTTTGCTGGACTCTTTTAATCAGCATTCATATGACTTTTCTTTTTAAAAAAACAATAAGCCCTGCCTTGATCCCACACTAGCCCCCAGGAAGGAGCCTCTCTTCTCCTGTCATCCAAACACCTAAAAGGGTTCATTGCCACTCACCTCAGCACCCTTCCCACCACTCTCCTGACCCTGGCCAGTCCAGCTTCCAGGACTAAGTCATAATTAAATGAGCTCTTGCTAGGGTCACCTGATCCAGGGGCCAGCTCTCAGTACTCATATTATTTCATCTCTCAAGTTCATTCTTTCCCCAGTGATCTGAAATGTCACCTCTGTTATAGACCAAATTGTTGTATGTTCGTGAATCTCTCTTGGAACTCTATTTTTGTCTTCCACTTATTTGTCATTCTTGCATTTAAGCCATGCTATATTGATTATTACAGTATTGTAATTTTTGTATCTAGGAAAGCAAAATTACCTTTGTATCATTTTTAAAAAAAAATTCTTGGCTCTCATTTGGTTCCCAAACATTGTTAATCTTTTGAGACTTGACTGCTCCCACCCAGCCCCCCCCAGTCCACTTGGTTATAGTAGAGGCAGCTGTCACTTTACCATGTGACTTCACTGTATGAGTTTTGAAGGCAGGAAACTTTCACCCAGACTGGCTGACAATCCCCTTTCCTGAGAGCTAATATGCTATGGTCTGTGTTTGACTGCTCTTTATAACTGATGAGCTGTAACGACACTGGGGCTGCTAGTCGTAAACATTTCCCACCATGTAGAAAAACCGTCCTGCGGGGAAAGAGAAAAATGAAGCAGATGTGCAGAGAGAGACAGACAGACAGACAGGGGAAAGGGTGTGTTTCCTTATACTGACAAATCACTCATTGTCTACCTGGAATTCTGATTTAACTGTAAATCCTGAATTTTATCTGGCAACACTACCCTTAAGGCGTCTTGGCTGGCTCCTTAGGCTCAGGTGTCAGCCCTCACAAGGAGGGAGATTCCAGAGCATCTGTTGAAACGTCCCCCTTGGCATAAGCTGCTTCACATGAGGTTTTTTCACTTGCAACCAAAGGAGTCTTATTCATTTTATTGGAGAAGACAGACATGAAACAAGGTAAGTAGATAAAATAGGAATTTGCAGTGGTTCTAGTTCCTAATTCTGGCTCTTTCTAAATGCAGCACCCAGATGCTGGGATGATGGAAAAAGTGAGAGAACAAGAAGTTCACCGGGTTGTGCAAAGAGAAACCACTCGCCTGAAAGCCCCACTGGAGCCGTAGTATCTCTCATGGCTGCTGGGAGCACATGTGTGTGCGGGGTTGCTGCTGCCACCACACAGAGCACAGAGAGGGGAGTCCGGATTAGACCCGGGTGCACAGCTGCTACTGAAGAACTCATCTGCGAGGAAGGACAGCCAGAGGTCAGCTCTTCCTGCCTGTGTTAGCAAGAAAGCCTCAGATTTTGTCCCTAAAATTGCCTGAAGCGTGTAAAGACACATTTAGTTATTTAGTAACACATTATTAAAAGCAAGAACTTTATGGAATTAAAAAAAGGTTTCAGCTGGAGCAAAGTAAAAGGAACTGATTCAAGTTGGAGAGAGGGCGTGTGAGCTCACTGAAGTCCACCTTGCCCCGGCACAGGGCAGTGGTGTCAAAGGGTGGGCACAGATTTTAACCCTAAGCAAGTGAACAAAATGGAATTCCTGGTCGGTTGAACCTATACCACATGTTTCTGACCTCTGCCGCCCTTGCCTGTGTTTACAAGGTTTGCCATCATGGCTTCAAGTCCAGGAAGGACCCACGGAAGCACAGGGGCCAAGCCCTCTTCTCGGCTCCAGGAGATCAGGCACAGACCCTGCCCTTGAAGCCTGTGGCCCACAGGTTGACAGTCAGAACTCAAGTAACCCACCAGTGCATGTGTCTCCCTCCTTGCTCTGGGAAAAAAGAATATGGTTCCATGAAACTGCAGGTAAAGGAACCCTCTGCAGCCCTGGGGGTCAGGAGGAAGCCTCAAGCCGGGAGATGAAGAGTGAATAGGAGTCACTCAAGTGAAGGGTGGAGGGAGAAGAGCCTTCCAGACGAGGACCAGCATCTGCACAGGCCTGTGTTGGGTGGGGGCGGGGCAAGGCACAGACCCGCGTGGACGCCATCGGGGCTGGACCACAGAGAGGAAGGTGGTGGGTGGGGGAGCGGGCAGGGTGCAGACCACATGTGACCTTTTACTCCATGGTGTAGATTTTGTTCTTTATCTTTAGAGAAATGAAGAGTCTCTGAAGGGTTTTGGACAAAGCTGGGCCAGGGCTAGTGGGCAGGAGACAGTCAGATCTGCACTTTGCAGAGGTGGGCCTGGCAGCAGGGCGGATGGAAAGCAGGGTGGATGTGGAGTCCAGGCGCCAGGCTGCTGCAGCAGTCCAGAGAGATGAAAGCAGCTCGAACTAGAGGAGAGCAAAGGGGAGGGAGAGGGGCTGAAGGAGGAGAGGTTGACATCCTGGCGACGATGGGTGTGTGGAGGATGACAGCAAGGCTTCCAGCGGGGGCGAGTAGATGGACTGTGGGATGCTCCACCAAGCTAGGTAGACCTGGAACAGGCCCAAGCTCGGCAGGGATGATGCATTCAGTTTTTTGTTAGGATGAGCTTAATGTGCTTTTGAGGTAGCCAACTAGAAATGTCAAATTGGCGGTTCACTGTATACAAGTCTGAAGGTCAAGGAGAGATCTGTGCTTAGGATAAGCACTTGACAGGTATCAACACACAGACAGAATATTAATAGGGAGAGCAGCCAACATTCACCTAGCGCTTACAGTGTGCCTAGCTCCAGATGCACAGCGCTCCTGTAGTTGGTAATCGAGGCCGTGGCATGGAAGTGAGTGCTTGAGGATTGGGTTTAGACTGGGGGGAAAGAGCTGCTTTAAGCAACTCAAACATTTCTTAACCGGGTTGGGAACAGGGGACCTTGTGGGCAGGAAATACTGTTTTGGGGAGATTTCAGGAAATGCTGCTGGGAGGTCATTGAGGAAAGAACTGGGCACGTCCTCCCACCTGAGCAACACGGAGGGCACTGGGGCCTTGCCCTGGACTCTCCTGTGGAAGGATGCTGAGGGGCCAGGCAGGGAGCTGAGGAGTGGGTGGCAGGTGAGTGGTTCAGACAATGCTTTTAACACATCTGGCAGTAAAGAGGCGGAGAGAGAGCAGGCAGGAGCTGAGGGAGAACGGTGGGAGAGGGGGGATTTTTAAAGAAGGAAGACATTGCGTGTGTTTACACGCTGACATTTTTGGGTCCACCACAGGGAGACGTAATAACTGAGAGTATGAGACTGTGGAGGGGGCAGGGAGTGACCTGAGCCTAAGTGTGGGTAAGCAGAGGACTGGCTGGGGAGGGAGGAGGCTGGGGAGACGCAGCCCTCAGGAGGCCCGCAGCTTCGGCAGTGGCAACATGATGTTGAAGGCCACCTCTCTGATGGCTTCCGTTGCCTCTTGCCAGTGCAGGCAAGGTCATCTGCCAAGAAAGGTGGTAGGTGGGCATGGGTTTGAGGTGTGTGGACAATCAAGACATGAGGATAGTTGTTGGGAAGGGTGACATTTGGAGCAGAGATACAGTGAGGGTGCTTGTGAGTGTTGGGGGCCCACTGAGGGGGCCTGAAGCATCCAGTGAAGTGAACAGCTCCATTGCCCTGTGACGTTCTGCACTCGTGTTCAGCGGCTCAGGTGCAGAAGAGAACAGGTAATGGGGTTCATGCTGGGCTGGGATTCGTCAGAGGGTTGGGGAAAGCAGAGGAGCAGGAGCCTTTTAGGTATTGGCAAAAGCACAGCTGAAATGACTGATGTGAGCATCTAAGAGAAATGAGGATGGACATGAAAATACAGCACTTAAGGACTTACTGGTGGAAGGTTTTCAATTAAGAAAGCAGCCAATTCAGTTTATATGTGAAACACACACACACATAGGTGCACACATGCACACACGCATGCACCCCACTCTTGCTTTGCAAACCCAGGCTTGTTCCCTGATCCATTTGTGAGACATACAGAACAGAGCTATTTCCCAGAGATCTGCCTTTGGGGCTGAGGCGCTCCTCTCAGGAGCAAGGGGTCGAGGACTGTTCAAGGAGATGTGTTGCTTACCCACAATTTCTGTCAAGCTCTTCACTCTACTGCCCATTTATGGCATTTCTTGCCATTCATTCGAGTGAATTTTTTCCCTACCCAGGCACAGGCACAAGGAAGGGACTGCCACAACTCCTCCCAGAACACACTCACCAAATTTACAGGATCCAGTTTGATTGTATATTAAACCCATGGGGATGTTCCAGCCTGCCGAAGTGCCAACTGCGGTGTGGCAGGACTTCTTGCCTCGAAGAGAGTTCCAGGTGACATTAGCATCTGATTTCTTAGCCACAGCCACGACAAAATAACCTTGCAATAGAGATAACAAGATGCAATTTCTTCTTTTTCGGTTGTGGGGAGGAGGAGGAGGAGGCAGGGTGGAGGATCAGGTGGGATCTGACCAGCCTCCTGCCCCAGGCCATTGGATGGCCTCTCTGCATGGTGCATAGTGTGAACTGGCATTCTCCATTTCCATCCCTCTGGCTGGAGATGTGGAAACTGCACTTCCAATCTTTTCTTGCAGCTGTGTTCTTAATGTAAATTAGTGTGTGTGAGACTTGGAAGGTGGAAGTGAGCCACCACACCAGACTTGCTTGTCCTTTCAAGCAAACAGCAAGGCCATCTCAGGGAAGACTCAGCTGGCAGCAAGTGTGGCCTTTCAGGAAAAAATCCCTGTACATTTATATATATATGTATACTTACTTATAGACTATATCTTTAGAATATATATATATATACAGTATACATATTTATAAATATGTATCTTATAAATTACACATATATTAGTGGAAGGGGTACCAAGATACAGTTTTAATACCTCCAGGACCCTCTGAAAACGTATTCCAAACAGCTGCTGCTAGCCCCTGCCTGCCACTGTCCCTCGGGAGGGGGGAAGTCTTGAATTCTTCCTCTTACTCTAGCAGAGGACCCTCCCAGCAGCTATCAGTGTTAGGTGCTGAGCCAAACAGACTCACACTACTGCTCCCCAGACATGTCTACGTACATATACCCACATATATTTGCACACAGTCCATACTTTTTCAACAGAATCCTGCAATGCATTCTTTTCTGTGAGTTGCTTTATTCCTCTTCAAAAATATATTGTGGATGGCTTTTTGATTCAGTAGAAATAGATATGGCTATCTCATTCTATTATTGATTGAATCTAAGCTGTGTCCTATTGTATGGATGCATGGTATTTTATAATCTTCCTACTGGTGGGCATTTACATTGTGACCCATTTTTTCCCTACTACAGACCACTTATATATATAGACCTTTTTACATATGAGTGTGCACTTGCTTAAATATTTCTGTTGAATAGAAGTTCAAAAGAAAGAGCTTTAATGACTTCTTTTTTAATGTTAATTCTCTTATTTTTCTAGGTTTACCATAGTATCTTCTAATAATAATAATTAAATCTCTCTTCCCTTCTCCAATATTAAAAAAACACCAATTCTTTTTCTTATCTTACTGCATTCACTTCTAAAATGATACCAAATACCTTTGTTGAGAGAGGGCATTCTTGCCTTTTTCCTGATTCTAGTGAGAATACCACTAATATTCCGTTTATTCCTGTCCCAATATTATATAACTGAATTGTGCTTGTTGAGTAAGGCCTGAACTGCAAACTGGAGATAATATTAGAATCATAAATCTTTAGAATTAGAAGACAATGTGGCTCACCACCACTACACACACACACACACACACACACACACATGCACACACACATGCACACACACACACGCACACACATGCACACACACACGCACACACACACATGCACACACACACGCGCACACACACGCACACACACGCACACACACACGCACACACACACTGTCTCAGTCATGTAGATCAGCTCTCTACATATTCAAGCTGGAAAAGCTGGGCGTCAACACAGCATGTGGAGGACCTGCCTTGTAGTTCCTTCCTAAATGGCCTCAGACTAGTCACGTAGAATCTAGAAGCTGAAGTGGTGACAGTGAAACCCATCCCAGGGCCGACTGAGGGGTATCAGACGTGCTGATCTGAGCACTTTGTGCATGAGGAACGGGCAGGGCAGCTCCCAGAGGTGGGTTCCCAGCAGTGCTGCTGGTGCAGGAGCAGGACCGGTTTCCTACCAGACTGTGCTCGTTGCACCCGTTCAGTAGCCAGTGCGGTTACGGTGCCCTCCTTCACTGTAACTCCTTCTGCACCTATGGCATTGATCATCATCGTCCATCTGTGCCTGGCTGTGTGACTTTGTGGTTTGCCCTCTCCACCTCTACTCAGATGGAACCTTCTCCGTCACAGTCAGCCATGCTGCCAGTGTCTGAACTATCTTCTAAGCATCCGGTTGATCTACATTTGCTCACTTTTGCAGTTCCTAGGAATTTCAACTACTCTTGAAACAGGGTTGTTTCTGACTATAAATGATCAGGATAGAATACATGGCTAATGAAAGGCTGGCCCTTAGTATTAGGGTTGAAGACACAATTCAGAGAAGACTCCTTAGCCATGAAAGCGGGGAGGGGTGAGCTCCAGCGTGTCCCAGGGCTTAGGTTCTGTCACACACGCAGGGGAGCTGCTGCAGGTGAGCAGGGTGCCAGGCCTCAGCTTTGCACTCTGGCGGCCTTAGTGGAGGGTGTGCGGTGCAGCCTCAGTGACCCAGTGCTCGGCAAGGGACCAAGACTACATGATGCTCCTTGTGCTATGGCGCTCCAAATCCCCTCACCTTCCCCAGCTTCCTGCCTCATAAGAAACCCTAAACCCAAGTAAGCACCTGGTTTTCACCTTTGTTAACCATTAAGTATCCTACAAATATTATTATAGCTTCAGGACAGATTTGCATCTTAAAAATTAAATGTTATTTCTTTATTTCACATATCTATTAATTTTTGTTTGTTCTTAAAGCTTTCCTCACCCTCTCCCCAGCAGTGAGTCTTTACCTTGGCACCCCAGTGTTACTGATTCTGACTCACCTTCCACAGGTGTATTCACACACTTAGACCCAAGCCACTCACTGCCATGTTTAGGCTCTAAAAGGAAAAAGAAAAACAATCAAGATACATGGCATTAAACTCACGTTACTCCACCCAAAGTCAAGAGCTTCTCAGTCCCAATGGTCAAGAACAAAATGAGAAGAAGCACTAACTAAGCAGTTTGTCATGGTTATCAATAGGTTTCGCAGGCCCATTTTATCCCCTCTCCCTCTGCTTTTTGCTAGTTAAACATTAGGTTCCATCCTAGAATCTCTCCAATACTCAAGAAGATGCAGAGAAAGAAAATGAGATGTCCATTGAAGGAGGGGCATTGCAGATCTTGGCAAAGACCCTTTTGCATTAGCTGTGTAAATCAACCTCATGTTTGTCTCTCCTTCAGAGCCCTAGACTGTGAAAGGCAATCATTATATTCTTGCTATGTTGGAGGGAAAGAACCCAGTCCATGGAGTCAGAAAGATCTGGATTCAGTTTTTATTCTATCTTGGTCACATCACTTGACTTTCCTAAGGCTCAGTTTTTACATCTGTAAAATGGAGACACCACTGTTTACCTCACATAGTTGTTTTGTGTTGAAGGATAATGTAACAGATGAAGTGTAATAAATGATAGTAGGAAAATCCTCTTTTCTCCTGGCTTCATTCTTCCATGTGGATGGATCCTCATCACTACAGAACATGACCTTGTGGCTTCACCCCCTCAACCACCCAGTGCAGCTGGATTGAGTTAATGACTAGTAAATTTGGAGAAAGCACCTAAGCACATGTGGCTCAGCCCTTTCCTCCTTTATTGAGGAGAATGGGGAGAAGGTAGTTTAGATGCTCTCACTTATAACAAAATTCATTTGCCTTTGCCCTGAGTCATGGGGTAAGCCAACAGGCATGGTCTCCTGAATCAGTGGGCAATTCTGATAAGCGATTTGGCAAACCCTATGCCAGCTCCACATCATGCCCTCCAATATCACTATATCAGACATAAAGGTGTTATTTTGATCTCTTTCTGCCTAACTTCTGTGTCTACGTTTTGATTCGTTCTGATTCTGGGGAAGGGGGACTTTACCTACAGCTTCCTGTACTCCAGCAATAGTTATTGTCTCAACACTGAACTAAATTATTTCCTTATCTTTCTATGTCCACATCCCAGGGGGAATAAAACACAGAAAGGCACTCCCCTCCACTTACTGTAGTTCTCTGCCAGGACAGGCACCAGACCACACTTGCCCGCTGTGTAGATGAATTCTCCATCTAAGCTCATGGCATCAGCTTCTCCTTTCTAAAGTTAAGAAACAAATGGATAGCATCACAGCGAAGCTGTCTCCTGTTCCTCTGACCCTCAGAGGTTTTCATCTTGTTGGCTTCATGTCATATGTCCTCATGATTAACCAAATCATGGGTTACCTAAAGCTTCTGCCATGTAAACACAGGGTTTAGAGAACTGGACATGCTTTTGGCCTGTTGACCCAGGAACAAGTGCCCAACACAGGTCATGCTTCCTGGACATCTCTGTGTTCTCTCGGTGCCCAAGCTGAGTCCTGGACATGCCCTCACATCTTCTTTGTGATCATTGTCACCCAACCCCATGATCCCCATGGCCGGACTCAGGAAATGTATTTAATCTGTTTCTATGGAGCACATTTTCTTCTAGATGATGGAGTTCAAATCAGTTCCCATAACTGCATTAGCACTGTACTCAGTGTCCTGGCACAACAAATATTTTTAATAAATAATTAATTTCTCTAAATAATTCATTCCTAGTTAACTTCTCATTTCAATCAGTTACTTTTTCTAACAACAGAGCAAAAAGTATATACCTATAGTCATAGATAAGGTCATCAAGATAAAAACATACATATACACACTCTTTGCTTTTGAGCTGTTAACTGCCCTTCTAGAAATCTAAAAACATCAACTATAGCAGCAACAACTTACTAAACCCTCGTCATGTGCCAGGCTTTTTTCTGAACACTTTACAGTGCTTACCTCACATATTCCTCACAACTGCAAAGAAGACAGATACTATAATTTCCCCTCTTTTACAAATTAGTAAACTGAAGCAGAGAGAGATTAAATAATATGTCCGATAGATGGGCAGTTTAATCCCTTGACTTCTGTTTGTAACCACTATTCCACATGGTCTCCGGGATCTGATGACTCCAAAGCACACATCCCTAAATACTATGCTATGCATATTTTTTCCTTCATAAATTGAGGCAAAAAATGATACCTCATAAGCTTACCATGAGGATTAAATGAGTAATGCAAGTTAAGAGCTCATAAACATGTGTGGCACATAGTAACTCCAGAAATATTAGCAATCATTAATATTAAAGATACACTCAGAAATATTGGTAGTTATGTATACAAAGATTTATAATAACACATTGTCTATTATAGCAAAAAATTTGGAAATAACTCAAATGTAGACATGCAAAAATTCATTAAATAAATTGAAGCAGAAACACTTGGTGGAATATTACACAGCCATTAAAAATGTATTTTAAACAAATGTTTCGCTACTTAAGAAAGTGCACCGATGTGCTCAAGATTTAAAGGAATAATAACCATAGCTAACATTTACTGATGGCTTGCTTACACCTGGCAACATTATAAGCACTCAAATTCATTTAATCCTTACAACTGACAACTTTAGGAAACTGTATAACCATCAGATCTTAATCTTATGGATTGGTGCCAGGGAGATTTACTAATATCAGGATATTCTCAAATTGAAAAAAAAAAAACTTGTTATATAGTGTATAATCTTTTAAGTTTGTCAGTTTTTCAGTCATTTATTTACAAATTTATTTCTTCCTAATCAGAAAAATAGTTATCTGCTCATAGAAAAATGGAAAGTTAATAACAACACAACTCATCACTCAGAAATCATGCGATAAGGATCTCTGAGTGAAGTTATGAATGATTTTATTTTTAGTGATTTATTTATTGTAATATTTTTATAATCAGAAACAGATTAAACTTACAATTCAAAGACTAAAAAGGTTGACCTGCTTTCACAATCCACAGTGGCCCTGACCACATCCTGGAATGTCACCCCACTTCCTGTGGCTCCCAGGCAGGATGCCCCTCCAAGCTCCCACTCCAGAGCTGAGCCCCCAAGGAGTCCAGGTCTTGGGCTGGCTCTGTGTTTCCGCCCGGCCCTGAGCTGGAGGGGCCCGTGGGGTGTGTGAGGTAGGGGCAGCACCAGGGGCAGGTCTTAGCACAGAGGCTGACGAGGTGGCATCCGAGTAGGGGGTCTCCAATGCCAGACTCTGCAGAAGCACTGCATGTGTGAGGGTCTGAGCCCAGCACGGAAGCGGGGCCCTCCTACCGTGATGGCAGCGATGCAGTCCTCAGTGGTCTCCTCCATGGTGCACTCTAAGGCACCACCGCTCACCAGACTCCACTCCGCACACTTGGTCCTCTCATCCTGGCCCACTGCGCACCACCATACCTTCTGGGAGTCTGGGGATCCAAAGGAAGCCCAGGTGGGTCTGGGGTTTAGTGCCCCTGGCCGCAGGGTGGCTGTCCAGGGGGGCCCTCATGGACAGCAGCAGGGTCTACAGGTCAGAAAGAGCAGTGAAGGCAGAGCTCCTCCCTCCGTCCTGACCTCACCTCCTCGGGCATCTCCTCTCCGGGGAGACCTCTCTGGGCCCAGCCCAGCCCAGGGCCCTGTGGGGTATTCTCTTACAGGACCGGGCTCCTTGTCCGGGCAGCGTGCCCCAGTTGGTGGCCACGCGTTCGGTTCTGGGTGGGTCTGCTTGCCCTCCCCTTCCCGGGTGTCTTTGCTCCCCCCATGTGCCCACATCTAATGCAATGGCTGCCCTTTGGTAGATGCCCAGTAACCACTGGCTGACTACATGGAGAGGAGGAAATAGAAGAAGGAAGGAAGGAAGGATGAACCATAGGGATCCCGTGGAAGGAAGGAGCCAGACTAAAATCCTCTGGAATTCTAGTTCTCCCCTGACGGTGCTGGTGGCCCCCTTCCCACTTCAGTTTAGGACAAACTATTTTCCTGTCAAATAGGCCTGTCCTGGTTGGGACGACACCAGTTAACACAAAGGAGCCAGAGCCATCATTACTTCAGGGTGTCTATGATATGAAGGTCTTCAAAACCCTTTTTGAAATCACATAAGTTAGGCCTATCTCCCAGCTGGCAGAAAAGCCCTCACCAGCCCAATGCAGTTAGTAGCTCCCTTGGGCTCCGCAGGCCAATAAAGTGTGGGGGAGGCTCAGTCGAGGGCCCCGCCTGCCCTGCTGCCCAAGCCGGCCAGGTCCCTCCCAGGACCTCACACACCTGTCTCTGGACGCTGAGTGTTAGGAAAATTCTCGTATCCCAGGTACAGCTTGGCATCCATCTTGGGTGGGACCCTTAGAAACCCACGGGCGGCATCAGTAAACAGCAGATCCTTCCCGTGAGGAGAGCCAAAGAGCTGAAATTCTGATGACTTGTTTTTTCCAAAATGTTCCTGTTCAGGGAATAAAAGACACAGTGAAGGATGGAGGCTGGCATAGTGGTAAAGTTTAAACAAACCCCAAACCAGACAAGGGAGACAGAAAGCGAGAAGCGTGAACGCCTGAGAGCGGGAACAGTGGCCAAGGTCCTCAACGTCCCTGTGGCTCACGGTGTTGTCCAGTCTCTCCAGGGAATGCTTCACTCAAATCCAGCCGGCCTGCCCTGGGTGGCCTCAGGGAAGCTGCCGGGGCTGCCCCCAGGTCTGTGCAAAGGGCTGTGGCCCACTGCGTGCCTGGCACCTGCCCCTCTCCGATGTGCCTGCTGCTCTGTGTTCCCACCTGCTCTCAGCGAAGGCTGCCTCACCCTGGCCATCAGATGGTCCTAAGGGGCTCTGGTGGTCTTCATCCTGAAGGGGTTGGTGACCCCACACGGTGGGCTGCAGGCCGGGCCTCCTGGGCTCCTCTCGCCCTGCTCCAGGCCTGCCACTGGAGGACCAGCTGTCGGACCTCACACAGCCCCTTCCTTTCTGGCCTCCAAGAAAACAAAGGGCCCTTTGCCTGTGACTTCAGCCGACTGGCCCAAAGCCATTCCTGATGTAGCTTACTGCAGCGCCTACCCACGTGCTCTTTCAAATGTCTCTCTGGTTTTAGCTTCTGCAGTGGCTCTGTTTGAAACGTTCCCTGCTGCCCTGCCTGGCAAACCCCCACACTTCCTTAGGGTGCACACAGCTTACTGCCCAGGGCCTAGAAATCTTCCCAGGTACACCCTGCAAATTAGTCCCTTTGTCCTCCACAAACGACAGGATCCATGTCCTCAGGGTAATGTGATTCTATCTGAGAATCTGTACATCTCCCACACTTGTCTGTGAGTGTTTTAAGAGCAAATCTTTGTCTGATGGGATACCTGCGCCTGGTTGAGAAGCTCCCAGATCAAGTCTTCCTTGCCGTCTACACTTCGGGCCACAACGGCGTGAGAAGGGACCCGGGCCAAGTGGCAGTCCTTGTATTCATCCACTGGCTTCCGGGTGTAGTCCAGGCAGAGCAGCTCATACTGGTCCCTGTCGGCCTTGTGTTCCAGGTTCTCTGTGGGGGAAGCCCAGGTGAGCCGAGTGCAGGAAGAGCCATGAGCCATAGTTACGATGAGCCCCCTCCTCACTGTGACCTGAAGAGGACTGAGAGAAAATCTTTTCCAAACTCATTTTCTACAGATAAGGACCAGAGAGAGGCCTTGGGAGTGAAACCCAGGTCACAGGTGGACACAGCGCTGGGCAGTGTGCCTGGCCCAGCGTCCTCCAAACTTCCCCCCGCCCCGACCTTCTCTGTGGCTCCACTAATGGGAATGTGGCAGCAAAGGTGCACTGAGCACTCAGGCCACCAAAGACTGTGCTGAGGGCTCTCCAGACTGTCTCATTTAATCCGCACAACAGCTGGGGGAGGCCAGTGACATGATTATCCCATTCTACAGATGAGGAAGCTGAGACCTAGAGACTTAAGGTAACTTGTTAAAGCGTCAGCTAGTCTGGGGCTGACACACGGCCATGCTGGCACAGCCTAGGGCCCCCTGAGCCTGCTGGGGAAAGGTGGCAAAAGGATTGAGGGATGGAAGGAGGCCTCAAGGCCCAGTCAGAGCACTCTGCAGGTGGAAAGAAAGACCAAAAAGGCCCTATAGGAAAACAGGCTCTTCGTTCCCACCATCTAGGTATTAGAAAGCATTATGGGTTCAACAAATTCATATGCTAAAGTCCTAACCCCCAGTACTTCAGAATGTAACCTTATTTGAAAACAGGGTCCTTGCAGATATGAAAAGTTAAGACGAGGTCATACTGGAATAGGGTGGGCCCCCAATCCAATATGACTGGTGGGAATTTGGACACAGACAGACATGCACACAGAGAGAACACCATGCGAGCATGAAGGCAGAGATTGTGATGATGTGTCTACAGATCAAGGGACACCAAATATTGCCCACAAATCTTCAGAAACGAGGAGAGAGAGGCATGGAGTAGATTCTCCCTCACAGCCCTCAGAAGGAACGAACACTGTCAGCACCTTGATCTTGGAATTCTGGCCTCCAGAACTGTGAGACAATACATTTCTCTTGCTTCAGCCACGCAGTCTGTGGTACTTTGTTACAGTAGTCCTAGCAAACTACGACAGAAGGTCTTTGGGGTTAATATTGTACAATCTCATATTGAAAGAGGAAAAGTACAACTATGTTTCCTATGAGTGGTTACAATTTTAATTCAGTATGCCATGGAGAGTATACATTTTAACTCTTTATAGTAAAAGAAAAAATTACAAATGAGTTAGTAGTGTTAGATTAAACGAATCAGTATGACCTAATGGCTTAAGAAAGGACTTCCACTTCAGACACTCAAGAGCCCAGCGCTGGCAGCAGCAGGTGAACTGTGGCTCTCTCCCTACTCTCTTTGTCACTCTAAAGCCCAGAGGATGGCCCCTCATAAAATTCTCCTAAAAAGGCAATAGGGGATCTTACATAATAGCAGATGAGCAACTTTTGGCAAGGTAAATCAGGATGGGCTGGGACAATCTGTTCCTTTCATAGAGCAGGGATATTTTCAAACACTTCTGGGCGGGTGTGAGAAAATGCTGCCCACTGGCACAACTGTGGTAATGTGAGCATCTGAAAGACGTAATGATAATTATTTAGAACAGCTTGATGCTGGGAGATGAGACCTGTAGGTGACCCCACTCATTAAAATTCTTGATAATAAGACATGCATCAATTGCCAAAATGCTAACAAACCAGGTCAATGTGTAATAATGAGGAGACAGTGAATTGTGAATGCTGAACAAGGGGACAAAGGACACTGAAATCATGTTTCATGTTAGAGAAAGACACTAGGTGGTCAGGAGCTGAGACCTCTGTGAAAAGCGAAAACTGAACATTCTCCTTGAGATAGCAGATATTTGTGTTAAAAATGAGCTTAGTGCAGTGAATTTACGTGTGTGTTTTAAACAGTTTGAACAGAGAGAGTGTGCTCTGTATCTGATGGAAATTGAATTGGTCATAAAGCCCAGAATCTGTAACCTCAACTTGTCTGAAATACTACTTTGTTTGTTTGTTTATGGTAAATTGTCCAAAACTCTGGAAGGGTTTGGGTTTTTTCCCCCCAAATATAAAAACGAAGAAGACATACGTAGTTTTGTCCATGGCAATAATGCTTTTGCAACAGATCCTATTGTAAATGTGCTAATAAATACTGAAATATTTACAATAATTTGTGTGTTTTGCTTAACATGTTTGGAGCATTTAGGAGACATTTATAATGAAAGGTTCAGGAGAATGTGATTAAATTTGAAACTGATATTTCAATGACCAAGAGAATTGATTATTAAAACTTGTTCTGTTTTATTAGTTGGTAAGTATTATTTAAATATTCATAAAATGTGTTTAGTAGATTTATAAATGAAACAAATTGAGCACTAAACAAGGTACAAATACAGTAGTCCCTCCCCTTCCCTGTGGGGGATACATTCCAAGACCCCAGCAGATGCCTGAAACCTTGGATAGTAACAAATCCTATATACATTATGCTTTTTCCTGTATGTACATACCTATGATGAAGTAGGATTTATAAATTAGGCATAGTAAGTGATTAACAACAATAACTAATAATAAAATAGAACAATTATAGTAATATACTGTAATAAAAGTTATATGAGCTTAGTTTCTCTTTCTCTCTAAATATCTTATCATACTATACTCACCCTTCTTCCCGTGATGATGTGAGATGATAAAATGCCTACTTGATGAGCGGAAGTGAGGTGAATGATGTAGATATTGTGATGTAAATGGAAAATGCCAGAAGTAAATAATTCATAAATTTTAAATTGCATGGCGTTCTGAGTAGCATGGTAAGAGCTCACGCCATCCTGCTGTGTCCCAACCCCAGGATGTGAATCCTCCCTTTGCTCAGCATCTCCACGCTGTCTACACTGCCTGCCCATTAGTCACTCTGTAGCCGTCTCTGTGATCAGACCGACTGTTCCAGGGTGGCAGTGCTTGCATTTCAGTAGCCCTTATTTTCCTTAGTAATGGCCCCAAAGCACAAGAGTAGCGATGTAACTAACATCTTCAGACTGCAGTTGACTGTGGGTAATGGAGACCTCGGAAAGGGAAGCCACAGATAAGGCGGGCCACTATAACAGAGCTGTCTGCACAAAGTCTCCTGCGGCATAAAGATCTTCACCCATCTCTAGGTGTCAGGAAACTTTCCACTCTGGCTAGGGCAGGGCCCACATGGGCTCTGTCCGGCACTCACCAAACACCGTCAGGTGCCTCACGAAGCACACATCCCCCACGCCGTCCTTCAGACACCTGAGGAACAGGAGAGCCACGGTCAATCCACTCAGCGTGGGCCCAGCCCTCGCCCCTCCCTCGTGCAGCCCCGCTGGGGGTCTGCCCAGACCCCTGGCTCACAGAGCCTTGCGAGAGTTCCCAGGCATCGGCCTGTCCGCACAGAGGTGCTGGCCCTGCCTGTCAGGCCTTTGAACCCCCCAGCCAAGCCCAGGCCAGAGCAGGCAGGAGCCCTGGAAGCCAACAACCCAGGCAGCTCTGGGGAGGGACGGTGTGACAGAAGGACTCTCACTTTCCTCTTAGAAAGCAGCCAAAAGCAACAGATTTTTTTTCCCAGAAAAATAGAGGCTTAAGGCCTTTACATGAAGGATAAAGACTTTGGATGGCCTTGAATTTCCAGCCAGTTTCACTCTGTTGTTTTTAGAAGTAGCCATTTCTCTTACAGAGCATGGAGTACGGAGAGGTCCCCGCACAGGGAGACACTCGGCAGAAAGGTGAGAGCTGCGGGAGCCCAGGCCTATGTCTGCAGATCCCAGAGTCCCAGAGAAGAGTCTGTCCCCTCCGCCCTCCCTGGTCCAGGAGGGTAACATGGCGGACCCCAGGCTCTGGGGAGACGAGAGGGGCTCCCACACAGAAAACTGCTCCGTGGGAGGGTTAAGAGTGAGCGTTGGCCAAGGCAGGCACTCAGGACCCTGGGTTTCACACGGGTTGTCTACTCCCTGTGCCTTTGTCTCCCCAAAGTGAGTGAGGAGGAGCGGCGGTGGGGGGGGTGGTGTCTCACTTACTTGAAGGCGCCTGAGTACCCAAAGTACGGTTCTCGGGAGGAGCAGGCACAATTGTCTGTCCCCTTCCCGGCACACAGCTCACACAGGCTGGGGAACTTCTTCCTGTCCGCACAGGGGACGCAGCTGCTGGAGAAGAACTTGGCCGCCGCTGCCCAACACAGAGATGTGGACCCCATGCATGAGCTGGCTGGGGCCTCCAGGTGGTGCACGCGTGTGAGAGAGTGGCCCTATCTGAGAGTCCATGAGTCCACACCTTCTTCCCAGGACCGTCTGAGAAGTGGGCGTGCACAGGCAGCCAGTGCACATGCCAGAGGGACTGGATGGGCCAGGGTCCTTGTGTGTGTTTAGGCATCACACTCTCAGATGGGCCAGGGCTCGAGCCCACAGGAATGCTTCCCCAGCCTGTCTGCCGCAGGGTGTGAGAGCCACTGACCTGCTCTGAACCAAGACTGCAGTGCCAGTGCCTCTCACCTCTGTTGACTCACCAACAAGGAGCTCTAATGGGCAGGGCAGAGCTCCAAACACAGCAGGAGCCCTTGCAGGCAGCCAACCCCAACAGCTCTTCCTTAGCTCAGGATATGGGCCCACCCCCACCTCCCCTTTTGTATCCAGTGGCTGTGGTTTCTCATGGGAGACCTCTTCCGGGAGAGCATTGGGTAGCCTGTTGGTGAGGGGGTCAGAGGTGTGCCAACAGCCACAGCATAACTGCCCAAAAGGATGTCCAGTAGCATCTGACACTGAGGCAAGTGGACACCCCAGGAAGTGGGAAAACATGCCCAGAGCTGTGGTTCAGGTTGCAGCACTTCATCAGACCCCTGCAGCTGCTTGTCCCTGTCACAGCCAAAGCATGACTGCTGCAGAGGTTGGCAGGGCTCAAAAAGATGCACTTTTGCAGAGTGCAGAAAGATTGGCCATTATCTTTCAAGGCCTGAAAAGGCACACTAGGCTTACCATGGCTAGTCATAATTGAACAAAAAGCTTAGGGTATACAAGAAATCCTTGTGCTGACCCAGTCATGCCTTCCTTGCCTATGTCCCAAGCCATCACCTAAGGCACAGATGCCTGAGTGCTGGCAGTGTGGCTAGAATCCCAGTGAGCCTTGCTGGGCAGCTGGGAGGCAGGTGGCCTTTCTCAATGGGCCTCAGCGCTGGCCCTTGTCAAGCCACACTACTGGGATTACCAGGAAGGTGGGAAGCACAGGAGCGGTGAGAGACAGAGGCACTTTGCTGAGAGAAGACTCAACTGTCAGCCCCGACGGGTTGCTGGTGCACACACCCACCAGCACACAATTAAGGCAGGTTATCCTTGCCCATCTTGGAAGCCACGAAACATACACTTGGCAGTGACAGGATGACCCCAGCATGGCCCATGTGGGCAGCTGGTGCAGGAGCACCCCTCCCCAGCTGGCTTACCTGCTTCAAGAGAGCCAGGGGGAAGCAGTGTCCTGATGGGCATGTTCCACCCAGCAGACCAGCCCAGGCCCGTGTGACAGGACTTCTTGCCTTGGAGCTGGCTCAGCTGGAAGTTGGTGCCCTTCTTCACCATGGCAACGACATAATGGTAGGTTTGTGGATCTGCAAAGGAGCAGAGAGAAAGAAGGGCGAAAGGAAGATGCCAGATCATTGCTAATAATCTTCCACAGCATGAACAACTCAAAATTTTGGGGGAGCGTAGGACTGGCACCATCTTCTGGTAAACAGGCAAAAAAGGAAATGAAAAAAAAAAAAAAAAGCCCTTAATTGACAAGAGAGAGACAACCATTGCTTTTCAAAACAGTAGACACCAGTTCTTTTTCTGCTAGTCCCTCCAAGCCAGTGGAGACAGGAGTCCCGGGGGCCGAGCAGAGCACACCTAGGGAGAGCTTCAGCTCCTGGCTTCTCCCCAGGGGATTTTCTCCCTTCTCTGCTTCTCTGTCTGCAGCCTAAAGACAAAGGAGAAGGTGCGAGAGGAAGGATGCGGGGGTGTCCCCAGGAATATGTCAAGGTGCTCACACACACTAATGACACTCATGGGCAGTGTGGGAAAGTGGCAAAGCCCCATTCTTGGATTCCCTGAAAATCCTGTCCTCACTGCAGACACAGGCCCGTGTTCTGTAGCACAGGTAGGGCACGAAACAGGGAAGAGGCAGTCAGACCCCGTGTGGAGCCTCCCACTGGTGCGACCTCATGGGTGCGTGAAGGACTCTAGATAGCACCCTTCTCTCAGGCTGGGGAGAGCTCATAGCCAGCGGCAGCAATAGCATATTCCATCAGGGGCATGAAGTCTGCAGCTGCCAGGGACAGCCAGTATCCCAGCCCTCGTGGGTTGGCATCACAGACAGCAGCCTTCTTCAATCCAAAGTGCCCCAGCAACTTTGTTCCCTGCAAGTGTAATGCTGGCAGAGTCCCTGCCTCCCCGCGTGGCTGCAGTGTCAGGACAGAGACCTGGGTCCCCAGGGAGAGAGAACACACCATCTTTTGACCCGTAGAATTCTGCCACGATGGGCTTCAGGTTGTAGGGGGCCAGGCCTGCCTCATACACCAAACCTCCATCAAGGGTCACCGCATCTGCTTTGTTTGCCTGAAAGAGAAGAAATCAGAGCATGAATGAAGCTCATCACCTCTGAGGAAGACTTCCCTGACCCTCTGCCAGAGACACTTGCTAGACAGACACTTGCATGGCTCGGACCTCCTGTACCTCCCTCACATCAGTGCTCAAATGTCACCTTGCCGGTGAGGCTTTCCCTGACCACATTCTTCAAACTACCACCGCAGGGAAACCGGCCACTTTCTGTTCCTCCTGAGCCCTCATGCACCACCTGACGAACTTTCTTTGTTCATTGTTTATTCTTTCCTTTGGAATGTAAGCTCCATGAAGGTGGGGACATTTTTGTCTGTTTTACCCTGCTGAATCCCAGCACCTAGAAGAATACCTAGCACAGGTAGGTGTTCAGTAAATGTTTGTTGGGTCCATAAATGAATGAACCATAGGAATTTCCATTCATAAGAAGTCATGTTTTGCACTCTTAGTTCTAGGTTTCCCCTTCAGGGATCTGTCAGCCAAGAGCTCCTTTCTTCCTGAAAAAAGCAGCAACTACACAGCCTCTTCTCAGAAATGAGGTTGGATCATTTCCCATCTTGGAAACCATTCTTTTTATTCATTTATTAACTGACATTTAAAGTAAGTTGGGTTTTTCTGAATTTAGTACTATCTTTCTATATACTTGCCTCCCTTTTTCCCCATCTCATTTTCTCTTAGAAATATTTTACAATATGTATTCACATATGTGTGGGTATGTAAACACTTATATGTATATTTGTATCCGTGTGTGCATAAAGTCAGGACTCTATTGGATGCATGTATCAGAAACCAATTAGACTTAAGAAAAGGAGGAATTTAGCATAAAGGTAAAAGGACAAGAAGACCACTGGGCTTTGTGAACACCATCAAGGTCAAAAGCAACAAGAAGTGACATGGGTTTCAGTCCATACCGTGGGCTCCAGCTCATGACAGTGGGTTCCACTTTGTTCTTTGCTTTCCCCACTTCACGTACCTCTTCCTTTCCTGACTGCCTCCTCTTCAAGCTCTGGTATCAGATGCAAAAAGACAACTGTTTTATAGAGACTGCTTAACCAGCTCCCAAAATTGCATGAGGTCAAATTCCTGTAACCAATCTCTCTTTCTCTCTTTTTCTCTCTGTGTTTGTGTGTGTGTCTATGCATATATATACACATACACACATAAATGAAAGAAAAATAAATACAAATTTGTGCACACTTTTATGACCCTTATTGAATATTTCTGAATTGTTTCCCAGAAATGATATGGAAATGTATGATTTATCATGCCAATAGCAACACGTACCAATTTCACTGCAAACCTACCAGTGAGAAGTACTATCACTTAAGAAATGTTGTTACATTACTATATATAAACTATTACTTTAAGAGTCATTTTAATTGCATCTTTGTTTACTAAAAAGGATGAAAAATTTCCCTTTATTGTTTATATTGTTTATTAGTTGTGATTTCTTTTCTGTGAGTAGTTTGTTTATAGCTTGTTATTCTTAAGCATTTCTTATAATTTAAATGACATCTTTACACACTCTTTGCAGTGTGCTGTTATAGGTGATAATTTTTTGTGTACGCTTAGGGCTTTTAAAAATATTTTTGTCATATTTTAAAATTTTTTAAATTTCCAAATTTGTCTACTTCTATGGTTTATCTAGTTATGTTTATCTCTTTTAATTGAGTTGAATAAAACTGGGAATTTATTTTAGTGGATGGATTAAGAATCTCACTTGATTTTCTTTTTCTAAATGGCTGCCCAGTTGTCCAACTAAAGAATACTTTCTCAGTCATTTGATTGGAAAGTCTGCCTTGTACTATATATCTACCTAAATCTAGTATATACGTATTGAAACACCACATTGTACCCCAAAAATATATACAATTAAAAATTAATTTAACTTAGAAAAAAATCTACATGTATCTTATCTAAATTTTTTAAGCCTAGGGCCCTAGTGCCTGAATGTTGAACATTTATCACACTTTGTGTCTATATCATATCATGTAAATAATTAGATGGATAGATATACAGAAAGCTGAGACATACAGAGCATATGTCTGAATTTTTTTTTTTTTTTTTTGAGACAGTCTTGCTCTGTTGCCCAGGCTAGAGTGCAGTGGCATCATCATAGCTCACAGCAGCCTCAAACTCCTGGGCTCAGGTGATTGTCCTGCCTCAGCCTCCCGAATAGTTAGGACTACAGGTGTGTGCCACCACAGCCCAGCTAATTTTTTCTATTTTTAGTAAAGACAGAGTCTCACTGTTGCTCAGGCTGGTCTTGAGCTCCTGACCTCAAGGGATCCTCCTGCCTTGGCCTCCTGGAGTGCTAGGATTACAGGTGTGATGCACCACGCCTGGCCGTATGTCTGAATTTTGTTCTCTTCCAGGTCTTCTTATCTGTACCAGTACCTTGTCTTTGTTATTTCAATATGGGATAGTTTCAGGTAGGGTTTAGCCACTCCCTTGCTACTTTTCTTTTTCATAATACTATTTTATAATCTCATCCATGAGCTTTTCCTTAAGAATTTTATAATTATTTTATTCATTCTTTAAAAAAGACTGTATTTTGATGAAAATTATACTAAATTTATGAATTAACTTTGGGAGGATATGCAAGTACATTAGATTTAGTTTTTCCGTCTGGGAATACAGCATATATGTTTTCATTTGTTAATAAATATTGTTCACTTGTCATAGACTTTGATATTATTAATATATTTATAACAGCCTTGCAGATCTCTCATATTTTTCCAGAAATATTATTTTTGTATATTAGCATTATTATTATTATTATTATATTGAAACAGGGTCTTGCTCTGTTACCCAGCTTGGAGTACAGTGGTGCGATCACAGCTCACAGCAACCTCAGATGCTGGGCTCAAGAGATGCTCCTGCCTCAGCCTCCTGAGTAGCTGAGACTATAGGTGCATGCTACCATGCTTGGCTAATTTTTTTTGAGGTGGTGGGTGAGGTCTCACTGTGTTTTTCTCAGGCTAATCTCGAACCCCTAGCCTCAAGCAATCCTTCCACTTTGGCCTCCCAAACTGCTGGATTTTACAGGCTTGAGCCATCATGCCTGGCCTGTTTATTATTTGAAATGTAAATGAGATCACAATTTTGGGACATTTTCCCACAATCAACAACTCTTGGCACATGAAAATGACATTAATTGTGACATACCGACCTTTTACCAAACTAATTTATTCACTAACAAATAATTATAGAAACATTTATCTTGATTGCACTATACTTTCTAGGCACGCAATCATCTGAAAATATTGATATTTTTGTTTGTTCCTTTCTATCTTGCATTTTATGGCTTTTTGCATTACTGTAACTTCCAAAAACAATGTTAATTAATAATAGTGACACTGGAGCTTCTTGCTTATTTCTGAGTCTTTATAGATTCTCTTTCAATATAATGCCGACTTTGCTTTACCACAGGTATTTTACTGAGCTAGAATCCTTCTCTATTAGTTTAATTATAATTGTGATTTTACTATCAATGAATGTTGAGCAGCTATATTTTTCTCCACACAGAGTTCCTCTACTTTTAGATCTTTGTCTTGTTTCTTCTTAAAGCATAGTCTGGTTCCTGTGGGGAGAAACTAATAGACAACAGCAAGTGCAGAAAAAGAAAAAGAAAGTGCAGATTTTCTTCTCCTTTCTTTTAGGCAGCATGACTTACTGCAATGGCCCTGATGCACTGAAGGTAAGAGGTTCTCTTCACACAGGTGACAAGTGGACCATCTTCTGGGAAGACCTTTTTCATATTGTCTTGGAAACTGGAGCACTTAGTGGCCTCATGATATGACACAGCGCACCATCTTACAGTTTTCTCAGGGACAGCCAGACACAGCCCTAGGGGAGAGATGCCAGAGGTGTAAGGGACCCACAGCACTCACCTTTCTCTGCTGGCAGAAGCGGTTAAAGACAAGATAAAGGGTCAGCTGAATGGGATACACACAAACTGGATTGGTTGCCTGGCTCACATAAATTCTCAGGGCCCATTTCTTTGATTCCACCCTACACTTTGGATAAGAAAGCCACAGCATCTCCCGGAAATTAAACATAGAATTGGCATAAAACACAGCAATTCCACTCCCAGGTATATATCTAAAATAATTGAAAACAGGGACTCAAATAAATACATGCACAAGGATGTTCATACCAGCGCTATTCACAATAGCTAAAAGGTGGAAACAAACCAAATGTGCATCAACGGATGAATGGATAAACAAAATACGCTGTATCTGTAAAACAGGATATTATTCCACCATAAAAAGAATGAAGTACTGATGCATGCTACAAAGTGAATGAGTCTTGAAAATATCCAGTCAAGTGAAAGAAGCTAGACACAAAAGGCCACTCATCATATGATTCCATTTATATGAAATACCTGGACGAGGTAAGTCTATAGAGACAGAAAGCATATTAATTGGTGGTTGCCATGTGCTGGGAAGAAGGAAATGGGTACTGACTACTTCACAGGTATAGGGTTTTCTTTTAGGGGGATAAAAATGTTTTGTGACTAGATAGAGATGGTAGTTGCACAACTTTGCAAATGTACTAAATGCCATTAAATTGTACACTTTAAAATGGTTAATTTGTGTTACGTGAATCTCACCTCAAAAATGATTCCTAGCCATAGGTAGGAAGCTTTGGGCACAGTGATTTAGTCTTTATCTAAATGGTGGCTACTCTAACCTTACTTTGTACTAATTGCTAGGGCATTAAAATCAGTGGCTATTTATTTCACTAGTATTTTGAGCTACAGTAATTAGTGTAGAAAGCATTACAAAGGCAAAACGCTGTTTATAAATCTGTAGTATTTGGGCAAAACATTATTTTAAATGAAATCCAGAAGATGAAAATTCCAGCAATAACAGCTACCATTCTTTGATGAACCCATGTATGCTTGGCAGTGTGCCAAGCACATTACCTTCCTTTCATTTTCACAATTATCCTGCCATTTAAATATTGGTGTTTCTATTTTAGATATGAAATTAAAAAGAACTGTCAGGGACATTAAATAATTGGAGATGAAGCCAATATTTGAACTACTTGGGTCTGTTGGACTTCAAAACCTGTATTGCCTTTTAATGGGACAGGAGATGACAAATTACTTTAGACAGAACCCCATGCCAAAGACAAGGAGGGACAAACAGAGCCTTCAAATTTATTTGAGAAGGTCTGCAATAGTAGCAGCCCAGGGTAGGAAGAGCAACCTAGGGAACAGAATAGTATAGACCATATGCCCTTCTGCAGAACATCAAGATAAGGCCTTTTTTGAAAATCTGTATTTTCAGTCATCACTATGCTTATGTTAAAAGAAAAACAGGGAAAAGATTCAAACAGAAATGTCATAAAAGAAGATATATGAATGCCAAAAACAAAAACCATGAAAAGATGCTCAACATCATTAGTCAACAGAGGAATGCAAATTAAGACCACAGCGAGATTCTACAACATACTTGTTAGAATGGCTAACTGCGAAAAGACTGACACCACCAAGTGTTGGCAGGATGTGCAGTAACTGAAATTCTAGTATGTTGCTGGTGGGCATGTGAAACGGTACAATTGTTCAAAAAAGTCTGGCATTTTCTTAACAAGTTGAATGTACACTTACCAGTATGACCCAGTAATTCTAGATATTTACCCAAAAGAAATGAAAACAGAGACCTGTTCACTAATGTTCCTGGCAGCTTTATTCATGGTAGCCCCAAACTGGAGACAACCTAAGTGTCCATCAACAAGCGAATGGGCAAATAAACCACAACAGGGCCATACAATGGAGTCTACTCAGCAGTGAAAAGGAATGAACTATGATACACGTGACGTGGATAGCTCTCAAAACAAGTATGCTGAGTGAAAAAAGGTAAACACAAAGGACTATGTCCTGTGTGATTCCATTTATGTGAAATCCTAGAAAAGGCAAAACTTACCTACAGTGGCAGAAAGTGCGAATGGCTGAAAAGAGGTAGGGGGCAGTTCTTTACCTTGATTACTGTGGTAGTTACATGGATAGTTATATTTGTCAAAATTTATGGAACTGTATGCATACTTAAAATGGGCTCGCTGTACTATACTATATATAAATCATACTTCAGTAGAAAGGATTTTCAAAAGAAAGAAAAAGAGTGTATACAAGCAAGCTAATGGTAGGTGGTGCCAAGTAACCCAGAATAGGTCAGTCAGGAATAACACTCCACCCCTGGCCATATGAGAGATTCAACAAGAGGCCATCAGAGCCCACTGTGAATATTCCAAACTGATCTGGAAGGGGAAAGCTGCTGGTGCTCCCTGAATAGAGAAAGTTCTTAAGCTCCAGAAGAGAAAAAGGCTGCAAAATGAGGTTGGGGGCCAAGGCGGAGATACAGGCTGTTGGTCTCTTCGTTCCTGGCTCTTGCAGGGCTTACCAATAACAGTGTCTTTCCTTTTGGTCTTTTTGCTTTAAGCTACTTTGGTTGTGTTTCTGTCATTTGACACCAGAAGAGTTCTTGTTAGACTATAACACTGAGTTCAGCCTGGTCCAGCAGCAAAGAGGGACGGAAAGTAGGGGAGGGAGTCTGAGAGGGGCAGCTCTTGCCTTTGGTTTGCAAATGCAGAGCCAGTTAGGAAAATGGATTTTTGGTCAGCACCTGACATTGCTGGGAGAGGAGATAGAGGAAGAACAAAATACCAAAAGCCCTGTTCAGGAAGAATTTTGGAAAGAGCCCAGAGGGGCTGCGCTCTGGGTTTCCTTGTGACCATACTGGATCACAACTGTGTCCTACCTTTCTGGACTTCCCCAGCCCAGCAGAGCTCCCTGTGTAGCCCCATGTGGCAGTGCTGGGCCAGGGAGGGGCCCCCACAGCATTCCTTTCCCTTTCTGCCCCCTCCTCACTCCATGTAAGACACCCTACCCCCAAATTATTTACAACAGCTTGAGACACGACAGAACCCAGGGCTGGACAGGACCAACAGTTGTTGAGCCAGGGAGGGCTCTTTGCATACATGAGTTCATTAACTGTGCACCATTACCTTCCTCACAGTGACCCAGCCAAGAGCCCTGGAGGAGCCCATACTCCCAACACAGGAAGGGGTCCCTACATGCATGTGCAGGGTTTTTACCAGTAGTCACTCACCTGTGCCTAGAACTCTGCCTGCCACTAGGTATATTATCTCATTTTCACAGTAACTGTGTGTTTGTTGTGAAAAGGCAATTCCTACTAACTGAAGCCAACTTAGAGAGGTCAAGGGACAGCCCAGAGTCATATAGCAGTGAGTGACAGGTGGATCCCATTCTAGGGTAATTATTATTGCCCTATATCACTCAACCTCCCTGTTGTACGGTAGAGGTGGGAGGTGCCGTACAGTTCAGGGAAAGAAAGATCCTTCTGGTTATATGTCAGGCATTCCCTCCCCCCGCCTTACTAAGAACCCTTTAGCCCTGGGAAGAAGCCCTTCTCTCCTCTGACCCTGTTTCCTTCACTGTAAATGGGATTAAAAGTTTCTAGGCCAGGGGTCATGAACTTATTCTGTGATGATCTAAGCAGCGGTCCCCAACCTTTTTGGCACCAGGGACTGGTTTCATGGAAGACAATTTTTCCACAGACCCCGGGGGGGGGGGCAGGGGTAGGGGGACAGATGCAGAGCTCAGGCAGTGATGCACAGCCAGTTTCCTAACGGGCCACAGTCCAGTATGGAGCTGTAGCCTAGGGGTTGAGGACCACAGGGCTAAAGAGTTAATAGTTTAGGTTTTGTGTGCCACACAGTCTCCGTGGAAACTAGTCAACTCTGCCCTTGAAGCCTGTAAAAATTGATCATGTGAATTGGGTCATTTTTGTCACACCCAACTAAAACAGAGTCGAGAGCCCAGAGGGAGAAAGCACTCAAGGCACATGACGTTGCTCCAAGAACGGTAATTCTCTGCAAGCCTGGCTGCTGAAGCTGCCTGCTGTAATAGCTACTGAAATGTGCTGTGATTCTAAGACTGATCCCTCCCACACTCCACCCCCCACCCAGTTACTCACCAGTCAGAACTTGCCAGCTCCTCAAAACTTTCCTAGTGCCAATGAATGTTCTTGAAGAACAATACATAACATTTCTTCTTCTTCTTTTTCTTTTTTTTTAATAAAAGCTCCAAACTTCTCTTTGTTCTTTGGACATACTGGAGACCTCCGGTCTGTGTGTATGCCTGGAATTATAATTCTTGCTTCCCAAATAAAATGTTTTAAATTAACAGATTCCTCTCTCTATTTTATTTGACCTCAACAAGCCTGAAAGCAGCCATAGACAATATTTAACTGAATGAGCACAATTGTGTCCTAATAAAATTTTACTTATGGGCACAAATTTGAATTCCATACAGTTTTCATGTCACAAAATAGTGTTCTTTTGATCTTCTCCTCAACTATTTAAAGATGTAAGAAGCATTCTTAGCTCTTCTAGCTGTGCAATATCAGGCAGCAGGCCGGATTGGCCGGCTGGTGGTAATTTGCAACCCCCTCTCCTACTCTCTGTGTTTTCTGCGGGATTAAAGTGTCAGGTGCACCTTCGGGTAGAAGGCATTTTAGGGCTGCCTCGGGACCCCTTAGAACCACTGGTGGTCCGTATGCCGCGCAGGGTCCCGCTGTGGCTGACCAGCTGCTGGCACTGGGTCCCCTCCCCGGAGCACCCTGGAGGGCCGGCCCCCACCCCGGCTCCCAGCGTGCACTCACCCAGGGCCCCGGCGCACAGCAGAGCGCAGATGGCGAGCCTCATTCTCTGCAGCGGGCGCGCGTCACTGGCCCTGCTCCCGCACCTCGGCCAGCTTCACCGGCGCTGGAGCGGGTGGATCCTCGGAAGGCTTCGCCCGCCCAGGATGATCGCCCTGGTCACACCCCCACCACTCCCCCAGGGCAGCCCGTGAGCAGCCCGTGCTCTCTGCCGGACTGGAGGGCAGCAGGCTGCTACCCACTGCCCGCGGACTGCCCGGCGCCGGGGACCTCCGCTCACGGGCCAGGGGCCGCACCCCGGAGGTACGAGCCTGAGCAACCTCGTAGAGTGCTGGTCTGACCGCCTTACACCCCAAAAAGAGATCCACTGGGGTCCCAGAGTAGTTGCTAGTACCCAGGTTCCTGACCCCTGGACTCTCATCTAACCAAGCAACTCCTAAATGTCCCCAAAACACAGACTCCTTGGGACTTTTGGGGCTGTCCGCAGGGTGAAGACAGCGGACCCTTCCCCCAGGAAAGCACGCACACCTATACGCAACGTTTTGAACGCAATTTTCAGGGATTCCTAAACTCTTCCTCCTAAAGCGTTTCTGTTGGCCACTGCGGGATCCTCCTGGAAGGTCCCCGAATGTCACTGTCCCCTGCAGTCCTCTGCTCTGGGAGGCGAGGTCAGGGGAAGCGCTGAGCCCAGCGATGGCTACTTCTCTTCCTCGTTGCAGCCCGACCTTCAAGGCTCTGCCTTCTGCCTGGGGAAAATCTTCTGAATGTAAAGAAAATTTTAAGAACTTTTTATTAAAGTATAAAAAATATTCATAAACTTTACATATCCTCAGTGTACTGCTTGATGAATTATCACCTAGTGAACACACCCGCGTAACCAGCCCTCACATCAAGAAACAGAAGGTTCACAGAGCCCTTCTCCGCTCCTTCCCATTCCCTGACAAAGGCATCCGTGATCTTGACTTCTAATGCGTAGACTAATTCTGCTGATTTTTGAACTTTATAGCGATGGAATCATACGATGTGCACAATTTTGTGTCTGTCTTCTTTCACCCAAGATAGTATTGTGAGATCCATCTATGTTGCTGTGTATAGTTGCCTTTCATTCGGTGTCAATGTTGCATATTTCATACTGTGTATTGTAGCACACTGTATCTTTCCTCTCTATGTTTGTACTAATAGTTTGCATTTGGGCTCTTATGAATAGTGCTGCTGTGAACATAATTTTAATTTCATTTTCTATTTTTTGCTGGTGTCTGAAAAAACAACTGGTTTTTGTATGTTGACCTTGAATATGGTGATCTTGCTAAATTATCTTATTAATTGTAATAGTTTCTTTTGAATTTTCTGTGTACATCTTTATGTCTTTTGTGAATAATGTCAGTTTTGCTCTTTCTTTTCAGATCCTTACAATTCTCTTTTTCCTTGATTTACTGCACTGACTAGAATTTCTGGTACATTCTAATACACATCCTTTAGAGCATATAGGTATGCTTCTCTGAAGGGTATTTCCCCAGGAGAGTATCGCTGGGTCATAAAGTAGATGTATGTTCAGCTTTAATTTTTTAACTATTAACACAATGTTGAGTAGAAGTGATGATAGAGAGGGAAGGTTTTCGATAATTTGCCATTATGCAGAATGTTTTCTGTTGCTTTGTTTTGTTTTAGATATTATTAATGAATGATATTAAGAAAATTTCCTTCCTTCCTGGATTGCCTAAATTTAAAAATCATGAATGGGTGTTGAATTTAACAAGTATTTCTTATATGCCTATTAAGATAATCATATGATCTCCCCTTCCTTTTAATGTTAATGTGGTGAACTATTCTAATTGATTTTTAAATGTTAAACTACTATTATATTCCTGGAATAAACCCCACTTGGCCATTATATACAATACTTTTTATATATTGCTGAACTTGAATTGATAATATTTTGTTTAGGATTTTCTGCATTTATTTTCATGACAGAAAGCATTTTGCAGTTTTTTATTTTAATGTCCCTACAAGTTTGGTTTTAGGGTTATGGTGCCTCATATAATGAACTGGGAAATGTCACCTCTTTTCTTATTTGCTGAAAGATAGAGTATAAAAATAGTGTTACTTCTTTCTTAAATGTTCAGAAGACTTCCCCAGTGAAGCCACATCTGTGGCTTAACCTTAATAACAGATTAAGTTTCTTAAATAGCTAGAGAAATATTCAGATTTGTTTGGTAAGTGTTGGTAAGTTCTGTTTTTTTAAGAAATTCATCCACTTTATCTAAGTTTCAAATTTATTGATGTAAAATTGTTTACGATGTTATCTTTGGATTTTTTTTTTTTTAAGATAAAGTCTCACTCTGTTTCCTGGGTGTGATCATAGCTCACTGCAACCTCCAATTCCTGGGCTCAATCAATCCTTCTGCCTCAGCCTCCCAAGTAGCTGAGACTACAGGCTCACACCACCATGCCTGGCAAATTCTTTCTTTCTTTCTTTCTTTCTTTCTTTCTTTCTTTCTTTCTTTCTTTCTTTCTTTCTTTCTTTCTTTCTTTCTTTCTTTCTTTCTTTCTTTCTTTCTTTCTTTCTTTCTTTCTTTCTTTCTTTCTTTCTTTCTTTCTTTCTTTCTTTCTTTCTTTCTTTCTTTCCTTCTTCTTCCTTCCTTCCTTCCTTCCTTCCTTCCTTCCTTCCTTCCTTCCTTCCTTCCTTCCTTCCTTCCTTCTTCTCTTCTTTCTTTCTTTCTTTCTTTCTTTCTTTCTTTCTTTCTTTCTTTCTTTCTTTCTTTCTTTCTTTCTTTCTTTTCTTTCTTTAGAAATGGGGCCTTGCTATGTTGCTGAGGCTGGTCTTTTGATATTTTTAAAGTGTGAAGGATCCTTACAGTAATCTCCTTTTTCATTGCTGATAGTTATTTGTAATGTATGTTTTCTCCTTTTCCTTGATTAGTATTGCCAGGGTTTTCATCTATCTTATTAATCTTCTCAAAGAACACACTTTTGGCTTTGTTGATTTTCTCTACTGTACATTCATTTATTATTTCATTGATTTCTGCTTTCTTGAATTCTTTGAGTTTTGCTCTTCCTCTAGCTTTTTAAAAAGGCAGTTAATATCATTGATTTTTCAGCCTCTCTTCCACTCTAGTATATGTAATGAAAGTGATAAATTGCCCTGTAAGTATCTTTCCTCCCTCCCTCCCTCCCTCCCTCCCTCCTTCCTTCCTTCCTTCCTTCCTTCCTTCCTTCCTTCCTTCTTTTTTCCCCAAGAGACAAAGTCTACCTCTGTTGCCCAGACTGGAGTGCAGTGGTGTGATCATAGCTCACTGCAGCCTCTAACTCCTAGGCTCAAGAGATCCTCCTGCCTCAGCCTCCCAAGTAGCTGAGATTACAGGCATGCACCACCAGGCCAGGCTAATTTTTAAATTTTTTGTAGAGACAATGTGTTGCCCAGACTGCATTTTTTTTCTTGATATGTTATAACTTCATGGTTACTCAGCTTAAAATATACTGATTTTCATTATGAATTATTTCTTTAAAAATTTTACTTCTTATTCAACTCATGCTTTGTTTAGAAATACATTGCTTGCTTATCCAGGTGGGCCAATATTTAAAGGATAAGGGTCATTTAAATGTGAAGGAAAGAGGCAGAATACTTAGTGTCTGAGCAATGCAGCATGGGGAAGACTCTGCCGTGGCTGGCTTTGAAGGTTGAAGAGGGTGGGGCCACAAGCCAAGAAATGGCAGCTCTACAACTTGAAAAGGTAAGAAAACGGATTCTCCTGTGCAGCCTCCGGAAAGGAACACAACACTGCTGACATCTTGATTTGGGCCCAGTGAGACCCATTTCAGACTTCTGACCTTCAAAACTGTAAGATAGTAAGTTTGTGGTAATTTGGTACAACAGTAATAGGAAACCAATAACACCTAGTATATTTATTGGAGCCTTTCTAAGGTGTGGCGTTACCTTTTTATCTCCCATTCCATGGAACTTTAAATTGTGTCAGGTACTTTAAGGAGAAAACCGGACCTTTGCCAAGCTCAGTTCTCTGTACCTCCCTTTTCACTGGGGTCTTGCCTCCACTTCTGTTTTTCCAGCCTTGAGACTGCCTTGAGCTCTGCTCGTTTCTCTGTAGTGCAGCAGTGGCCCTCTGCTCAGGCAAAGCCAGAAGTGGCTCATTTATAATTGTCCTGGCTCTTCGTTCATTTATTCATACCTTTGAGAGGAAATAGGGTCTATAAGGGCAGAGACCACCTTTTTCTCATTCAAAATTCTAATCCTAGGTTGGAAAATCATGACTGGTTTAATATAGGGCTAAAAAAATTATCAAATAGATCATCAATAAGTGCACATAAATGTCTCAAAAGTTGAGGAATCCTCTGCAGGCCTGTGGACAAAAACCAAATAGGGTCCAGAGGTGACCATTCCTTCAAAGATTAATGATCCACCTAAAGCTAACAGCCCAAATCCAATAGGGGCCAAATGCTCCCTGACCCCAGAGTGGAGCAAACTCTGAAAAATTCCTATGTACAGGGACAAAGTCATATTGCAAAGAAAAGACATCCAAAGTGCTAAAGTCATCTCTTTGCTTTGGCACAGGCTCTCACAAATAGCAGAGCAGAAGGTTAGATGATTAGATTGTAGAAAACAATTTAAAGACTTCATGGGGAGGATGGTCTTTGGAAAACTAGGGATTTGTAAATTTATTGTGAACTGTATACCAGGCACTGTGCTTTCCAAATATTAGTTTATAGTAACCCCATAAAGTAGATGCTATTGTCATCCCCTTTTTATACAGAAATCGAAGCACAGAGAGGTTGAGTTACTTGCCCAAGTTTAGATAACTAGTACATGTCAGAGCTGGCATTCAAACTAGGCAGCCTGCTTTCCATAGTCCATGCTCTTCCTCATGTGGCCTTTGACATTTCTCTCTGGAGCATTTCACACTTTCTCCTTTCCAAGGAATCTTGTAGTAATAAGGACAATTTTTGCAAGGGCAACACATTTCTTTAGACTGTTGCCAAGTTCAGAATTGGTTAGGTTGGCACTAGCTGTCTTAAAAGATAAAGCACCACAATCTCGGTGGGTTAACACAGTAGGAGTTGACTTCTTACTAACACAAAGCCCCAGTGGCAGCAGTGGTGGTGATTTGTTAGGGTGGGAGTGGGGCGTTCACCTTCATAGCTCCATTCCACCATGCAGATATCGGGCTTCCGAGGATGCTCCATTTCAACATGTGGCTTCCAAGATTACCCTGTGTATGACATCCAGATGACAGACAGAATAAGGAAGAGTACAGAAGGTAGTGCAAGAAGTTTTCATGATCAAGCCCAGAAGTGATAAAGATCTCTTCTACCTATATTCTACCAGCCATAACTGGATCCCACAACCCCACCTAGTTGTAAGGAAGATGGAACTGGAATCCCTGACTGGGCAACTACTTCCCAGCAACAGCACAATGCTGTGAAAGGGGAGCACAGTGTTGGGTCTTTTGTCTTAGTTTGAGTTCCCCCAGAAAACAGACGTTTTGACAAGACTTTTCAGTCTTGTTTTATTCGATAACTAAAGAAACACAGGTAAGAAAGTGAGGAAGTAAGACCAGGAGAGAGAGGCATCCAAAGGATGTGTTAGCAAGTCAGTTACCACGGTGGAGACTGGGGCTTAATTCCACTGGCAAACTGTGGGAGCCAGAGTAGAATATTCCATCCAAGGGGCATGCAAACAAGGATTTTTGTGTACCAACTCCTATCAGCCATTGTTTGAGGGTTTTCCCCCCATGGGCCATAAATCCACTAGCTCTCCCACCTACTGTGCAGGTGGCCCAGCAGACTCCTGGTGCCCGAGAATACCTTCACGCAAAGAAACACAGATGCTGGCAGTTTGAGGTTTCCTGATGTGCGTAAGAGTGCTGGGGGTGAGGATATAGGGAGGGGACTCTAAGGGGCTGTTACATGGTCTCTGCCAGAATCCACAAGTAACACATAGACTAAAAAGACACATTTCTGTCCCTCCTTGCCCAAGCACACACCCGATACACAATGGTAGGGACGGGACAGAATAACAACAATAAAACCTCCTTTCAGAAAGGGGAAGAGTGGAGACCCATAACTGCCACTGGTCAGTATCAGTTTTGAAGTTGGGGGTGTGCACGGGTAGGTCCTCAGTTGGAAGTTCTGATTAGGTTAGATTCTGCTCTCTGAAGGGGCTCCTTTGCTCATTGCTCTCCACGGTCCCTGGCACCTTCTTCTGAGAGTGTCTTCCCTTTCTGTTACCCTCTGTAGCCACATCTGAATGGGGTATTGAGGAGTTTGTACTTCTTGGGGCTGCATGATGTTCCCCCCACTCATCACGTGCAAGCTTGACGATTGTATCAAAGTTTGAAAATTCCAGGTTTCTGGTTTGGTTCAGAAAGCAATTATCTCAAAATTTTTTGTAACCTTTAGATCTATTTGCTTCCAGTTTCATGTGGTAGCTGTCAACCTCAAATATACAAGACAAAGTCAAGGGCAAATCCCAGCTGATTCCACCAGTGAACATACATGACATACTTAGATTCAGACCATTTATTCCTTCCATAGATAGCAAGAAAAGAAGAATAAGTCAAAGGTTCCAGCTCCCTGGCACCTTGTCCCATATACCAAAAAGGACGACACTGAAACAAAAGGGGCTGATAACTGCAGTGTAAGTTATGGTACTCCACTGCTCAGGAGCCAAATCTTGGTGGCAGCTAGTGCTGTTATATTCTGCAGCTCTATTCTGAGGGGAGTGGGGCAGGGAGCACCATCTGAAACTGGGGGTGATGAGAAACTGTCTCATGACAGCCTCCCAGGGGAGATAGAAAGGTGAGTGGGAGATGGCCTCTGAGCAGCTCTTTAGAGGCCTTCTGTAAGGATCACAAGGTGTACTGCCAAGGCTCAGAAAAGCTGCAAATCAAGCCTTTGCCCCTGTGGATATGTGTAAGGTTGCCGGGAAGCCATGGCACAGCCATTTCCCTACGGTAGTAGCCCTCCCCACCCCCAATCTTTTCTAGACATAATTTCCAAGCCTCATTGCTATCCTTAGCCTCAGATCTCCCTCTCTCC
This sequence comes from Lemur catta, assembly GCF_020740605.2. Taxonomy (NCBI): domain Eukaryota; kingdom Metazoa; phylum Chordata; class Mammalia; order Primates; family Lemuridae; genus Lemur; species Lemur catta. Next base: position 166,877,105 of record NC_059128.1, on the reverse strand, counting down.
TCTCTCTTCTCTGTCTCTATTGATGGTGCTTACCTAGCTTGGGTGAGAGACCATACTTGCTAACTAGATCTTTCCCACATGGTTGGGTTGTAATGAACGTTTGTTCCTCAAAACCTCTCCCAGTTTTCTCTCTTGTTTTTAGCACCTAGACAAAGTCAGCTTTTCCAGTCTTGCAAAACCTCACATTTTCAGATTACTAAATTCCCTTTTTATAATAGGCCAATTCTTCCTGGAGCTTGCCTCTTTCTTATAATAATTGAACACAGCCAGTAGCAGCCAACGTGTGTGCTGATATTCTATTTTACCTCCTCTTCCCTAGAGCCCAGCAGACTCACTAGGCCTATGTTCTGGCTTCTGGGTTACTGAAGACAATAATTTAAGCAAATGTTTCGCCACTCAAAGACTATTTCTACAGCAATAAAGATCATGTAGTCATTTCACTTTTAAATTATACATTCACTTAGTTAGATATATTTATTCATTTGCAGCTTTGGAAACTTAAACATAAAGCCCTCTCACTCAAAGAAAATTTCTAATTTTTTTAAAATATTATCTATGTAGCAAAATATAACAAAAAAATAATAATATTCCCACCACCCATATTTTAGAAGTAACTATTTTGTCACATTTGTTTCCTGTGTTTTTTCATTCTACAAACAGATATATATAATGTTGCCTTTAATTCCACCTCAGGCAAGGTCTGGAGTGTCTGGCTCCAGGTGACAGAAGTGCCAGAGAAATAGGAAAGTGACCCAAAGTGCAAGGAAGGTGAGGGGAAGTCAATTCCCAAACCATAGCTTCTGAGGGCACATTGCAACCGGTTCTCATTTTCACCAAAATCTTCATGAATCACACACCCACATAATTGGCCTTCCATATCTGTAGGTTCCACATCTGAGGAGTCAACCAACAGTGGATTGAAAGTATTTGGAAAAAAATAAAAAATAACAAAAAGTAATATAAAATTTAAAAATACACTATAACAACTACTTACATAGCATTTACATTGTATTAGGTATTATAAGTCATCTAGAGACAATTTGAAGTATGCGGGAGGATGTGCGTAGGTTATATAAGGGAGTTGAGCATCCTCAGATTTTGGTATCTGCAGGGGGTCCTGGAATCAATCCCCCCAGAGACCAAAGGGTGACTGTAACCATTTCACCCTTCCCCAAAAGGATTTCTGTCCAAGCAAGATTTAATGTGAATCAGAATCCTCTGGAGGACACAGATTGCCAGCCTCGCCGTTGGAGCCTAAGAATTTTCATTCACAACAAATTCCCAGGTGATGCTGATTCTGCTGGTCCAGAGACCACACAGGAGACCCAGTGCTCTACCCATTTTCCAGGATTAGGCACTTCAGGGACAGATACAGACTGTCTCTGCTTATCTGGAGACTTGCCCCTAGTGCTGGTCTCCCACCCTAAAGACAAGGTCAACTCCCCTGCCTTCGAGTTCCAGCTGGCTCAAGCTAAAGGTGGATCTTATTTTCCTCCTCATCTTCATCAGCAGCATCTAGGAATCTCCTTCTCTCATGAGGGCTCTACTCTGCCCCAGAAATGCCAGGAATGGGCTCCTGCCCCGTGCGGACCTTCACACAGAGATGGGCAGGCAGCATATGCCAAGGAGCAGTGTGATGTGTAGGAAGGGCTCAAGTTTTTCATTATCCCGCCTCTTCTCAAGCCCAGGTGCAGCCACTTCCTGGCTGTGATGCCCTGGGCAAGTCACACAGTCCCTGAGCCTCACTTTCCCCATCTGCACAACCTGGGACAATGATGCCTACATACTATAGAGTTGCTGAGAAGAGTAAATGGGAATAGTGCAAGCAGGAGTCCTTTGTTAACTGTTAAGTATCCCACAAACATTATTACAGCTTCAGGACAGATTTGCATGTTAACAATTCATTGTCGCTTCTTTTTTTTCCCCACCTCCAGTAATTTTTGTTTGTTTTTAAACTTTCCTTACCCTCTCCCCAGCAATAAGCCTTTACCTTTGAGCCCCAGTGTTACTGATTATGACTCACCTTTGTTAAAGAAAAGATTATTTAGTGATACTTATTAAAGCACAGTAAGACTGACTTTTTTCAGGACCATCAGGATAGGTATAGCGACCACAGCAATGAGATTTTGTATTGGAGGAGAGAAACTGGACTCAACTCTGAATACAGCACGGGCAAATGGGAATTTATAGTCATGGAGCAAAAGGGAGGAAGGTGGGGGTTACTGGATGGAAAATTACTAAGAGGTAACAGCAGGAGTAAGGAGATTCTGTCTAAATCAACCTAACAGGATTCTGCTGAAGATAGGTCAAGGGTGATCAGACATCACATGGGGGTGGTGGAGAATGAGGAACTTGATTAGATATAGAGGGCAGAGGTTTCTAATTGGATTTTCCAAGGAAGCGAACAGATAAACTCAGAAGTTTCAGAAATCTGACTAAAGTTTGGCCAAGCAAAGAATCTTTGTCACTTTCTATGGGTATTTGCAAACACTTAGACTCAAGCTGCTCATTACCATCTTTAGGCTCTAAAAAGAAGAATAAAAGCCATCAAGGTACATGGCATTAAACTCATACATACTTAATTCAAAATCATTTTCTCAATCAGGCTGCTCACGCCTGTAATCCCAACACTTTGGGAGGCAGAGGTGGGAGGATTGCTTGAGGCCAGGGGTTCGAGGTTACAGTGAGCTATGATCGTGCCACTGCACTCCAGCCTGGGTGACAGAGTGAGAATCTGTCTCAAAAAAAGAGAAAAAAAAAAGTCTCAATTTCTGTAGTCAAGAATACAATGGAGAGAAGCATTTAACTAATCAGATTATCACCGGTTATCAATGAGCTAAGGTTCTGCAGGCCTATTTTATGCCCTCTCTCTCTGCTCTTTGCTGCTTAAACATTAGGTTCCATCCCAGAATCTCCCCAATACTTAGGCAGATCCACAGAAAGAAAATGGAGCCGACCATTGAAGAGGAGGGGGAGAGACCACTGACAAAGATCCCTTGGCATTAGCTATGTAATTCAAGTCATCCCGAAGTCTCTCTTCCCTCCAGATTTTTTGGCTGTGATAGGTGGTGATTATATTCTTGCTATGCTGGAGGGAAAGCAACTCAGTCCGTAGAGTCAGCAAGACCTGGATGCAGTCTTAATTTTACCACTTACTAGCTGTGTGACCTTGAACACACCATTTAATTCTCTAAGCCTCAGTTTTTACATTTGTAAAATGGAACTACCACTATTTGCCTCGTGGAGTTGTTTTGGATACTATATGGTTTCTCGTGCACTGACTGATGTTAAGGCGGGTGTAAAGTAAGTATCTATTGAGGAAATCCGCTCTTGCTCTGGCTTCATTTTTCAATGTATAGGACTTCCACTAAGGAGTACTCCGGCCTGTGGCCATGTCCCCTGAACCGCGGGCGCAGGGCCAACTCCCAGCAGAGGCTAGACCCGGCCTTCACAGCCCTAAACCCCAGGGAATCCGAGAGCGACTTCCCCAGACCCCCTCCCGCTGCCGACCGCCCACCACCGCTTTTGACATCTCCGCCCTCCGGCTACAGCTGACGAGTACGTCACTTCCGCCGGAAGCGGCCGGCGCGGGCGCGCGGTTGGCGCGAAAGTCAGTTCCCGGCCTATGCAATTTCCGGATTCTCCAGCGTTTGCTTCGGGCTGGGGCCCCGGCGAGTGGGGGCGGGGCTGTGCGCCCGGCCAGCGCGCGACCCCAGCCGCCGTCCTGCGGGCCGCGCGCCCCTCCGCTCGCTGCCGGAAGACCACCGGGCTCCATCGGGGTGAGTGAGGCCCCAGTGTGGCCTTCCGGGCCCCAGTTTACTGCCCTGGTAACCGGCCCGCGGAGCGGCAGGTGGGCCTTTGACGCCGGAGAGGACGTGGCTTCGGTGATTCGAGAGCCAGGCCTTTTCCTGGAGTTGGGGAGCAGGAGTGTCCGCCCTTTTGCGGGGCACGACCCTGCTAACCTGCTTTCGTGTTTATGTTTAAAATCCGTTTATTGAGGGATGAACGAACTTCGCAGGCCGCGGGTACCGGCAGGGCCGATGCTCTCTGTGTGTTCTTAAGCCAGGTGCAATTGAGCGTCCATGTCTTAGAGCCCCCATAGCCAGGGCCCTCAACGTTCTCAATTCAGGGACATTAGTTTCATTCTCTGATTTGCAAGGATTGGTGTTGTCATCTTTTTCCTTGACTTTACCCACATTCCAGGGTTTCTTAGAAACGTCGTGGATGAATTCCTGGGCAAGGCCAGAATGCCTATCCTTAGGCATTCCTGTCTGCACAGAGAAATAGGTGGGTTAAACATATAATTCCATACATAATGTGTTTTCGTTCTTGTTAATGGTTCTTTTATTTTGACAGTTCAGAAATGTCCAGCAATGTCGAAGAACCGTTTTTTGTGAAGTTTTTAAAGTCTTCAGACAATTCTGAATGTTTTTTTAAAGCTCTTGAGGTAAGAATAATTGAAAAAGTCTTGTTTAATGCTGTGAATTCATTTTGTTTTTAAGTGTTTTTGATGTTAGGCTTTATGTCTTAGACATAGATATTTTATTTTCATAGTAGTTTTAATGTAGTCTAATATAAATATATCATTGTTACATATTTTTGAATTGATGTAAGTATATCATTATTATGTATTTGGGGGGGCTTGAAATCTATTATGACATTTCTGTTTAATGTGGCTAATCTGCAGTTCTTGGAAATTAAGTTGCTTTCTTTTGTTTCCTAACCATAGTGTTGAAAAAATTTGAGTCAGTCATGGGCTGGTTGCACTTCAGTATTTTTTGGTTAACTGTTAAAAAGTATGTTTAATTGTATACAAGATAATATGGATGATAATAGGGGTGGTGTAGAGCCTTGCAGCTCAGATCCCATCAGCATGGCCTGGGAGTTTGTCAGAAATGCAGAATCTTGGGCTCCAACCCAGACTTAATCAATTAGAATCTGCATTTTTAACAAGATCCCGAGCACACATTAAAGTTTGAGAAGTAGTCGTAGTAGGTTTTTCCTTAAAGTTCATTTATTCAGCAAATATTTATTGAATGCCTACGATCTGATAGGCACTGTTCTATTACTTGAGATGCATCAGTGATCCAACAAAGATTTCTGCTGTCTCAGAGCTTACATTCTAGTAGGAGGAAATAGACATTAATCAGACATGATTAATGAACAAACTATATAGTATGTTACAAGGTGCTAAGTGTTACGGGAAGACAAAAAAGCAAATCAGGTTAAGGGATTCCAGAGGATGTTTGTTGCAGAGGAAAGAGAAGTGAAGGTTACAGTTTTAAAGAGTGTGATCAAGGTAGGGTTTATAGAGAAGATATTTGAATAAACGTGAAGGAGGTGAGATAGCCATGCAGATATCTAGGGAAGAAGGTTTCAGACAGAACAGGCATGTACGGGCCCTGGAAGGGTGCCTGTAGTGTCTATGTAAGATTAGTGTGTAGTGAGCAAGGGGTGAAGGAAGAGTATTAAGGAATGCTTCAGAGAGTAAGGGTAAAGAGATCATGTAAGACTTTGACTTTTTCTCTCAGTGAAATGGAGAGCCACTGGAGGGTTTTAATCAGAAGAGTATCATGATCTGACTTATCATTTTAAAAGAGTTACTCTAACTATTTAACACAAGGACTTCAAAATTGGTTCAGAAAAATATTTGAGTGCTTACGTGGGTGTCAGGATATCATGGCATACAGGATATATCATGAAACTTCCAGGGGAGAGATATAAAAGCTATACATATATATATAATGTTATTTTTTTATTCATAAAATAGACTAAATGGGTAGGGAAGGGTATTTTAAAAAGCATAATCAGGAAAGGCATCTCTGAAGAGGTGACATTTAAGCAGACCTGAATGAGGGACCAAGTCAGGTAAAGAGCTGGGAGAAGAGTATTCTGTGTTGCGCAGTCAAGAGCAAAGTCTCTAAACGAGCTTATGCTTAGCTTGTTCCAGGCTTATCAAGAAAGCAGGAGTGGCTAGAGTAGAGGAAGCAAGGGAGATGAGAGGTAAGAGGTAAAAGTGGGGGATAGGCAGGGGCCAGATGGTGTGGTCTTGTAGGCCATAGTAAGTAATGTGGATTTTATTCTGAGTGTGGTGGGAAGCCATCAGGGCATTTTAAGCAGAGAGTGACATGATCTGACTTGTGTTTTCAAAAAGATTGATAGCTGCTCTGTGGAGAACAGTGGGAGGGAGAAAGAGACCACTTGGGAGGCTTCTGCAGAGGTCTAGGTGAGAGATCATGGTGGCTTTCAACAGAGAGAAGGCTGGACTTGGGGTGGAATTTGAAGATAGAGTTGATTGGACCTAAATACAAAGGACTAATTACAGGTACATTCTTTATTTTTTCTTTCAGTCAATAAAAGAATTCCAATCAGAAGAATATCTTCAGGTTATTACAGAAGAAGAGGCATTGAAGATAAATGAGAATGATAGATCACTTTATATCTGTGACCCTTTTAGTGGCGTTGCCTTTGATCGCCTCAAAAAGGTTTGCTAACTTCTAGTGTGTTCGTTTGGTAGTCTGTTTTTTGTTTTGTCTTTGCTTCAGTGGACATAAAATCTTTACTGATCATGAAATATTAGACAAATTATGAATACATTGGAATTCTTTTGGTTTAGGGAGACCAGAATAATATTTTTTAAAGGCTAATTATGTTACAGTAGGCTTTCATTATATGTCATTTTTTATATTTCAGGGGATATAGCTTCACTTGGTATAAGTAAACCTATGGTAATGAAGCATTTTAGTGATGGACTTTACTTAAGCTCAGTTTGACTGTAATTTATTTCAGGGAGAAATAACAAAGAGTAGGAAAAGACCTCAACATAGTGTTTGGTAGCTTTCTATCTTTCCTATGTGCTCTTGCACACAGAATTTTAATATCTATATCTTGTATAGGGTCTGAAAAATTATATCCTAGAAGGAAGCATTTTTGGGATCAATATTGCTAATAGATCAATGAGCCATCTTATTTCTTTTTGTTGATTCTAGAGTCTACTGACTCATTACTTTTTTGGTGTCTGGACAAGAGAGAAGCATTGAAATAAAAGTAAACTGGCTGTAATTCCATCCAGATTACACAGAGGTGATTCTTGTTTCAAGAAGAAAACATAGAAGAGTAGGTAGATGCAGTATTTGTATAATTTATGGAAGGTCTGTGTCGACCTTGCCAAGAGCATTGTTCTTTGCCTCCTTTTGGAAATACCACTGCTTGTCAGAATCAGTAACATTGAAACCAATTTTCTGTGGCATATGCCTGCTACTCGGGAGGCTGAGGTGGGAGGACTACTTGAGCTCAGGAGCGCAAGACCAGCCTGAGCAACACAGCGAGAATAAAAAATAAAAACAAAACCAAAAAAACTCATTTTCTAATGGCTGACCAAAAAGCGATAATCTTTTACCTGTAGATATTTAAATCAGTTCTGTAGTGGTGACTTTGGCAACTGGAGGGTTTTTAGATTGGCTTGAGTGTGGCTGTGTTGAGCAGGACCACCACCTTTCTTAAGTCAGTATCAGTGAAAATTAAAAGTTATTCTTTGAGTTTAACCTGTAGTATTTTAGGAAAAATTCTTTGTGGGTTTTCTTAGAAAGACATTGAGGTGCAAAGTATTTAAAACCCAAATGTTGAAACTGCCTAGGATTATACATTTTCTTGTGACATAATAGGTAGTTTACAGGGGGCCACTTATAGGCTCTTATGCTTTTAAGTTGCTTCTGCATTGCCTGGGTGCTTCATTTGAAAAGGATATATGGATATTTCCTGTTTGTTATAGCATAAGATTGTTGCATTAAGATGGTGTTTGTTTCAGAGGTCAAAATTTTAATGGCAGTTTTGACTGAGAGGGACCCTTGTAGTTTATTTATTTTGCCAGCTTGCATTGTTTGATTTACTTTTTTGTGTACATGTTTAATGTATAGTGTGTAGTGTGTCTGAGAAATTATGTAATGGTCTTTATCTTTTTCTTATGACAATTTGCTGATTTTTCTGCAGTGGTCATCAAATTCTGTAAGGAATTGGTAAATACTATAAAATGTAATTTTGTAAGACTGATCTTTCTTAACTTACCAACCTTTTCTTTTTTTTTTTTTATAGCTTGGCTGCAGAATTGTTGGTCCTCAAGTAGTCATATTTTGTATGAAGCACCAACGATGTGTCCCAAGAGCTGAACATCCAGTTTATAATATGGTTATGTCTGATGTAACCATATCTTGTACAAGTGTGGAAAAAGAAAAAAGGGTAGATGTTGAGAGGAATATCATGATTGATCAATTTATGTATCTGTCAATGTGTTTATCTCTCTCCCCGCACTTAATTATTCACTGAGTAGGAGATACCTTGAAAGACCTTGTATTTAGTGTTCCTGACTTTTAGCAAAGTTCAATACACAACCACACTGTGTGTGTGTGTGTTTTTTTTTTCCCCAATAAATTGAGTATAGTGGAATCCATTTTGTTGAACAGTGGCTAATTGAAGTTTTCTGTTTTAATTTGAAACTATTTTCCTGGCTGGGTATGGTGACTCATGCCTGTAATCCTAGCACTCTGGGAGGCCAAGGCGGGAGGAACACTTGAGGTCAGGAGTTCAAGACCAGCCAGAGCAAGAGTGAGACCCTGTCTCTACTAAAAATAGAAAAAATTAGCTGGGTTGGTGGCACATGCCTGTAGTCCCAGCTACTCAGGAAGCCGAGGCACGAGGATTGCTTCAGCACAGGAGTTTGAGGTTGCTGTGAGTTAGACTGAGGCCATGGCACTTTAGCCTGGACAACAGAACCGAGATTCTGTCTCCAAAAATAAAAAAATTAAAAAAAAGAACTGTTTTCTCTAACCAGTCAGTGAGCTTGTTTTTGAGTCGCTTATATACTTTTTTTTTTTTTTTTACCGTAGATGGATAATCTTTAAAGAAAAGATTCTAAGAGAGAGTTACATAAGAGAAAATTTTACATATTATTTAGGTATAATTTATATTTAAAAATGTATAGCATATAAAAATATAATCTTTGTTATAGAAGCAACATAGTTGAATAAATTCATGAAGTTGAAAGGGATAAATATAGGAAATTAATTATTTTTCAAATTATAATTTATATTCATCTTACTCCCAAAAAATAATTTGGTTTATTATTTAACTTTATAATGGTACAAAACATTTGTGTATTCAAGCTGTCAACAGCAAAATATATTTATGAGATATTGTATAAAAATGGGAGAGACATTGTTTGATTCAATACTTAACGTGTTTTCTTTTGGGGTTGCAGGATGAAGTTCATAAATATGTACAAATGATGGGTGGTCGAGTATACAGAGACCTTAACGTATCAGTAACTCACCTCATTGCAGGAGAAGTTGGTAGCAAAAAGTATTTAGTGGCTGCAAACCTAAAGAAACCTATTTTGCTTCCCTCTTGGATAAAAACACTTTGGGAAAAGTCACAAGAGAAGTAAGATATTTATTTATTTTCTAGATTTGAAAAAAATGATGCATTCAGTCATTTTGGCCTTCTCTGGGTTTTCATAGGGGAAGCTTTATGGTATCCTCTTTGGATTTGTTATTCAAGGACAGAAATGGGGTCATTACTCTTCTCTATTGAAAACAGAAGAGCAGAATCTACAAGCTCTCATTATCAAGATATAAGTTGACAGCATGAGCTATTGGTGTTAGCATTAGCTACAGGGTAAGGAATGCTTTGAAAATAAATGCAGGAAATGTTTCTAAAATAATTGAGAAAATCAGTTTGGCAGCTCTGGCTCTTACGTTCCATTATCCTCCAACACTATATATATTAAGATAAGGAATGAATTAGCCATTTTGGCAGTCATATTCTCTCCCCAAAAGGGGTATCTATAAGTATATTCATATATAAACATGTAAGCCGTCAACTGAGATGTGATCAGTAAAGAAATGTAAATTGAGCCCATTTTATGCATCTGGCCTGAGCTAGGCCTTAGACGTAGGTAGCAAGCAAAACAGGGATAGCATCCCTTCATTTATGGAGGTTAGAATCTATTTTAAGGGGCACTCTTAAGTTTTCCCTGAAATTAGATTAACAACCGAGTACCACAAAATGGACATTTTTCTGGGCTTGTTTTCAACACTATATTAAATATGTCTCCATGTTGGCAACCCTAATTCCCAACCTGACTACATTGTCAGCACATCTGCCTGGTATAGCAACAGAATGATAGTGATATTTTTGTTGGTATTCTGCCAAAAATCATTCCTTTTACTTATCTAGTATAATGGATTAAAAAGTCCAACCAAAGATCCTTTGGGTTTTGAAGTAGAGATTCAGACTTATAATTTTGGAAAATAAACCGCTTTGACCAGCAAGGGCCTAGAGTTAATGAAATATATATTTTTCTCTTAATTTTATTTGAGAGATTCTATCTGAAACATTACTTTTTATTAGAGATGTGGTATTGAGCTAGATGAGCAATTAAGAATTATGAGTGTGTTTGTTTTCCTTTTCTTAAAAATGATTATAAATCTTAAACAGTGATGACAACAGTAGTGATATTTGTGTTGTCATTATCTGGTAAATTTAAAACTATCTGGGAAATTTAATATGTTTTTTTTTTTAACCGTTTGTTTCCCCCAGAAAAATAACTAGATATACCGATATAAACATGGAAGACTTCAAGTGCCCTATTTTTCTTGGTTGCATAATCTGTGTGACTGGCTTGTGTGGCGCAGAGAGGAAGGCAGTTCAGCAACTGACAGTTAAGCATGGAGGTCAATACATGGGACAACTGAAAATGAATGAGTGCACACACCTCATTGTGCAAGAACCAAAAGGTAAAACTATGCTTTGTGAATGGACAAATGCAAAATGATCTGTAGTATTTAACATTTTGAAATCTTTTAAAAAAATTTTAAATTTTTAATTATTATGGATACATAATAGTTATATATCTTTATGGGGTACATGTGATGTTTTGATACAGGCATACAATGTGAATTAATCAAATCAGGGTGATTGGGGTATCCATCATTTCAGATATTTAACATTTCTTTGTGTTAGGAACATTCCAGTTTCACTGTTTTAGTTATTTTAAAGTATACCCTAACTTATTGTTGATTCTAGTCACTTTGTTGTGCTATCAAATATTGTCATTCTAACTATGTAACTATATTTTTGTACCCGTTAAGCATCCCCACTTTATCCTTACCTCCCCACTACCCTTCCCATCCTCTGGTAACCATCATTCTACAATCTCCATGAGATCAATTGTTTTTAATATTTAGCTCCCAGGTATGAGTGAGAACATACGAGATTTGTCTTTCTGTGCTTGGCTTATTTCACTTAACATGATGTTTTCCAGTTATATCCATGTTGTTTCATATGGCAGGATTTTAACTTTTTTTTTTTTTTTTTTTTTTTTTTTTGAGACAGAGTGTTGCTTTGTTGCCCTGGCTAGAGTGAGTGCCGTGGCATCAGCCTAGCTCACAGCAATCTCAAACTCCTGGGCTTAAGCGATCCTACTGCCTCAGCCTCCTCAGCCTCCCGAGTAGCTGGGACTACAGGCATGCGCCACCATGCCCGGCTAATTTTTTCTATATATATTTTAGTTGGCCAGATAATTTCTATTTTTGTTTAGTAGAGACGGGGTCTCACTTTTGCTAAGGCTGGTCTCGAACTCCTGACCTCGAGCAATCCACCTGCCTCAGCCTCCCAGAGTGCTAGAATTACAGGCGTGAGCCACCGCGCCCGGCCGTTAACATTTTAAAATCTTTATAGAACATCTTTTGCTTCTAACATGCCTTTAATCTCATATGATATTGTTTTCTCTAAGACCTTGAAAAAGATAGTCTAGATAATATTCTATAGAAAAATTATTTGAACATCCTAGTGTTTATCCAAGTCATTGAATAAATATAAAAAAAACAAAAACTTCTAGTGATATTTTATCTAAGCTTACTGTTAGATCTTTTGATTTAAAAAAATTCCTCACACAGTTACCAAATACTTAAAAGAAGTTTGGCTTTGGGAGGCCAAGGTGAGAGGATTGCTTGAGGCCTGGAGTTTGAGACCAGCCTGAGCAAGAGCAAGATCACGTCTCTACAAAAAACAGAAAAATTATACAGGTATGGTGGTGCTCACGTGTAGTCCCAGCTACCTGGGAGGTGGAGGCAGAAGAATCGCCTGAGCCCCAGAGTTTGAGGTTGCTGTGAGCTATGCTGACCTTGCTGCACTCTAGCCCTACAGCCTGGGCGACAGATCAAGACCCTGTCTCAAAAACAAAAAAAAAAAAGAAAGAAGCTTGAGGTGAATAACAAGAAAACCAATAGATATAGCTAAATGACATCTCTAATGACTAACTTAAAAGGCTTGTGTTATTTTTTAATTGAATGAACTGCAAGTTTTAACTTGAAGATACACCTTGCAGAACATGTGGCGGTACAAAAGGAAAAAGACATTACCAATGAGAACACTTTGAAATTACTGTTAATTTCAGTGTTCTATAAACTTTATTCAAGAGAATTTTTTTATCAGTACTCCTAAAGTATATACAAATTGATTAGTTTTGTTAATGTTTTTATTATTAATATCTCTCTTTAAGTCTGTACTGTGTTTTACTAAGCTCCCTAGATGAATAAAATTTGAGAAAAAAAATAAGGTTAATGGTAATTGTCTTTAAGTCAGAACTTTGGGTATAGCCAATTATGAGAGAATGATTGTGAGTAGAGTTGTATTGCTATTGCTTTTCAGAAGCTGAAGACAGTTTAATGTTGACTCTCAAGAATGTCAAACAAAACCTTTCATATTACATATTGATCTCAATTTCTCTGTGATACTGTTTCAAAATGTATTATGTTAAAGGTTTTTAAAGTTATAAGAAGATATATGTTTTTAATGTAATTTATCTATTTGTCTATCTTGGACTTGAATTAGAATCCTGTTGACATTGGAATAATCTATTTAAAGTTGGGATTTATTATTAATATATTGGATACACTTACAATTTGCACAGTTGTCTTATACATTCTTGTTAAAACCATATGATCATTCTGTGAGTTATCACCATTTTACAAATTAAGAAACTGGTTTAAAGAAATTAAGTGATGGAGCCTATATGCAAACCAAGTCCAGTATTATTTCATTTACCCCACAGTTGCTCCTATCTTCGTGCAATTTGTACAAAAGATAAACCACCTCACACAGCATGTGTATTTACACAACAAATAGAAAATATAATTAGGTAATCTAGGATATTACTTTTTAATATACTATGTAATATACTGTTTAAAAGTAACTTTTACTTTTGTTTCTGGTAACTTTAGTTTTCTTATAGGTAGGTTTTTTAAATAACCTATTAAAATTTGAATATTTCTGCAAAGAGATTTTAATGGTTTACATTTCTCTATCTTTCTTGCTCTCTCTGTTTCTTTCTTAATGAACACAATAGGTCAGAAATATGAATGTGCCAAGAGATGGAATGTACACTGTGTGACCACACAATGGTTTTTTGACAGTGTTGACAAAGGTTTTTGTCAGGATGAATCCATATACAAGACCGAACCAAGACCAGCAGCCAAGACTATGCCTGATACTTCAACTCCTACTGGCCAGATCAACACGATTGATAGTAAGTCTCATTAAGATTAAAATAAACAATTATTTTTCTATGTAAGAATTTTTTTTTCCCAAAATATTAAGGGGGTAAAAAGTTTTTGTTACTTGGATGTACTCTATAATGCTAATGTCAGGGCTTTCATTGTGCCTGCCATCAGGACAGTGTTGATAGGTAAGTTTTTATCCCCTGCCCCCTTTCCACCCTCCCTCTTCTTAGTTTCCAGTGTTCTTTATGTCTTTTTGAGCCCATGTGCACCCATCCATCAGCTCCCACTTTGTTTTTCCCTTCTTGAGATACTTCACTTCGAATAATGATCTCCGGTCTCATCCAAGTTGCTGCAAATGACATTATTTCATTCCTTTTTATGGATGAGTAGTACTCCATGGTGTGTGTGTATGTATTTAGAATACATTTGTTCTATCCACTCATCTATTGATGGGCACTTAGGTTGATTTCCTATGTTTGCAATTGTTGAATTGTGCTTCAGTAAACATTCGAGTGCAGGTGTCTTTTTGATAAAATGATTTCTTTTCCTTTGGGTAGATCCCCAGTAGTGGGATTGCTGGATCAAATGGTAGGTCTACTTTTAGCTCTTTGAGGAATCTCCATACTGTTTTCCATACAGGTTATACTAATTTGTAGTCCCACCAACAGTGTATAAGTGTACCTTTTTTTCTGCATCCAACCTGGCATGTGTTGGTTTTTGACTTTTTAATAATGGTCATTCTGACAGGGGTAAGATGGTATCTCATTGTGGTTTTAATTTTCATTTCCCTGATGATTAGTGATGTTGAACATTTTTTCATGTCTGTTAGCCATTTGTCTTCTTTTGAAAAAATTCTGTTCATGTCTTTTGCCTGCTTTTTGATGGGATTGTTTGTTTTTTCTTGATGTGTTGTTTGAGTTCTTTGTAGATTCTGGAAATTAGTTCTTTGTTGGATGTATAGTTTACAAATATTTTCTCCCATTTTGTAGATTGCCTGTTTGCTAATTATTTCCTTTGCTGTGCAGAAGCATTTTAATTTAATTAAGTTCCATTTATTTCTTTTGTTGCTGCTGTATTTGCCTTTGGGGTCTTAGTCATAAATTCTTTGCCTAGGCCTATGTCTAGAAGAGTTTTTCTTACATTTTCTTCTAGAATTTTTATGGTTTTATGCCTTACATTTAAGTCTTTTATCCATCTTGAGTTAATTTTTGTGTATGACGAGAGATATGGGTCCTGTTTCATTCTTCTGCATGTGGCCATCCAATTTTCCCAGCACCATTTATTGGATAGGGATTCCTTTCCCAAATATATGTTGTTGTCTGCTATGTCACAGATCAGCTGGTTGTAGCTATATGGTTTTATTTCTGGATTCTCTATTCTGTTTCATTGGTCTATGTCTGTGCTTTTATATTAATACCAGTACCATGCTGTTTTGGTTACTATAGCCCGTAGTATAATTTGTAGTCAGGTAATGTGATGCCTCCAGACTTGTTCTTTTTGCTTAAGATTGCTTTGGCCATTCGGATTCTTTTTTGGTTTCAAATGAAGCTTAGGATTATTTTTTTCTAGATCTGTGAAGTAAGACATTATTGGTATCTTGATGGGAATTGCATTGAATCTGTAAATCACTGGGCAGAATGGACATTTTAAGGATGTTGATTCTTCCAATTCATGAGCATGGGATATGTCTCAATTTATGTTATCTATGATTTCTTTCATCAGTGTTTTGTAGTTATCCTTGTAGAGATCTTTCACTTCCCTGGTTAAATATATTCCGAAGTATTTCATTTTATTTGTAGCTATTGCAAATGTTATTGAGTCCTTGATTTGACTCTCAGCTTGACTGTTATTAGTGTATGTAGAAATGCTACTGATGTGTGTACATTGATTTTGTAACCTGAGACTTTGCTGAATTTGCTTATCAACTCTAGGAGTCTTTTGGTGGAGTCTTTAGGGTTTTCTAGATACAGGATCATATTTTTGGCAAACAGGGATAGTGCAGCCTCCTCTTTCCCTATTTGGATGCCCTTTATTTCTGATCTTGCCTGATTGCTTTGGCTAGACTTTATCATGTTGAATAAAAGTGGTGACAGTGGGCACCTTTGTCTCATTTCAGTTTTTAGGGGAAATGATTTCAACTTTTCCCCATTCAGTATGATGTTGGCTGTGGGTTTATCTATATGGCTTCTATAATTTTGAGATATGTTTATTCCACTCCTAGTTGGTTGAAGGTTTTCATCATGAAAGGATGCTGGGTTTTAATGAATGCATTTTCTCCATCTAGTGAAATGATCATATGGTCTTTGCTTTTGTTTATGTGGTGAATCACATTTATTGATTTGCATATATCAAACCATCCTTGCATCCCTGGGATGAAACCTGCTTGATCATAGTGAATTATCTTTTTGATATGCAGCTGAATTCAGTTTACTGGTATCTTTTTGAGGATTTTTTGTCAGTGTTCATAAGGGATATTGGTCTATAGTTTTCTTTTTTTGTTGTGTCTTTTCCTGGCTTTGGTATCAAGGTGATACTGGCTTCATAGAATGAGCTAGAGAGGATCCTCTGCATCTGAGTATTATGGAATAATTTCTGTATGATAGGTGCCAGTTTTTTTGCAGGTCTGGTATATTTGGCTGTGAATCCATCTGGTCTGGGGCTTTTATTTGTTGGGAGATTTTTTATTACTGCCTCAACCTCGCTCCTACTTATTGGTCTGTCCAGGATTTCTGTTTCATCCTGATTTAGGCTTGGGAGGTTGTGTGTTTCTAGGAATTTATCCATTTCCTCTAGTTTGTGTGAATTTATCTATTTTCTAGTTTCTGTGCATAGAGCTTTTTATAGTATTCATGGATGAAATTTGTATTTTTGTGGTATCAGTTGTAATGTGTCCTTTTTCATTTCTGATTGAGGTTATTTGAATCCTTTCTTTTCTATTTCTGGTTAATGTAGCTAGAGATCTACTGATTTTGTTTATCTTTTCAAAGAACCATCTTTTTGTTTCATTGATCCTTTGTATTTCTTTGATTTCCGTTTCATTTAGTTCTGCTCTGAGCTTTGTTATTTCTTTTCTTCTTCTGGCTTTGGGTTTGGCTTTTTCTTTTTTTAGTTCCTTGAGATATGACATCAGGTTGCTACATTGTGATCTTTCTGTCTTTTTGATGTAAGCATTTTAGGCTATGAATTTTCTCCTTTGTGCTACCTTTTCCTGTAGCCCATAGATTTTTTGAAAACTTGTGTCCCCCTTGTCATTCAATTTGAAGAATCTTTTGATACTTCTTAATTTCATCTTTAATTTAATCTTTCTTCATTAATTTCCATCTTAATTTTATCATTGACCCAAGGATCATTCAGTAGCAGGTTGTTTAATTTCTCTGACTTTGTGTGGATTTGAGAGTTTGTCTTGGAATTGATTTCTAGTTTTATTCCACTGTGATCTGAGAAGATACATGGTACGATTTCAGTTTTTCTGAATTTGCTGAGATTGCTTTGTGGCCTAGGATAGGATCAGTCTTGGCAAATGTCCCCCATGCTGATGAGAAGAATGTATATTCTATAATTTTTGGGTAGAGTGTTTATAGAACACTCTATAAGTGTCTGTTAGGTCCAGTTGTTCCAGAGTTCCATTTAAGAACAGTATTTCTTTGTTTATTTTCTGCTTCAATGATCAGTTTTGTCAGTGGGGTGTTGAAGTCCCCAGCAATTATGGTGCTACGGATTATTTCTTTGCCTTGCTTTAGTGGAATTTGCTTTATGAATCTGGGAGCTCCTTTGTTAGGTCCTGTGTTAGGATTGTTACATCTTCTTGTTGAATTGCCCCCTTTATCATATAATGACTGTCTTTGTCTCTTGTTATCATTATTGATTTAAAGTCAGTTTTATCTGATAAGAGAATGGCTACACCAACTTTCTCTTGGTTCCCATTTGCTTGGAATATTTTTTTCCATCCTTTTACCTTGATTCTGTGTGTGTGTGTGTGTGTGTGTGTGTGTGTCCTTGCAAGTTAGATGGTTTTCTTGGAGACAACATATACTTCTACAGTGATTTTTCATCCCTTCAGCTGTTATTTAATTGGAGCATTATGCCCATTCATGTTGTGTTAGTATTGATATGTGGGTACTTACAAGAGCAGTGAGCTTTTAATTTTCAGGTGTTTTTACACTGGCGGTTATCTATTGCACTGTGTCATGTATAGTGTGTACAACTGAGCATTTCCTGGAGGGCAGATGTAGTAGTGACAAATACCCTTAGTGTTTCCTTGTCTGGAAAAGCCGTTATTTCTCCATTATTTATGAAACTTGGTTTTGCAGGATACAGAATTCTTGCCTGGCAGTTGTTCTGTTTAAGAAGACTAAAAATGGGGCCCCAGTCCCTTCTGGCTTGTAAGGTCTCTGCTGAGAAGTCTGTTGTTAGCCTGATGGTCTTTCCTTTGTAGGTTAGTTATTGCTTTTGTCTTGCAGCTTGTAGGATTTTCTCCTTCATTTTGACTTTGGCTACTTTGATGACTGTGTGTCTTGGAGATGTCCTATTTGCTATGAATCTTCCTGTTGTTCAATGAGTATCTTGTATTTGGATGTCTGTATCGCTGGTGATACTGGGAAAGTTTTCCTCAATAATTCTCTTGAACAGATTTTCTATGTTTTTTGCTTTTTCTTCTTTTTCCTCAGGGATACCTACCTATATTCGTATTAATATATTGGTTTGCTTTACATAGTCCTATATTTTTCTGAGTAATTGTTCATTCTTTTATCTGTATCTTTGACTGACTGGGTTAGCTCAAAAGCCTTGTCTTCAAGCTGTGAAAATTCTTTCTTCTGCTTGGTCTAGTCTATTGTTGAAGCTTTCTGCTGTATTTTGAAGTTCCCTAACTGACTCTTTCATTTCTTCAAGTTCTGTTGTAGCCTTATGTAGTTCTTATGTTGTCTATCTCTTTTCTTTTTTTTTTGAGACAGAGTCTCACTCTCTTGCCTGGGCCAGAGTGCCGTGGCATCAGCCTAACTCACAGCCACCTCAAACTCCTGGGCTCAAGCAATCCTACTGCCTCAGCCTCCCGAGTAGCTGGGACTACAGGCATGCGCCACCATGCCTGGCTAAATTTTTCTATTTTTAGTTGTTTTGCTAATTTCTTTCTATTTTTATTAGAGACGGGGTCTCACTCTTGCTCAGGCTGGTCTCGAACTGCTGAGCTCAAGCAGTCCTCCCACCTCGGCCTCCCAGACTGCTGGGATTACAGGTATGAGCCACTGTGCCTGGCCTGTTGTCTTTCTCTTAAGCGACTTTTTCATTTTTTTCATTCATATCCTGAAATATTTTTTTAGCTTCTTTGTATTGGCTTTCAACTTTCTCAATTTCATTCATCCTCTTTGCCATCTATATTTTGAATTCCATTGTTGACATTTTGACAATTTTCTTTTGCTTGGGATCTGTTGCTGTAGGTCTGTCTATCATGATCCTTTGGTTGTGTTGAATTAGCTTGTTTTTTCATATTGCCAGAGTTCTTCTGCTGGATTCTTCTCAGTTTAGGGCAGATAGGTTTGCAGCGCTCCTGTTGTTTGCCGGGAACTCTCCTACTTAGGTGGCGCTTTTGTCTCTTTTCTTGGAAGACTGATCCAGTAGGAGAGGGGTGGATGCACTGCGATCTTATAACGTAGCTGGTATACATTGTCTTGTTCCCCTGTGGTTGTCACAGTCAACACCGGTGCTGGATGATCTCCCTGTGGAGTGGTTGGTTCCTAGGCTGGTGTTGGAAGCGGGGGCAGGGGGCTGGATGAGTCCCTATCCATGGAGGCAGGTGTTGTGGAAGATTGCTCTGCCTGGACCACCACCCCCCATAGCGGCCGTGGTGGCTGCTTGGCAAGGCTATTTGGGCAATAGCCACAAGTGTCAGAGCTGTGGGCGTTCAGTCCACCAGGTCTAGACGTAATGGTGGTATGTGGCAGGGGGAGTGGTTAATGGCTGGGGTCCATGGTGGAGAGCTAGACTGCAGGCATGGCATTGGCAGTGCTGCTGGGTGTGGCCCACTAGCTGGTACGTGGAGCTGGGAGACATGGTCCGCCACTGGCCTGCAGGTCTGTCTTCAGGGTCGTGGGCCTCCACGTGGCATGCGAGTTCACAAGGGCATGGGCCTCAGTGCGGTAGTGCATGGGGTCAGTGGGTGGGGCCACGTGGGCTGGGCTGCTGGATGGCTGGGGCTCTCTCATCACCCAGGTCCGACTAGGGCTGCTACTGTGGGACGTCTCCAGTGGGGTGGCGCCCACTCCATTCAAACTCCCTGATGGAGGAGGGGCCTTGGCTCCCATTTACAGGCTTGCGAGATCACCTGCTCTCCCTGCCCAGCCAGGGGCTATGTGGGGGCAGTTGCAGTGAAGCCAATCCCGGTGTAGACTGAGAGCCCTGGGCCTGAGAGCTCAGCGTGGCGTCAGGGTGGCAACCCAGGAACAGAGGCCAGCAAGTCCCTGCTGAGCCTGCTCTCCAACGGATCTCTACTATATAGCCTCCAAGTAGTTCCCTGATCAGCAGGGAGGCCTGGGGTGGCGGGGGGACCCCCCTACAGCTCGAGTCATAGTGTCCACGTGGAGAGCTTCGGGCCCTGGGGTTCTCTCCTTTATCCCTTTACCACACGAAGGGGTCTCCCCCAGGTAACTTCCAATCTTGGTGAGTGGATCTCCCCATCCTGTCTCCTTTACTCTGAGCGTCTCCTCTCTCCTCTCTGATGATTCACTGTGCTCTCTCCAAGAGGGTCTATCCATAGATGGGCATCTACTTGCAACTTTGATCCTCTCCTTGACAAGCTGCGTGTGTGGGCTGCTTCTAGTCTGCCATCTTGGCCTCTCCACCGGTGTAAGAATTGATGTGTTAAAAGGATCACTGAGATAGGGAGTTTCTTTTTTTACTTTTTCCTTTTTTTTTTTTACTATGCTTCCAGGCATAATTGTGTAAGATAGCCAAATGATAAAAAGTCCAGAACTGCTGCTGATATTCGTTTTAGAATGAATGATTGCTTTGATATAATGAAAGAGATGACTAAAGAAATTAAGAACATTAATGGATAGAGACTTAAGATAAAAGAATTAATTTTTTAAACTTTACTGATATACAAATATTATTAATACTTTTTTATTTAGTATTTCACTGCAGTTGCTGTAGATTATCTGTATTAGTATAAAAATTAGTTTTTATTTTATAGATGCCATGTTGATGTAATGTTGTTAAAATTTTTTTTTCAAATGTGAGTATCTTTGACCTTAAAGCCAGCAACTTCAGATTCTTATGGGCAACAAGCCACTATTAAGAAAATGTATGAAATGTATTTTCATTTAAATAACATATGAGCCTTAATTTCATTTTCATTTTTCATATTTTGCCGTCAAGATTGCAATAATCACTTCAGAATCTTACTTTGGAAGTTGTTCGTAACATTTTATTTGTAAGAAAAGTTACAAATAAATTAGTAGAAAATATGTAATCATAATTATTTTATCTCCATACATTTATACATTTTTTTTTAATGTAGGTCGTACTCTTTCAGATGTCAGCCATATTTCCAACATAAATGCGAGTTGCATAAATGAATCAGTATGTACTTCCATTAGTAGCAAATTGGAGTCTACACTTGAAAATCTAGAAAATCTGGATGTCAGTTCATTTCAAGCACCTGAAGATTTATTAGATGGTTGTCGGGTATGTCTTTATTATGTAATAAATGCAGTAAGTGATAATATACGTTAGCACTCCCCAACCTGACTTTGAAGACCCTTCAGAATTGGGCCCTTCCTTATCTATGTAAACCCTCCACTTTAGCTAAACAGATGCGCTCACTAGACCATGTCTGTCCTTTGGCTGTGAACATCCCTTTGCCTGGGATGTACCTTCATCTTTTATCCTTCAAACTTCATCTTCTCTGAACCTTCCCAACAACATTAATTCCATCTACTATATTTTGAGAGTCTTAGTTTCTGAACCACTTACTGGATTTTTATTTATAAGTGTCATTTGTTAAGTGTTTATAATGTATTTGACACTTTTTTTTTTTTTTTTGAGACAGAGTCTTACTGTATTGCCCAGGCTAGAGTGCCATGGCATCGGCCTAGCTCACAGCAACCTCAAATTTCTGGGCTTAAGCAATCCTTCTGCCTCAGCCTCCCGAGTAGCTGTAACTACAGGCATGTGCCACCATGTCTGGCTAATTTTTTTCTATATCTATTTTTAGTTGTCCAGCTAATTTCTTTCTATTTTTTTAGTAGAGACGGAGTCTCGGTCTTGCTCAGAGCTGGTCTCGAACTCCTGAGCTCAAATAATCCGCCTGCCTTGGCCTCCCAAAGTGCTAGGATTACAGGCGTGAGCCACCACGCCCAGCCTGTGCTAATTATTTTTATATGTTATATATAATCTCATTAAATTCCCACAAATAATTCTAAAATGGATATTATCTTGAGGCTAAGACTTAGAGGATTAAAATTCTTTTTCAGCATCACACAGACATTGAGTGGCTAGGCATTCACTGCAAAGTCTGTATTCCTAACCACTAATGCCATGGCTTTGTTTGGTATCTCTCGGGTTACTTAATTTTTTAGTATATTAATAACTATCGTGTATGTTTTTTGATGGAAACATCATATGCTGTACTTTTTCAGATCTCATAGATGTGAATACGTCATATACTCCTATTTGTAGAATGCCTAAGCTATGCAGTAATTCTCAGAGCTTAGCAAAAATTTAATTGTATTTTATTGTTAACAAGGGAAATTGGGCAAATTACCTTAACATTCTGTACGTCTCCCATCCAAGTACTAAGCAGGCCCGACCCTGCTTAGCTTTGGAGATCAGATGAGATTGAGTGCATTTGGGGTGGTATGACTGTAGATGACATTCTATACTTCTAAAACTTAACCAACTTATTGGTAGAACAGAAAGTGTTTTGCATAATCTTTATCCTAGACTATACCAATTCTACATATGACTTAATTATTTTTTACTTACAGGACGTATATGATTCCTCTTTTTTGTTAAAATATATTCTAGTAATGGAGGTGATTTAGCTTGGGCTATAAATGCAGTTTGGAATAGATTTGTCATTCTTAAATTTTTTTAAAGACAACTTATCTAAAATAGAGGTGGAAAAGATTTTTGACTAAAAGTCAAAAGATATTGACTAAATTGATTTAAATATATACATTCTGATAGTTAAAAATAAATTGAAATAAATTATTGCACACGTTATCCTCAAAGCATCATGCTTAGTTCTTTGACTTATATTTTTGAAAAAGATACCTCAATTTATAGGTAAGAAAAATGGCTTAAAGAGCTGAAGCAACTTGCCTATAGTCATGTGGTTAATCATTGGCAGCTGAAAAACCATGATTTAAACCCAGGTTTTTAAAATTCAGACAGTTAACTATAGTTTATTTCTATAATTACTTTAAGATATACAAGTAGTAAAGCCATCAAAATTTAAGAAGTTACCTGCATTTTATTTTTATTTTATTATTATTTTTTCCCCATCAATAGAGAGACCCAGAGTTACCTCCATTTTAGAAATTGCTATGCACTAATATTCAGAAGATGTTGGATTCTGGCTTCTATTTCATTTATAGCCTCAAAGTACTTATCAGATATCCATTGTGGAAGATAATGCTATGTATGGGATTGTAAAGAAGTGATTTATAAAAATAGAAGTTTCAGAATTGTTGAAAATTCAGAAGTTTCAGAATACATTTTTTCGTATGTCTTAAAATGTACACAAGTTGTCCTATTTACACACAATGGACTTAGATATATGTTTTTAATAAATTTGTTTCTATTGAGAGAAATAAAGTATCTTAAATACATTAATCTAAAGTAATTATTTTCTCCCTTTGCAGATATATCTTTGTGGTTTTAGTGGCAGAAAGCTTGACAAACTGAGAAGGCTTATTAACAGTGGAGGTGGAGTTCGTTTTAATCAGCTTAATGAAGACGTAACTCATGTTATTGTGGGAGATTATGATGATGAACTGAAGCAGTTTTGGAGTAAATCAGCCCACAGGTTTTGTCAGTTTTTAGTTCAAAGCGATTTCTACTACTGATTTTTCTTAAAATTCCATATCCATGCAAGTATGGGAACCACATGGCAAGTGGGATGATGGTCTTTATGGCTTAACTAATACATATGTGTTGTTTTTGTAGGCCTCATGTAGTGGGAGCAAAGTGGTTACTGGAGTGTTTCACTAAAGGTTATATGCTTCCTGAAGAACCATATATCCATGCCAATTACCAGCCAGTGGAAATTCCAGTTTCAGATCAACCTGAAAGTAAAGCAGCGGTTTTAAAAAAGAAGAACAACAGCTTCTCTAATGAAAAGCATGAACAAGCTGATGAAGAACTGCTCTCTCAATATGTCAATAATAACTCCACAGTAGGTAAGAAATAATTGGTCAGTATTTGCAATTAGTAAGAAATATTTTAGTAGCCTAATATATATGTATGATTTCTGCCAAGTTTTCTAGATTTTAAGTTAAAATAACCTTTTTCTTTCCTTAAAATTTTGCTCTTAACCTTTTTCTGAGCAGGCAAGGCCCATAGGGCCCTGAACCCTTTGACCCCCTCTCCTCTCTTCAGCTCACCAGCTCCATTTTGATCTGTTACTTACACAGGCATTGCTTGGTTTGTGTCTGAGTCTGTAATGGCATGAGCTTTTTATTTAAACCTTTGACAGATACCTCTTACTGGATTATTGTGGTCTTTAATGCATACAGCACTGCACTGGGGACTATCACCTCAGTATGTAGTGTGACCAGTATAGTAAAGTAAATTGCCAGTGAAGAGTTATAAATACTGTTTCTTATTTTAAAAAATATATTATGAAATATTTAATATATCCAAAAAGATATAAAGAATACTATGATGTGTAACAATGCACTACTATCTAGCTATAAAAAATAGAACATTACCACTGTGCCAAAAGCCTCCTTTGAATCCCTCTCCATTTTCTTTATAGTTTATATCATATGTATATATCTGTAAACAATATATACATTATTTCATTTTGTATATATTTTATGTTACATAAATACCCTCTGCTCCCAACATGAAAGATACTCTTTTAATCCAAGTAACTAGTTATGAATATAGCACATGGCTATGTGAATATGCCACAGTTTATCCTTTTTCTCATGAATGGACATTTTTCTTAGGTCCCTGTTTTGCCTTTACAAACAGTACTGCTGAGATTATTCTTATGGATGTCTCCTTATATGCATGAGCAAGAAGTGTATAAACCCAAGAATGGTATTGTTGATTCATGGGATACGTACATCTTCAACTTTCTTACATAATGCAGATTGCTTTCTGAAGCGTTTGGCCTAGTTTACCAATTTACACTCAAAAAACAGTGAATAAGGGTTCCTATTGTTTCACATTCTTCCAACATACGGCATTGTAAGACTTGAAATATTGCCATTCTGATGTGTGTAAAGTAGGATCTCATTGTGGTTTTAATTTCATATCAAGATTGCTGTTAATAAATAAAATGGAGCATCTTTTTGAGCATTTTTTGCCCATAGTATTTTAAGGTGTCTTTTAAGTATTTGAATTTTTCAGTCTATTCATTTGTGGTTTGTACTTTTCTAATTTATATGAGAAGTTTCCCTGCTCTAAGGTCAAAAAGTTACTCTAGATATTATTTTAGAAGTTTTAAACTTTTGCTTTTTCACATTTGTATCTTCAGTCCATATTGATTTTGGTATATTTGACATGAAGTGTTCTAATTTTATTTTTATCCATACAGATAATCAGTTGTTTTCAACACTTTTTATTGAATAGTACATCATTTCTCCACTAATTTGAACTACTACCACTTTCATATATTAAGTATCTATTATGTGGAGATCTGTGTCTAGACTTTCTGTTCTGTTCCATGGAGATACTATACTGAGAAACTGTCTTATAATTACTTTGTAATATGTGATTGTTGTCTGGGATGAAAAGACCCTCCAATTTTCTTTACCAAAGTGTCTTAACTATTCTTGGCTGTTTGCTTTCATAGAATTTTTTTTTTTTAATTAGTTTGCCTGTTTCCACAAAATCAGTCTGGGAATTTGGTTGAAATTGTATTAAATTTATAATTTGGAGGAAAATTGACATCTTTACAATAAAAAAACTTCCTATCCATGAATATAGAATATTACCATATAATTTTATCTTTTCTGATATCTTTCAATAAAGTATAATAGCTGTATTCATAAGATGTTAGAATGCCATATTAGATTTACTCCTAGTTTTTTATTGTCTATCTATATTATGTTTATTTGTTCTTTTTGACATTTTAACTCATATCTTTTAAAATTACATTTTTTAACTGCTGGTATAGAAGAATAAATTGATATTTTGAATATTGAAAGAGTTCTATAATTTTAGCTCTTATGTTTAGGCCTTTGAATTTTATTAAGTACTTTTCCTGTGCTTGTTGGAATGATCACATGGTTTTTCTCATTTAATGTGTTAAAATTTTATTAATCGATTTCATATTGTGAAATCAACTTTAAATTCTGCTAGATATATTAATCTTTTGTACCTTAATGTATTTAGTTTACTAATAATTTATTTAAAATTTTACCTATTCTGTGTGAGGTTGGCCTATAATTTTCCTTTTCATGTTGTCTTTGTTGGGTTTTTTTATAAAATGGATTGGTGAGTTTTTTCCTCTTTTTTAATTTCGGGGAGAGTTTGTCTAAGCTTGGAGTTCTCTGATGCTTCAATGTCTAGTGAAAATTACCTGTCCAATTAATTGGTGATAGTGTTTCTTTGTGGGGAGATTTTGTAATACTGATTTACTTAATGAATATGTGACTCCTTAATTGTTCTGTTTCTTCTTTTGTCACCTTTGCTTAGCTATGTTTTCTAGGAAATTTAAAGACCAATTTTTATTAGTCTTTTTAACAAAGGAACTTTTGATTTTTTTGTTTTTATTTCATTTTTTTCTTCCTTATTTCTCCTCTAACTTCTTAAGTTGGATGATTCATTTATTATTTTGTAGTCTTTCTTTTTACGTATGTATATATTGCTATAAATTTCCCTAAAACTACTAATTTAACTAGTTGCATTTCACCAGATCTTAAATACAGCATTTTTGTAATTGTTCAATTCTAAATATTTTCTAATTTTATCATATCTTCTTTGACCTATGACATGTTTAGAAGGTGGCTTTCGTAAATGTTCTGTGCCTCAGAAACATGTTTTCTCTGATTGTTTGGAAGGTTTTATATATGTACATGGTATCAAATTTTGTCTGCTGTGTTAAACTCCACTGCTGTAATGGTAGCTTTGTCAGTTTCTTCATTTAGTTCTGTCAAATTTGTTTTTATATATATATTTTGAGTTTTTATTTACATGTTGATCCTCATTTCCCTAATGAATTTTTTTACTTAACATCTACTTTGTCTGATATTAATATAGCTGTTCCTGCTTCATTTGGGTCTGTATTTATGTTCTTAAATACACTTACATGCAGTATATCTTTTTTTATCCTTTATATTATACTTTCAACCCTTTTTTCTTTTTTTTTTTTTCCTTTTTTCTTTTTCTAGTCAAGTGTAGTAGTGAGGAGGGGAAAGAGTAGAACAAGGAATTCAGTCTGTAACTGACTGAACAATCAAGTGAGATAACTCATTACCTTCAGACCAGCCCTTTCAACCCTTTTGTCTTATGTTTTAGCATGTAGTTAGGTTTTGTTTTATTTATGCAGTCTGACTGACTTTTTCTTTTAACTGCAAATTTGTTCAATTTACACTCATGGTTATTTCTGATATATTTGGATTATTTTCTACTATCTCATTTTATGCTGTTTGTCCCATTTTTCTGTTTCCTTGTTTTTCAGCATTTTTGCCTTTTGAATGGATTGAGGCTGCTCCCTCCCATCCTGAATCTCACTTCCAACTTTGTATGTTTTTCCCTCTATTGATTTAAAGTTATATATATTATTTATATTTTCAGTGATTATCCTTGGAACTTTAATATGTACCATAACTTAAAATGTAAAGTTAATCAGAATTTTTATCTTCCTCTTGAATAATAAAAGAACCTTAAAACACTTATGTTTAATGATCACAACTACCTACCTCCTCCCATTCTTCAGCATAATCAGCTTCAGTGATTTTGTTGTCTAGTGTTTTCATTGCCTTTTTTAATTTCACAGTTAGGAATTATTATTATTGTTTTATATGGTTAATATTTTTTTATTTACTAACATGTTTAACTATTTCTTTGCTCCTCATTGTTTTTGCATCTGAGACCTCCTTCTGGAATCATTTTCTTTTTTTCTTGAAATAATATCCTTTGGAAATTCCTTTTCTGTTGACCTAATAATGTCTTTATTTTGCCCTTGTCCTTAAAACACTGTTCTGCCTAGTATACAATTCTAGACAGTTACCTTGTTTAAGCACTTTGGAGATATTATTTCATTGTCATCTATCTCTGTGGCTAAGAAGTCACATGTCAATCTTATTGTCATTCCTTTATAGGTAATCTATCTTTTCCCTCTATTTTTTAAGATCTTCCTTTTATTTGTGTCCTAGAGTTTTACCTTTTATTTGTCCTGCTTAGGATTCATTATACTTTCTAAAACTGAGAATTAGTGTTATCTTTGCTTTTTTATTTGTTAGTTCTAGAAATTTTTCATTTATTATCTCTTTGAATGTTGCTTCTCCCCCATTCTCTATATTCCTTTAACTCCCATTTGCTGTTTGTGGGTTACTTAATCTATCCTTCTTATTTTCCATTTTTTGTCTGTAATTTATTATATGTAATTCCTTCAGATTTTTCCCAGATCACTAATTTTCTCCTTCGCTATTTCCTAATCTGTTTAACCCATCCATTGAATTTTCAGTTTTAATAATTAATTTTTCTATTCCTAGAAGTTTTAGTTCTTTTAATAGTTTATATTATATTCATGGTTTTTGTTCTTTATTTCTTGAAACACATTAAACCTATTGCAACATCTGAGTTGGTGGGGGTGTTAATTTTGTCAATTATTGTTTATGGTGCCTAGTTTTCCCATGTGTTTTGTGTTTTTTATTGTAAGCTTGTACTTATTAGGACTCTAGGAATTCTAAGAAACCTGGGGTAAGGGTTTGTTCCTCCAGAAAAGGTTCATGTATAGGTCTGCCAGGTGCCTAGGAGTTTACCAATTCAGTACACCTCTAAGTTAGTTTATTGGCTGGAGGTTTCTTAGACCATCAGGCTAGTGTGAATTTGTACCCTGACTTACTTTAAGAACCAGCCTATGGTGACAAATTCTTAGGAGAGATGTTTTTCTCCTTGAACCCAAGCCAAGTGTACTTGTCATCTCCCTTTGCAGGGTGGATTTGTTGTTTTTTGTTGATTGGTTTTGGTCTATTTATTAAAGGTATTTCCCTTCATGTGTTCTGGGTTTTTGTCCTCAGGGTACACTCTGCTCCACCAAAGGCTTGGCTCCTGTCCCTGGCACGATACCCTCAAATTCCAAGAGTATAGGTTACAAATAGTTGGGCTAGCCATCAGCCCTACTAACCACATAATGGTCTGGATTCATGCTACTACTTCATTTTTAGCCCTTGAGGATTTCCTTTGTTTTCTTTTGAATTTTGCTGTGCGTTTATAAGGACACCTTTAATATTTTATTCTATAATTTGGGGTGCTTTTTAGTGAACTCTCACAAAACCCTTTCAAATATATAGCCTACCATATTTCTAGAAAGAGAATTCCTAACATTCCTTTTTTATGCACACTATTTCTGTTTGTTTTGTATTGCAAAATTGACTTTTATCAAACCATTTTTTTTATGCCTTAGTATTACATCCCATCAGGACATCATCCCAATTTGCTAGGATGCTCTGGTATAAAGAAGTCACAAATTGACTGAAAGCAATTTTATAGATACACTGTCCTTCAGCAAGGGTGCTTGGTAGAGGGCAGGTGATTAGTCTGAAATCTACATTTGTAAGGCAGCTAGTGGTTAACTGACCTTATCAGCATTAAGTGACAGTAAATCGCAGTGGATCCCCAGGCACCTTAGAAAGGATATAATAAAGTATATTTTACAGTTAATTCTTTTTTTTTTCCCTTAAGAGACAGGGTCTCACTCTGTCACCCAGGGTGGACTGCAGTGATGCAATCATAGCTCATTGCAGCCTCAAACTCCTGGCCACAAGTGATCCTCCTGCTTCAGCCTCTCAAAATACTGCGATTACAAGCATGAGTCACCGAGCCTGGCCACGATTAATTCTTAAAGCAAAATTGCTTTTGATTTAAAAGAGCTTTTTCAATAATAGGTTTACCAAGTAGTGTCTGTTGGACTTCTGGGTGAGATCTGTTTGAAAAAGGTATTCTACTACTAAAATAAATGGAAAGAACTGCTATAGAACATGTTAATTTATTATGAGTCTTTAATAACTTCAGAGTTTTACTTATAGTTTCTAAAAACTAAGTATTGGCTGGGTGTGGTGCTCATGGCTATAATCCTAGCACTCTGGGAAACCAAGACAGGAAGATTACTTGAGGCCAGGAGTTCGAGACCAGCCTGAACAATATAACAAGACCCTATCTCTACAAAAAAATTAAAAAAAAATTTTTAGGCATGGTGGCATACACCTGTAGTCCCAGCTCCTCAGGAGGCTGAGGTGGGAGGAGTTCAAGGCTGCAAGTAAGCTATGATTGTTCTACTGCACTGTAGCCTGGGTGAGAGAGGGAGACCTTATCTCAAAAAAAGAGAACTTAGTATTTCTAGTTTGTTTTTATAGTAGTAATCTAAAATTCTACTGGGTTTCTTCTCATCTCACCAGCAATATGCAGACATCAAACAAAGTTATTTTTTTCTCCTAGATGTGATTGCAAAATAATTGTAATTGCAAAAAAGTGTTTTTAACCTTTAAAACAAACTGTTTACATTTTAACAAACTTCTGAAAAACAAATTTTCCAGAATGTTTTATAGTATCATGTCACCTTTATTTCCATGTAAACTTACTCATTCTCATGAGTATTTCTATAAATTGTAAATATACTATTATCCCTTATCCCTTATAGTCTAAAACTGAGGGTTAAAGAGGTTGTAAAAGTAGAACCCAACTGTCTTGTCTTCCTGATAAGTAAATGCTCTAGACAAAACTATGCTTCCTCAGAATGTCAATAAGAGCAATTTAAATACTTAAATTGAGTAGGAGTCCTAAGTTTCTAATATGTATTGGAGTAATTTATTTAAAAATGAAAATGCTAATGTCTTGGACATGAGGATAGAAGAAGGTGGCATTATAACAGTGTTTTGAACTCTGGAGTCAGACTTCGGTTCATATCTCATTTCTTCCACTTAATAATATGACTTTAGGCAAGTTACATAACCTCTTTAAGCCTGATATTCCTTTTGAAGAAAAAGGATATACTGATACTATCCACCTCATAGTTAGCCTGATGTGCGCATTACATACATGTAAAGCACTTAGGCATGGTGCCTATATATGAGTGACTGAATGAATCCTTAAATAGCTGCCAGCCTTGTTGGGATTCCATAAAGTAAGGCAAACTTTTTCTATAAAAGGGTTGACAGTAAATATTTTAGGATTTTGCTGGTCATATCCTGTCTCTGTCACATATACTATTTTGTTTTGTTTTGGCAACCATTTAAAAATGTAGAAATCATTCTTAATTCTCAAACTGTACAAAAACAGGCTGTGGGCCCAATTTGGCCCCTAAACTATAGTTCGCCAGCGCTTGGCACAAAGTGTTGTTACCTTCTGACACAGCACCACTAGAGTTTTCAAAAACACACCATTTTTATTTCTTGAACTTTTAGCCTTAATATAAGTATTTGTTGCATATTAGTGACTGAATGTTTTAGTCAATGACATTTTTACGTAGCTATGTGTTTTTCTTTTATTGCACATCTGTCAGCCAACTTTATCCTAAAATAAAATCGTTGAGACCATTTGCTTGGGTTCTTGATCAGTTGTTGTCTTAAGAAATCTGCATAGACGCTTAGTAACTCCAATTTTAATATGATACATTTTAGGAATTTTAAAGATAGAAGTAATTATGATTCTCTTAGCACATTTATAGTTATTTCCATGTTAAGGGCTTGACATTTATACCACTTGGGCCTGTTAATTCTGTTTCTTCCTTAATGATATTTTTCTCAATTCTATTGTGAATTATCTAAACCAGTTTTGGACTAAGAAGTCCTGCTGAAGCTTCATAATTTTCAACTAATTCAGGTTTGTAGTATGCTAGAAATACTTAGAACTAATGTGATTGCTGTTGTCCTCCCTAATGGAGGAAGTATGGTCAAAATTCCTGGAATCCATGTTACATTAATATCCTTGGCAGGAAATAAACTTTATAAGATAAACTGTCTGTTAGAAAACATTTCTTTTTCTCTTTCAGTTGAAGCTAAGAAGTCTGAAGTTGGGCCCTTTAATGATTCTACTCATGTTGAGACCTTTAATGATTCTACTTACATTTTGCAAGAAGAAAAACAGTCTTCTGTCAGTCATTGTCTCCCTGATGCATCTACAATTACTGAAGAGGGCTTATTTAGCCAAAAGAGTTTCCTTGTTTTGGGTTTTAGTAATGAGCATGAATCTGCTATTGCAAGCGTCATAAAAGAAAATGCTGGAAAAATTATATCCTTTCCGAGCAGAACTGTTGCTGATTATGCTCTGGTTCCCCTGCTGGGGTGTCAAGTAGAAGCAACCGTGGGAGAAGTCGTCACAAATACATGGCTGGTATGAAAACACTGTCGCAGTTGAGATATAGTATTGAAGGATATCTCAGTGCAGGGGGGTTACTGTTTATTCCTTAGGCAGTTCAACTTAGGTGAAATAGTGTTTGGATTTGAGCACTGTCTCAGTTTTGCTTTTAGCAAGGGAAATTCTAAAATACAAAAATGTAGGAGCTACTTTGGCTTGTTCCTGGTGGGGTAGAGGTTACTATTAATATTTCCCGGGGGCCACAGCCTCAACATTCCTTCTTAAGGGTTTACTCCAGGTCATCTCATACTATTTGTCTTTCCTGTTTTCTCACAACCAAAGCATGACATGTGGTTTTGTATATCCCACCTTGTTAGCTCATCACTGGTAACTTCACTATTGATTTTTATTTTACTTTATTTTTATTTTTATTCATTTATTTATTTTGAGACAGAGTCTCACTCTGTTGCCCAGGCTAGAGTGCCGTGGCGTCAGCCTAGCTCACAGCAACCTCAGACTCCTGGGCTCAGGTGATCCTCCTGATTCAGCCTCCCCAGTACCTGGGACTACAGGCATGTGCCACCATGCCCGGCTAATTTTTTCCATTTTTAGTAGAGACAGGGTCTCGCTCTTGCTCAGGCTGATCTCAAACTCCTGACCTCAAGCGATTCTCCCACTTCAGCCTCCCAGAGTGCTAGGATTATAGGCATGAGTTACTGTGCCCAGTCCTACTATTGATTTTTTTTTTAACTTTCCAATAATGGAGAAAAAAAAAAATATAAACTAATACATTGGAAGAAATGAAATTTAAAGCAATATTCAGTAACTCCAGTGATAAATATTACTGATTTTTAATGCCCTAATGTAATGGTGTATATATGTTTCTTTAAATATTGTAATTTGAAATGTATTGAGAATTAGCATAGGTAAGTTTGTATTAAAGTAAAATTTCTTTTCATCAAAACTAAAATTACTGCTCCTATAACTGAAGCATTGTTAACCCCTGGTTGCTTATTTCAGGTTGGCTTTATTGTTTCTTTTATTTTTAAAAGGTTACTTGTATAGACTATCAGACTTTAATGGATCCAAAGTCGAATCCTCTCTTTACACCAGTCCCAGTGATGACAGGAATGACTCCTTTAGAAGATTGTGTTATTTCCTTCAGCCAGTGTGTTGGAGCAGAAAAAGAGTCTTTGATATTCTTAGCAAAGAGCCTTGGAGCAAGGTATGTAGTATTTTCAGTGCATCTGCTATCGTGGTATACCTTTTTATATATTTGTTTTGAATTACTGGAGAGCACTCAGATTACAATTTGCTTGCCATGTCTTTATTATATTTATGAGTGGTGTGTAGGGTATCTTTATGAAGGCTCAAGGTGGCAGAGGGGAAGGTGCTACCAGATAGATGCCTGGCAAACTGTGGGCATTAATGCTTTATTGGATTAGCCACCAGGAAAGGGAATATTTAATGCTGATACCTGGGCCATTACTGAATAAGTGCTTGTCTAAAAATTATATTCTTCCATGTGCCATATGGATGATTTATTCTTTCTCAGCATAATTTCTCTGGTTTGGGGCCAGAAATACAAATGTTAAGTGAGAGCAATGAATACTATGATAGCAAGAAAATGGATTTAAAAGTTACTTCCAAAATCCATATTGACCCAACCTTTAATTGAATATTAGATGGTGGCTGTTTAAAAAAGAAGCAGAACCCTATTATATCAATAAACGTAAATGAACTAAAGTTTTATATTAAAGGTAAAATACTTTTAGGTTAGATCATAAAGCAAAACATGACTATGCTTTTGAACAAGAGACACATCTAAAACAAAGTGATTCAGAGTATTTGGAAGAAACAAAAAGGATGGGCAAAATTTGTTAAGTAAATGCAAACAGAAGAAAAAGTATTACAATTTTACTGTCAGACAAGTTTGAATTCAAATAAAAAGGCATTAAACACAGCCTGGGCAATGTAGTGAGGCCTCATCTCTACAAAAAAAAAAAATTTTTTTAATTAGCTGGGCATAGTGGCACATGCCTGTAGTCCCAGCTACTCAGGAGGCTGAGGCGGGGAGATTGCTTGAGCCCAGGAGTTTGAGGCTGCAGCGAGCTATGATTGCACCACTGCACTCCAGCCTTGGTGATAGAGTAAGACACCATCTCTAAAGAAAATAAATCTTGTTAAAAAGTATTAAACAAGAAAAAGAAGAGTACTGTAAATAAAGAGTGCTGTTCACACTGAAAATAAAATATATATGTACCAAATAGAGCATCATTATCATTTATAGAGCAAAACCAACAGGAGATATAAGGAAGAATCAACAGAAGCATATTACTTGGAGGAGACTTCCTATCTTTTACTCCATGACAGGTCAGATTCACAGAAAACAAGGAAGGGTATAGACTTAAACACATTATTAATTAGATATCTACCCTGAAACAGTGAACATACCTTTTCAAGTGCCTGTGGACCCTCATAAACATTGCCTGTGAGAAAAATTGGCCACAAAGAAAATCTCAGTAATTTCTTTAATGTGGAAAGTGTAGACCATATTCTGTCATCACAGTGCAAAAAAACTAGAAATGAATAGCAAAAACAGAAAATGAAAAGACCCTATCAATTGGAAATTTAAAAACTGGTTTTAATAACTCTTGGTTCAAAGAGGAAATCAAAACCATTTATAAGCTTAGAAGTAGCTGTCAACCCAATAATAACAAGCAACCCATGTCCAGATTATAATCTTAAAATATCAAAATACCATTTCCCGCTAAAAAAAACTAAAGCTTGATGAAATGGTTACTTCCAGATCTGGGGGAGAAAATGTACTGGTAAGTAAAGACTACTGAGGAGGATTGAGTCAAAAGTATCTCCACTGGCCCAAAACAGGAAAATTTTAAGTATCAATAACTGCAGTGTATCTAAACACATCAAATATTGCTTAACTCATGACTTCATAATGATGCCAAACAAACTAAGGTAGTTGGTCACCTTTGCAAGATGCTAGGGAACCAACCCATTATTTTGAAAGCTGGCAAAGGGAAAAGATGAGGTTCTTACCTTGTATTTCCTATACAGTCTGCATCAGGATAGCATGATAGTGGATGAGGCAAAGTTTCCCTTTATGGAGGTATTCCAACAAATAAGAAATGATAGGATTGTAACTCCTAATGAGTGAAAAAAATCTAGGCATTGTACATCAGTAGTTAATCACACAGTAAAGAGACAACAATGCATTATATGCCTCCTAATGAAGGGTACACCACCACCCTGAAGTAGTCTTGCCGGAAAAATCAAACCTCAATCTGATAATGCTTCTCAATCCAAATACCAATTGTTAGGAAATACAGAGAGGAGAGTAAATGGTAAACTATACCCCAGTAATATAACCAGCAAAGTCCAGACTTTGGTACAACTCTATGATATAAACGATCCAGTGTCTTAAATAAATGCATATTAAGGAGGTGGAAAAAGAAAGGGGAACCTATAAGCTAAAAGACATAAACAGAAAACTAAACGTAATCTTTAAGGATGTGTTGTGTGATTAAAGAAGGGTTACCATAAATGTCCAACTGGTGGCTACTAATAAGAGGGGAAGGAAAAAGAGTTGTAGGGCATGTTGCAGAGGTTCTGAGATGGCTAGCAAGATTCTGTCCTCTGACATGGATGGTAGATACAAGGGTCTTCACCTTATAATAATTCATTAAGCTGTATATTTCCTTTTTTGCTGCATTCTGTATTTGAATTATATTAAACAATAAAAAGGTTTTTTCTTAAAACTGTAATTGTGGAAAATAGCAACAGAAATGACAACAGACTCCATTGGATACAACGAAAGCAGTGCTCAGAGAAAAATTCAGTAAAGTGGCTATGCAGAAAAATAATATTCGGAAATCAATGACCTTCATATATACAAATAGCTAATTAAAAGAGCTAATGGAAGCAAAGGCAAGTTCAGCATGAAACTTGGAAGACTTACAGAAAACTTGTAAAATGCTGTTGAAGGGAACAAAATATTTAATAAGATTTGAACAGTAGGAAGGATCTGCATGTTCTTAGAAAAGAAGACTGGTAATCATAAAGAAGTTCCTATCATCCCCTTTGTTAATGTATAAGTTTAACATGATTCAAATGAAAATACCAACAAAATTTTTTTTAGGGAAGGCACTAAGCAAATTTATTCTAAAATTCGTATGAAAATATTAGCAAGCAGGAAAGTCATG